>NC_141220.1:11692500-12112500 GCF_054856515.1 Filicampus tigris
AGAAAAGTAGGTTACTTTTTTTTTGTTTGTTTGCAAAAATGAACTGCATTAAATAGTTCTAGTGCAGAAATATCAGTGGATATGGGTAAATTAACATCTCAAGACTTTATTTATACTTGCATTTGTTGTCTTATGAATTTGCCATTGGAAAGGCCGGTGATGATAGGCTATATAGTGTGCACTTTTATAGTGCTTTTGATGAATTTGCATGGGGTTTTCAGTCAGTTTCGTAAGAGGTTGCAAAGATGTTCGCAGACAGTTTTGTCCGCTGCTGCACCGAAGCAGAGGTAGCCGCAGAGGAAGAACGTTGTCTCTGGGCAAAACAAGATTGAGGGAAACAAATTACGGTCGTATTTTGTTTCTGGACTTGTGTTAAATAAATTCATAATAAAAGTTCATATAAAGGCTCGTTTTCAGTTTTTCAATGTCCAATTTTTAAACGAAAAACAGGAGATAGCTCATTCCCAATCAGTGGAGACAGCAACACTGCCTCCTAGATGGAGAAGGGTGGCCTTTCAACACATGAATATCCGTACGGGGATCTGAGACCTATGTGTGTGAATATCTTGAAACTGCATGTGATGTTTGTTTGAAAAAATAAATGCACATGTCCACTCTTCCGCAAACGCACATCCAACACTTCACAAGCATAATTTAATATTTACAAATAAGTCATGATAAATCTACACACAACATTTAAAAATCTGTGAAAATCATGCATATAATTTGTGGATCCGAAAAACACATGAAAATCACATAATTGTGGATCTAAAAATCAATCAATCAATGAATCAATCAATCAATCAACCAACCAATCCATCAATCAATTTATACTTTGTTGTGTTTGTTTTGGAGTGATTCTGTGTTGTTTCACTTTAAAAAAATCTAGTAGAAAGAAGTTAAAAGTTTAATTGTAAATACTTACGTTTGATTTTGTGTTTAATAAATTTTTGTACAGTAGCACTATGTAGGGCTAGTAAATAAAGACGTTTTTATCTATCCATCCATTATCCAAACCACTTATCCGTACACCCAAATCAGTTGCCAGCCAATTGCAGGGCACACAGAGAAAAACAAACATTCGCATTCACAGTCACACTAAGGGGCAATTTAGAGCATTCAATCAACCTACCATGCATGTTTTTGGAGTGTGGGACTATTGCACACGGAGAAAACCCACGCAGGTACGGGAAGAACATGCAAACTCCACACTGGAAGGCCGGGGCCGGATTAAAACCCACAAATTCCGCACTGTGAGGCGGATGTGCTAACCAATTAATCAGCGTACGGCCAGATATTTTCATAATAAACATAATTTAAAGCGGAAGTCAACCCAAACATATTTTTTTTAAGAATATGCTCTACGCAGGCCTACGAAAGGGGTTGACTTCCCCTTAAAAAAAAAAAAGTTGCACTATTTTGTATTAGTATGCATAATTTCAAATTGTTATAGTAAATTAATTTAAGTAACAGAAAATCTGAAGAGGTCAGGGAGCCGAAAGTGCCGAGCCGGTTGTCGAAAAAAATCCGTAATTTCTCAGCATCCATGCCACGTGATCATCCACTTCCGTCTCTCCTCTCGTCACCCATGTCGAACGACTCCAATAGGGTATACGCGTATACCCTTCTCAACGGCTGGGCTGCTGCTCAACACAGGACGTTTTATTTAAAACTTAATAACAAAAATTCAACCGATCCCAATGAAGAACTCCTAACACAACAAGGTACAGTAGCCTATCCGTATATGTATGATTCCAGATTTTGCCAGGTCGTTCTTTTTTCATGTTGTCAAACGTGTCAACACCACGACTATTTCACGATCTTGCATTTGTATTCCGTGCTATATTATGTTATTGCCTTTTAGACGCGTCATTGCATCCTTTATTCACAGGGTGTTGCACCAATGTTTCTAGAACCCGACTCCAACGTAACATTGTTGTAGTCATAATGTTTTGGATTTTATTGCAACTATAAGTGGGTTTATTTTTATCTCTTTTTTTTGTCTGTCTGTCAATCCCCAGAATGTGGTCAATATGCAATATTGTTAATCCCTGCCTCTTATGATCAGTGAATAATACACATGTGACATGTTGTGAAGCAAATTTGCATCATAGTACACATTTTGCCATAATTCCCGTAATGCAGAGAATGTGTCATCGTCGACTTGAAGATGTTATGAAGCTGTGCTGTGAGTTATCTGCTGATAAACAGATCCAGACCACAGTCAAGGGTTCTGCAAAAGGGGCAGCAACAGCTGGAGGCCTGGCCTTTGCTGGAGGCTTAGTTGGGGGTCCTCTTGGTATTGCAGTAGGTAGGCTATGCTACACATTCTGTTTCTTCCTGAAATGTGCAATGTTGCACAATCCAATACCCGTGCAGTAGTATAATACAATATTGTGAACCTTGGCTCTCTTCAGGCGGTGCTGTTGGAAGCCTTCTTGGCTGTTGGCTGACCAGCGGTCAGTTCAAACCTCTTCCTCAGGTCATTATGGAGCTCAGTCCTCAGCAGCAGCAGAAACTATACACGGATCTGGTCGCCATCCTTGGGGACCTTCAGTGGACAGACATGGCGCAGCTGACTGCTCTTGTGATGAGCAACTTAAGTCTGAAGCAACAGCTCACGGCAGCACTTCTCGGCTTTGTTACCAAGGAGCTCCAAGCAAATGTGCACTATGTGGATTAGTGTGGGTAAATCCACTGTTTAATAAGGACATGATTTTTAGTGTGTGCACGTTCAGAGACTGTGAAATGCTATGCAGAAACCAAGCAGAAAAACACTAATTTATACCGATCACACATTTATTTGAATGTAATCAGTTGTGTCATTGCCTTTATTTATTTATTCATCCGTTTGTTTTTTGTTGAGAGCACACCTCCACTCAACACCAAAAATGTCCTCTTGTGAAGTCATGCTTTTTTATCTGTTAAATGGGTGTCCTTTACCTGAGAATGATACTCATTTTTAATTACATCGCTAGCACAACTTCTGACCTCATTTCCAGCCAGAAAATACCCATTCAACAAATAATGCACTTCTGTAACCAAGGTAGGAATAACGTTGTTCTAAACGATATTATTTGTGTTTATTATGAATTGTTTTGACTACAATGAGTGGAGGTGCAATTCAATGAAGGTACTGTACAGTATATATATTTATTTGCCATACTCCCAGTGCACAGTGTGAAATATAGTTACTGGTAGGTTGAGTTAAAAGATTTTTTTTCCTTCCTGCAGCAGTCGGCACTTGTTTTCTAAATGTTCAGTGATCCTACGCCATAGAAGTTGGGTGGATGTTCTTGGCACGATAGCACCTTTTTTTTTTTTTTAACTGTGATTAAGGTACATAAATAAACACACATTAAGGTACATAAATAAACACACAAAGTTACAGACACAAACATTCCCTGAACCTGTGTTTCATAGAACCACCACTGAATTACCATTCAAATTGTTCTCTGTTTTCCAGTTTCTATGCATGTCATGGAGACTAAAATCTGGTCACTCTGAACACTACAACCTTCCACAGTTGAAAAGTATTTTTCCACTTTCTGTACTAATTAAACATATTGTTCATATTGTTAACCAATATGCATTCTCTATTGCTTAAATGAGATAACCAAAATATCAGTATTGTCTCTCAATGATACCTCTCACCAATAATGTCATTTAAAATTGACTATTAACATCTTTGTGAAGGCAGAATTTTTGATACACTTCTTGTCTGAGATCTCAATCTGCAAGTCGTCACCTTTCCTTGTCATATAATTTTGTGAAACAGGTTCACGATTTAGCCACTTGTTTGTGTTTGTAAATAAAAGTGGCATTTCTTTATGTATGATTACCTACTGAATAGTATCCATGCAGTGGTGGCTGGTCAGTGTCAACAAGGTCTTTTATGCTGTCTTAAACACAATCAGAAGCACTGACCTACATTAGCAACCCAAATTCTGATGCTTGATCAAAATTGTATAAATGTATCCCAAATAGTTGATTCTCTCCATGTTGTATCATTTTTCTTAGCCGCTCTGCTTCTAGTAATTAGTTATTTTTTTTGTCCAATTAGATTTCAGTCTCTACAGGTATGTACTGCATGTCAGGGTAATTTGCCCAGGGCCTTCAGAATCAGAAGTGCTGGCCAATGTAACTCAGCAATTCGATTTCAAATTCCTTAAAGTGAGCTCAGTGGTATCAACATTTTTGTCCTCTTGATTGGTTGGTGAAAGCAAAACTTGTTAAACTTTGACTAGCGGAACACATCTGTAATGGTCTGCACACATTAATACACAAGCATCTGTGATGCATGTTGCTTTATTAGACAGCGCCTTCATCCTGGACTGCTCCAGACAGTGTACCTGGCACAGATGTGCTGTTGTATTGCCTGTTTAAATAGTATTGAAGGTTTCTTTAATGGTGATAACAGTTAAGGCATTAAAGGTGAGTCAACCCCAAAATGTTATTTACACTATGTTCTATGCCCCTCCACTAGTCAAAATACAACTTTCAGGTTAATATTGCATATGTCTGAAAATGACATCAACAGTTGCTCATGGCTCAGGTAGCGACCAATCACGGCTCACCTGTTTTCTGAAGCTGAGCCATAATTGGTCGTCAGCTTTGCATGTTTTCTGAAGCTGAGCCACAATTGGTCATCAGTTTCAGAAAACAGGTGAGCAGTGATTGGTCGTTACCAGAGCCCTGAGGAACTGTGATGTCATTTTCAGTCCACAACAAGTGTCAAAATGGCTGCCCCATGAGATGGCTAAAAACGGGTAGCTTTTGATATTTAACTCATATTCCACAAATGCAATATTAATCCAAATGCCATGTTTTGACTAGTGGAGGCTCGTAGAACATATTTTTGTAAACAGATTTTTGTGGTTGACTTCTTTAAGAGGTAAATCATTCTGGTAAATCCCCACTCAAGGATCAAAGAACTGCATGCATAAACCCCCCTGACCTGTTGAAACTAAAACTAAGGCATTTCCAATGACAGGATGGACAAAACTGTAGGAAACAGGTTTTTATTGATAATTAAATACACCGTTTTCACCTCCACCTTGTACTTAGAGCCATCTTTTGAACATATACTACAGTAGGGGATAGATTGGTAAAGATCGTGATCTCATATTTATCCCACCACAACGGTGTCATCATCTGGGAACTCGTAGTAGGGAACCTCCAGGTTAAGAGGAGCCGGCCCCTTTCTAATTCTTCCTGAAGCATCGTAGTGGGATCCGTGGCAAGGGCAGTAGTAGCCGCCGAAGTCACCCGCGTTCGCAATAGGCACGCATCCCAGGTGGGTGCACACACCGAGGACGATTACCCAGCTGGGGTTGAGCACTCTATCCTTGTCGTGCTGGGGATCGCGGAGCTCGGCGAGATTCACAGCCTCCTCTGTGGCGATTTCCTTCTCGGTGCGATGGCGGACAAACAGGGGTTTCCCTCGCCACTTGAAGGTCATGTTTTTACCCTCTGGAATCTCATTCAGCTTGATCTCGATCTTGGATAAGGCCAGGACGTCGGCCGAGGCACTCATGGAGGAGACGAACTGGCTGACCACCGTTTTGGCTGCGTAGATGCCAACTACAGTGGTGGCCCCAGTGAACAAGTAGGAGAAGGCCCTCCTCGTCTCGCTGCTCTCCTGAGAGGACTTGTTCGGGTCGGTGACCTCGGGGCGGCGGTAATCTGTGAAGTCAGGGATTTTGATGTCCGTATGGGCGAGTCGGATTCCTCCAGGAGCTAAAATCAGATCATCAAATGGTCATAACCATACACAACCAAATATTAAAATGTTACTATCCAAAAAGCAGCTGGATAATTATTTAATCTAATGCAGAATCTTTCATGAACAAAAAGGAAGCTAATACCCTTAAAGCGGAAGTCAACCCAAATGTGTTTTTTTCAAGAACATGTTTCCAGCAGGCCCACTAGTTGAAACAGGGCATTTTGATTAATTTTGCGTTTGTGAAATATAAAGTTAAGCAGCAAAATGCACTTGTGTTTAGCCATCTCTGGGGGCGGCCATTTTGTCTTCTGTAGACTGAAAATGACATCACAACTGCTCACAATGACCAATCACGGCTCAGATTCAGAAAACAGGTCAGCCGTGATTGGTGGAGATGGCTAAAAACGAGTGCAATTTGCTGCTTCACTTATATTCCACAACCACAAAATTAATCAGAATGCCGTGTTTCAAACTAGTGGGCCTGCTGGAAACATATTCTTGAAAAAAATATATGTTTGGGTTGACTTCCGCTTTAATAAAAAAAAAAGTTTTGTTTTTTTTAAGCATCGCACATCAAATTATTCATACTAGTTGTGTAGTAATGCAGAGTATCAAAATATGAAAATCACAAGGATTATCGGAGATGTTAACCAGTTAATGGTTTACTGGAAAATTTCCGACTAATAATCGCAAGAATAATCCATTCTTAGAATACTCAATCGCGAGCGTTCAAAAATAGTTTCATGGAACTGTATAGTTTTATCTGCCGTTGACCAATCAGATGTAAGCTTAAATGTGCATCGTCATCCAATTGGTACATATCGCAATTATATTCTGCTCTATTTAACAACCATATCGCATGTTTTTCCAATATTGTGCAGCCGTACTACTAACTAAAATTAACTTTTTTAAAAAGTATAATTAATTAGATAAGAACACGTTGAGTCTGCTTATTTTGGACGCATGAAAAAAAGTATTTCTTTTATTACATAATAAAAATGTTGCTTCTTTAGGTACGTTAAAATAAAATAATATATAAATCGCAATACTCGACACATCGCATTCGCAATATTGCATGTTTCTCAATATTATGTAGCCCTACTATATCATATGAATTAAGGCTGTTCAGGTGACGATCTTAAATATATATGGCCCTGAGGTGTCTTTAATGAATGCATTTACCATGACTTCACTACTTCATGAGCATAGTTATACATTGTAGATAGCACACGTAGTCCATGCGAATTATATGTATATGCATTTATTTCATAAAAATATTTACTGCCATTTTGACTTTTCGATTGCATTAGTGCAGAACCCTGTCTATGAATACAACCTCACGTAGTGAAAAACAACAAAACACAACTCCATTATGAATTTTAGTCTATTTGAATTAAACATTCCAGTTATCTCACTATTGTGACAATACATCTGGATTGTATTATGTACTTTTGTGACCTAGCATAGTTGTTTACCACTGAAATATCTGGGTAAGGCGGTGGCCCCACCCTTTGTTTTTGAGATCGTCCTTGAGTGTATATCGGTTGGTCTTTCCGGTTCGAAAACCTTCATTAACCCAGCCAAGCTCAAACATTATTTGGCCATGTCTGCAAGTTCGGGCAACGACGGGTAAACGTGCGTATACACGTCCTGCGACGAACGATCTTTGAGCAATGTTTATGACCCAAGGACAAAACGATACACAAGTTACGAACAATCTACAACTAAAATGATTACAGATCAACCTTGTGATTGGATTGTTGCACAGATACCCGACCACGGACAGATTGAACTGTTAGCCGACGGAAGGCCCCACGAACGTGTCTTACCAGTAGCAGGGAAAAACTCCTTTACTCCGGATAACACCACACATTTGATAGATTGCTTTGTTCCCCGCAATACTGGGGCAAGAGCCCCAAATCGACCAGCAAACGTCATCATTTTCGCTCGATAAAAGAAGTCTTCACCCCGTATTTGGGGACACGACCTTCCGTGAACAAATCTGAGTCCGTGTATTACGACACGATAGAAACTCTTTCCTTCTGAAAGGTTCCGCCTCGAATTATGACCTACGGGGCCCTTTTTCAATGCCTGTGTCAAAATTATTTTGTAGAATTTACCCAGGTTTCCTAGAGCAATTTAAAATTATGAAATGTATGTATTTTCACATTAGACAATATTTTAGTAAAAATAGATACCGCCCCATAAAGATGTTCAAATAAAGGTAATTTTTAAACAGGCACATCTTCAAATCAACTTTCCTCGTGATGTAAACAAGGGTCCTCTCACAAAAAAATGGAAGTTGAGATGCATAATGGTAACCTAAGAAACAATAGAAAAGGGGAAAAATGAAATTTCCAAAGAGAAACTTGTTTCTTCTCATAATTTTTGCTTATGTAGCGTTTTCGCTATACGCTGCATACAACGTGTTCTTCAGCACTAAAGTGATGTCCCGCGTTCACAGGGTGGAGAAGAAAGAAGCAAGACCTTCTGGTATTTTCACAAAATAATACGATACAAACGCCCTTTTTGGTAGCAGTTAAGCCACAGTTAAATATTCGACATAATCAATAAAACGGTTGTGCCGATATGTGTCTGTTTTGCTTGTAGGGGATGTTCGAGATGGCGGAGCTGCTCCATTCATTGGTGATGAGTGGAATCCGTGGGAGGATGAGCAAGTGGAGTACAACTCTGCTCTGAACAAAAAAAGAGAGGCCTTCAAACAACACATGGCACGAATCGAAAAGAACAAACCCAAAACATACAAGGTGCAAATCTGGGGTAAAGCAGCCATAGGTGAGGCTTGTTTGTACATAGTTACTTTCCGTTTGTCCTGGGGCACCAGTGTTAACTACCTTTTTGCCATCTTTTACCACTACGTATTATATTTTATTGTTATTATTAAAGTCATTGTTTCCACAAGGACTTTATCTGTGGGAACATATATTGGAGGGACCTCTCAACCCAACTGACAAGATAGCACAATGGAGAGAGGGCGAGCTCCAGTCAAGCAAAATTGAGTTCAGGTAACAACTCACTGATATATTTATTGATATAGTATTTAAAATGTTGTGAAAACACAATAACCCATTACAAAGAACTACACCATGAATTAATTCCCTCCTCCATCTGTAGTTTCTACACAGGACCTGCTGTAGTCCAAGGTCATGTCCCCTTGGATATGAACAGCTTAATTCTTGTTTTGAATGGTCGTGAGCAGCAGAAGGTCACATACTCCACACGTTGGTTGGAGCACGTCCAGGCTTTGGTTCAATCCCATACTGTGTCCCACGTGGCCGTGGTCCTGCTGGGCGATGAGCACTGCAACAATGACTGGATAGGGCCATACCTAAAGAGACATGGTGGTTTTGTGGACCTGCTCTTTTTAGTGTATGACAGCCCTTGGGTCAATGATAAAGATGTCTTCCAGTGGCCCCTCGGTGTAGCCACGTAAGTTATTCTTTATTTTTCTGTTCTGCAGAGCTGGGCATTTTACTAAAAAATCACTTCCGCCTGCGATTCCGTCTAAACATTCAGCCCCCCTTGCTGGCCGATATTTGAACAGAAAGAGTGATTTACTGCGCCATGGAAGTCCGTTCACAGCCTAGTCCATCACTCAAATCTGTTCCCCAAGCAACTACAACTCACTGTTGTTCCTCGCCGCGGCCATCGAAGCCCCGTCGCAAAAATTAGACGAGGACGGCAGACGAATGATGGATTAAATAAAGGGGCTTCCGACTATGCTTAATCCATCTATTTAAATTTTTTTCCAGTCAACCGTCAGCAGAACGGGCGTCCGTCAGTGACAGATAGACAGACCGGTCCGTCAGATAGATGGAATGTCCAGCTCTGCTGTTCTGTTTTCATAAAGTCTGGTCCTTTTTTACTGTAAATGGAATAAAGCATATGCATACACGCAATCAATAATATAAAGTAATATGAATTAGGTAATCATGCAGCATATTAGTTGTTCAAAGCTAACTGGGTGAACTTTGCATCCATTGTCTCAAGTGTTCATCCTTATTTGGGTTATGGGTGAGTGTCAGGCTATCCCACTGACTATGGGACTTTGAGGCAAAGTACACCGGTGAACATATAGACCAGGGGTCAGCAACCTTTTACACTCAAAGAGTCATTTCGACCCGGTTTCCACGGAAAAGAAAACACTGGGAGCCGCAAACACTTTTTGACATCTAAAGTGATGATTTTATGCATTGTATTACCTATCTGTCCTGCACATCATGTTACACATAACTTGTATATAAGTTTTGATTTCAATTAACTCCACTTTATTTTATGTCATGTTACTCAGATATAGGCAGTTTCCCATGGTCAAGCCCAATGCTGAGATGATCACTTCCAACAGGCCATACCTCTGCAACTTCCTCGGCACTGTTTACAAGAATTCCTCTAGGGAAACACTCATGCAGGTTCTGAAACAATCTGACCTAGAGAAAGAGTGCATCACTGGTGCCAGGGAGAAGTAAGTCATTATGTTGTGTTAGAATGTTACTAAACATCAAGCCTTTTCCTATATTAGATTTGGTCCACAATATGACACCTTTGCGTTTGACTTATTACATTAGTAAAAAGAGCAGTCACACAGGTTTAGAGACACAATGGAGCTGTGGGCACCCAGGAGACAGTTTGTGGATTCACCAGCCCTAATTTTCGTTACATAATTAATTCAATTCAGTTGTCTTAAACCTGCAATTTTGTTCCAAAGAAAAGAAATTCACAAACTGAGCTAGTATTGTTGACAAAGGTGATTATTACAACGATTGAGGAGTCATTTATATAATATTATTATTGTCATTTGCATTAGTGTTGGAATTGCACTGCATGATCCTTAGAGCCTTTTTTTAATCAACTACTACCTATTTGATATCATCACTGATCACCCCAAAATTTGCCTGCTAACATCATTTTTATACAGCTTTTATATTGAGTCTCATTAGCATGTGCAGGTGTATTTCATACTTTACCTCTTGACTGTGAGTTTATATAAGTAACAGTCTGACAAAGACAAGTAGTATGACCTTTTGCTTCCACAATAGAAAGATATGCGGAGCATTTCATAAATTAAGTCATGGGAAGAAGGAAAGGCGACAAGCATAACCATTTCATCCACATTATTGGAACCTATTTTGATTTTTAATGGATACATTCAATTGGAATTTAACAAACGCAGTCTGGCTAACATACACCCGTTTACCATTTCCTTTTTCCCTTTCCATGTAACTGGAGATGGCTCCCGCAGGAGACAGCAGACAGTCTAAAGCACTATCAAACCGCCCTGGCTCAGAGCGAGCTCACCCTCTGCCCAGTTGGTGTCAACACAGAATGCTACCGCATCTACGAGGCCTGCTCTTATGGCTCAGTGCCCGTGGTGGAAGACGTACTGACACCAAGGACCTGCGCGGCTGGGCCCAGCTCGCCACTGCGCCTCCTGAAAGCGGCGGGAGCACCCTTCATCTTTATTAGTGATTGGCGAGAGCTTCCTGCTATTCTGGAGAGGGAGCGGGGGATGAGCCAGGAGCAAAAGGTGGACAGGAGGAGAAGATTGCTGGAGTGGTACGCCACTTTCCGTCAGCAAATGAAGGAGAGGTTCACTGAGGTCATAGAGGAGAACTTTTTCAAAAGTGGCTGATTGTGTTGCTTGAAAAGTAACACCAGTGACAATAATTTAGTTTATTTTGTGAAAAGTGGAGAAATGTGATTGCCTTCTTGTGTAGTGAACCTGGTGACAGTATTCTGTTATGTGCAGTTCATCTTGAATGGTATTTATGTATGTTGTGAAGTTGTGAGAGCGTCCAAGAGTTTTCTTTGTTATTTATATTTAAATGTTGACGGTGATTGAATGTCCAGTTATGTAGAATATGTAGAGAATTTTAAGCATTTGCATACTGAGGTCCATATATTTCAACTACTTTTTGTGCTGTATGATTTTTTTTTGTAGAAAACGCAATGACAACAGTAGAAACGAGTTCACTATAATGTGCTGTAAGTCCTTGTTTGAAACTGGTGCATAACAGTCTTTTTTGTATTGTATGTTTAAAGTGGCGGCACGGTGGTTGACTGGTTAGCACATCCGCATCACAGTTCAGAGGTCGTAGGTTCGATCCTGGACCCGGCCTCCCTGTGTGGAGTTTGCATGTTCTCCCCGTGCCTGCGTGGGTTTTCTCCGGGTACTCCGGTTTCCTCCCACATTCCAAAAAACATGCTTGGTAGGTTGATTGAACACTCTTAATTGACCCTAGGTGTGATTGTGAGTGTGGATGTGTGTTTGTCTCTGTGTGCCCTGCAATTGGCTGGCAACCAATTCAGGGTGTCCCCCGCCTACTGCCCGAAGACAGCTGGGATAGGCTCCAGCACGCCCGCGACCCTTGTGAGGAGAAGCGGTATAGATAATGGATGGATGGATGTTTAAAGTGGAGAGTTGGATATTGCATGTCCAAATTATTTTATAGTGTCTATTTATTTTGTTGCTATGCCGCTCGGATATTTTTTGTCAGTGCAATTAAATAAAATCGAGTTTTTAAACCATCACCTTTAATGTTATATGCATAAGGAGGCTGGCGTTTTCATGTTGGGTCAAAAGGGAATATTGTGTCCTACAGATGGCGCTCAGGTCCAATTTACTGTGTATTGGAAGTTAACAGTTTGCGTCTGAATACACGGTGGGTCTTTCAAGTAAATGTTTAGCCACTATTTGATGAACACGTGTTTCTACCTCCCTCAAGCCATTTTCATGTTGAGCAATCGTTGAACTATTTGGTAACGAGTTGAATGCCTTAATTGTGTGTGATGTACTATTTTTGATGTGCGGTCTTAATGTTTTTTTCTAAATGTCAATGCATGATATGCAAGTATGACAACACAGTAAAGGTAACAATATTGCATTTTGTGTGTGTGCGTGTGTGTGAGTGATCGTGGTATCCCTCCCCCCCCCCCCCTCCTAGTGGCTCTCACTGCCGTGTGTGCTGCAGTCGGCCTGTCTACTTTTCTGTCTCAAGCCTGCCGGGAGTTAGCAGGGGAGAAACCTTCCAGGGAGAGCGAGGAGGGGGAAGGGCTTTGCGTGTATCCCTACTCCGAACCACTGAAACCGGACCTACACACCAATTCGAGTCGACTTTATATCCCCTGATGCGGCTTTTGGGCACTACTTTTCTACGCGGTGCTAACTGCGGATGATGCTCCGCTACGGAGCCCCTGAAAACTTGCGTGATTGTATTTATTTATTTGCCGTGGTAGCGAGAGGCTGCCCCTAGGAGTTGTGAGGATCTATTGGCTGGAATAGGATTGCGCATCGCCATCCCGCTAAGAAGGAAGATTATCAATGAAGAAGTAAGCGTTTTCTCCTGGGAACTTATTCATTTTGTTGCTCGCTGTTTCCTCGACCAGTTTGGGATGAGTCCCCTGTTGTAACCCCTCGCTTGTTGACAAGCACGTAAAACACGAACATTCTTTTAATAACAAGAGGACATAAGATGTCTTCGCCGAGGTTTAAAAAGGATAAAGAAATAATCGCGGACTACGAGAGTCAAGTGAAAGGTAAGAGGCAACTGGAATATTTGGTTTATAACGCGCTGTTAACGGGAGAGCTGGGAAAACTGCAGCAAAGCTAGTTCATCAGTCAGGCGTTAGCTTGTGATTTAAAAAGTTTGGAATGTATGACCTCCAGCAGTGCTTTATTCAGAGACATGACTATTACTGTGTTACGAGACGACAAAGTATTTGGTGACTTTTACGTAAGCATTTTAAAAAGAGTGAGTTACGTTAGACAAAGAGATATACAGATGTCTATTTGTGCACCTTTTTCCCCTCGAGGCTGTTTCCAAGTTTTATGACCACTTTTGTTTCAACAGTCAAGTCCTAAAAAGTCAGTTTAGTTCGTTCCAGCATTGTACACCGAGAAAAAGCACATGCTGAAGCAGAACACTTGTATGAAGCACTTGAAGTTGGTGCTTTTGTTGACTTCTTCTTTGTTTACTCCTCCTGCACAAATCCCAAACGCATATAAATGTAACGTACCATGCATTAGGAACACGTGTGCAAGGAAGGATGCCGTTAGTAGGTATGACTTATTGTCAAATACAAATAGACTGACACAGGAAAGACGCACTGGGTTGTTCTAGGGTAGCCATGGAGATTTGGCATTCAGCCAACTAGCTCTGTTTATCTGAGCCTGTTGCATGCCACAATACCTCACACAGTGGAATACAATCCCGTCTGAGTCGCTATTTGTTAGTACTGTACTCCAGAACCATTTCAACCACAGGAAATGATGGGCATCCAAATAATCAGTTCCAGGGTAAAACTAAAACCATCATAATCCTTTATTAATTGTACAGGCAATCTTAACATTTCTTTACATTGCTATCATGCAAGTATCAAAGTAAGTCAGCCACTTTTAATACTCTTCATGTACTCATGTGCTTCACACTCCTTTTTGAGGCAGGTCATTCTTCTGTAATTAGTGGCAAAGCACAGCCTCAGATATGAATCTTATGATGCTCACTTAGGTCTCGTGTGACATTATCACTGCATCTTTTGGTGTTGCAGAAAAAAAAAAGCCAAAGGAAAAAGCGAACACATATCCAGAATTATTTCTTTGACGCTTGTTGAGCTGAGATCTCAACCGATATGATAAGGTCTTGCATGACACCATGCAAATTCTGCCCTAATTCCAGATGTATGACTTCATTATGACAGTATGACTTCAGGGTCATTCGACTAAAAAGGTTCCATCGTACTATTCATGTCCTTCTATTGATCAGTCGAGGGAGGAGGTTGGTGGGTTCTAAAGTGAGCCGCGCTGCTTGAAGACTTAAAAGATTTGCATGTGCCTGGCCAAAAGACACTCATTTGCAAGAAATGTTGAGGCCCCCCTTCTCCTTTTCACCATGATGATGACTAAGGGCTGTAACAAGGAATGATGCACAGTCATAGGGGATGCTGCACTGCAAATGATGATGAGAAACTTCCTATTTGTCATGCAACATCAACCTGCTGCTCAGAATAGCTGTTGTTCGATAGGAGACAATTAAACTCTTTTTATTAATCCCCTGAGGGGAGTCGGTGAGTATATTGTTTTGTTTAGTGATGTTGCAATTCAATTCTGATGCCAAGGCTTGGCACCTTCAAATAATTATTTTGTGACTAGGGTAAAAAGCACTGGTAGCGCAAGCAAGCAGAATACTGTAGTTAACTTTTTGAAATGCAACTGGCCTATGATCAGTTGTGGTATTGATCTCAGATTTGTTGTTTTGTAGATTGACGCATTTATCAGTCAAGCTTTTCATCACAATCCAATATTTGAAACATTACTTGGGAAAATAATCTAGACTGATGTTTGCACAGTGTGTTTTAGACTGATGTCTAGAGAAACTTTCCACGCACGTCTGTTTATTTTACTCATTTGCTAGCTTGTGCATTTAATATTAGCGTTACGCGACAGAGACAACTTGACATGCGTTAAGAGTCAGTCATAGATGGATGTAACGGAGAGAATCCGGTCACTTTTCAAAATAAAATGTTTTTCAACCTCGGATAATAAATAAACCGGAAGTACCGTACTTTTTTTCTTCTTTGATCTGTTTGGTCCAAAGTGGCCTGCGGTCCGTTACCGGTCCGTGGCCTGGTGGTTGGGGACCCCTGATACACAGTACTGTAATAGCTTTCAGTATTTTCCTGTGCCAATCTGAATCTGTGACATAGTACAAATCAACCCACAACCATATTTTGTTTGGGAAACGTTGTTCTAGGTGTAGTTCATCTGAGCAAGACTCATAACTCTCATGCTGTGAGGGCTTAAATCCATATAATCCGTTTCATGCTTACAATTTTATTTAGTTTTTACTATTAAGGTATTCTCTCATTTCATGTATCTTCATCTAGCTCTTAACGACTGCTACAAACTTTGACAGTTGCACGGATTGTCATGAAGTATGCTGTTTTCACAAGACTCTGTATTTAGTCACAGTCCAAAGTTTTATGAGTTGCAGTGACATTACAAGGAATGCCATCTGCAGTGGTGCTGGATAACCAGTGTCTAAGTGTGTTGAACAGACACTGCTTGCTCAACATGTTAGAAACAAGCGACCAAGACAACAAATCTCTGATGCACTTGTATGGTTTTCGATACTTTGGAAAGTATCGATACTTACATGCTGTATCAGGATACGATTCTGATATGTCATGGTACTGATACTACGGTGTGCGTGCCTGCAGTGTCCACCGCGTGCACTTGTAATGTTGTTGTAACGCTGTCATTTTAGGAAGTTACCTCTAATGGGCAGGGATCCAATTTTTGCTAATTTCTAAGTACACTTCTAGTATAATACTCTGAGGCTGGTGTTATTTAGTATGAACATGATGCAATACTGCCGCAACATTAAAACAGCAGCATTATTGTCCGTAATGTAGTTAATTTTAAATAATCAGCTGTGCAGTGACATTACATGTGCATGCCTGTTGCCATTGATGGGTTTAAAGCAGGGCAAAGCAGCTACTACCATTTCTCCAAATGCAGATTTAATGTCAGATGTTCATTGTCTTAAGGTCATGACTTTATGGCAGCACCGCTTGAGCTTCTGACAGGGGTACACCCCCACACCATCATGAGGGCTGCCCTCTTTGACCTGCTTTCATCAGTGTTGAAATCAGAGCCAATGCCTCTGCAAACTCACTTCTGTTTGCATGCGGGTGTATAAATTAGATAAAGTCACAATACGAAAGAGCACTGATTAAAGGAAGGCCATAAAAGCTTTGTTGCCAAACTTGCAAGAAACGTTGGGGTCCACATGCCGTTTTATTTGTGTGTCTGTTTTATAAGTGTATGCCTCACTAATAACCGAAGTGTGTGTCATGTCAAGCATAAGTCCGTCTTGCAAAACCTTAAGCTCATGTTACTTTAAAGGCGAGTCAATCCCAAAATTGTCTTTACAATAATATGTTCTATGCGCCTCCACTAGTCTAAAGATGTCATTCTGATTAATATCTGATCCGCATTTGTGGAATAGGAGTTAAGCAGCAAATTTGACAAGTTTTTCGCCATTTCAGGCGGCGGCCATTTTGTCAGTTGCTTTCGACTGAAAATGGCATCACAGTTGCTCAGGGCTCAGGCAAAAAACAATCACGGCTCACCTGGGAAGCTGAGCCATGATTGGTTGTTACCTGAGCCCTGAGCAACAGTGGTGTCATTTTCAGTCGACAGCACGTGGCAAAATGGCCGCCCCATGAGATGGACAAAAACGGGTGGATTTGACTACTTAACTCATATTCCACAAACACAATATCAATCAAAATGCCGTCCGTGTCTGGACTAGTGGAGGCGCATAGAACATATTATTGTAAAGAAAATTGTTGGGTTGACTTCCCCTTTTAAATTAAAATGACGGCAACAGAATGCTGGCCATTTAAGGCAAAGGTGGTTTACTGTTGCGCTCAATTCTCACAGCATCCAAGTGGTGTTGATGCACTAATGGAATCTTGACACCTTCTGAAGCACTTTTTCATAACAACACACACATATACACACACACACCAGTCACACACAACCATCTGTTTTCACCATCCCAGTGTCTTTAACTGTGTGTTTGTCTTCAGTGGACCTCCAGTTTCTGGTATGGCATTGGGCGTGGCCTTTCTGTGTGCACTGGTGGTTAAATAATGTTCATTGACAGCTGCATCTGTGGCCACACATCCTTTTTGCAGCTTTAATAAACTCTGCCGAACACAAGCAAAGCCTCACTTTCCCCGCTGTGCTTTTCAGGGAAGCCACAAAGGCCACCCGGACATTGCTGCAACCCTCCCCCTTCACACACCCCCAAAAAAGGCAAAATGGTGCGTTCAATAGACGACGCAGAGGTTGTGCAACATCACCATAATTGCACTGGCCTTATGTAATGAGTTTGTATATTTGTCATATTTTGCTGAATTTGGCTTCTAGTCCCACTACAACTTGGTGTCAGGCCATAGAGTGTCATCCCTGACGTGAGTGGTAACGAGCACGATGTGATTCAGTGTGGCTCTCCATCAGCTAAGAGAAAGTACAACCCTGGTAATAGAATTGGACCAGACTCGGAAAGTGAACCAAGAAAAATCCAAATGAGGAGAGAAATTAGCAGAAAATGGAGGGTGTAAGCAGGATTTCGAGAGATTTTTTTGGGATACTTTGAGGACAACTTTAATTCCTTTGAATGGCAGATGGAGAGACAGGAAGGCAGACAGACACAGTTTGACCATCAGGCCATGCTGCTGCTTGCCACCTAGTAGGAGTGGATTAGTGGGAATGAGATTGGGGGAAGGGGATGAAGGCGGTATGAGGTCAGTGTGAGAATAAGTGAAGGCAGAGGTCATAAGAGCTGATTTATTTTAATCTACATCTGTGTTCGGCGGATTCATGTCCTTCATGTAAGATGTCTTATGTGTAGCCTACTGCTGGCTTAAAAAGATGATGATGAAGCAGAAATGTGCCACAAGCAACATTTCTGGCTGCTTCCTTTTCCAGAACTCACATTAACACTACTGTATATCATTCTTTGCAATGGTTGTCACAGTTTTTGTGTTTTTGAGAGACCCCAGAAGGCAGTCTACAATTTTCCTAATTTTTGTTTCCTGGATCACCACCATGGGAAACATTTTTGAATGTGAATGCTGTTTTTTCTCCAATAGGGTTTGCTGGGAATGGTTTGTCATTTTCTTTCACATCTATACACTTAACACTGGGCATATTAGAATCCTCTTTATTTGTCATGTACACACGTACATGACATTTGTCCTCTGTAATTGACCATTCACAGTAGTGGACGGAGCAAGCACACATGGTTAGTGGCAGGCACTGGAGCAGGCACCGGCGCTGTTGGGGGTGAATGGTCTTGAACCGGGGTCCCCACGGTGGCAGGTGATGACCACTTGGCCTCGGCTGCCCCATGTACACGTACACGTACACGTGCACACGCACACACACACACACACACACGCGCCTGATACCTCACAAGTCAGAGGTTGTCAGGCCAGCCTATTATTCTCATATTTAAATGTTATTTTGTTACATTTAATATAACTGAAATGTTGATCCTGTTAGAGTTGCACATATTAATCTCTCATTTTTGTTCTAAACTTCAGGAAATGAATAAATTATGTAACGATTTGAGAAGCCACCTTTTTCCTCCACTTTTTTGTTTGAATGAAGACACTTGTTTACACTTGAAGATATTGTTCGGGTACTGAGTGATTGATGTCATTCATGTACTAACACAAAATTAAATCCTAAATGTTAACAACATTAAATAAGTGTACAACTGTGGCTGCTTATCTGATCCAGGAGAATACTTTCTCAATTTTTGAGTTGTATCTGGTTGCCTTCAACACAACTTACAGAAATTGGTCATTCATTCCCAGTCCATTGCTCCTTGTGCACTCTGTCAGCATCTAACTAAGATCCATCCTTAAACTCGTGTGAATGCACGTTTAATTTACTGATCTTGTGACTCTTCTATTTACCCCTCCCCTATTTCCCCTTTCTTCCATCATGACCTTATAACCTGTGGTTGGCTTTGTGCCGGCTGCCTTCATAATCAATAACCAAAGACCACCCTGTGTCTGTGTGTCTGTCTGGAAGATTGCTACTGAATGCAAGTTTTTTGAGGTTATCATTTTACTGAAAAATCATTACTCAGCTTTCTTAGAATTTCCATGACAATATTCAAGGCTCCAGGTGGGAGGCGGGATCAAAGTGTCATACACAAGGCCTGGTGTGCTGCTGTGCCCTATGCCCCAAGTGTTAGTTTTGTTATGCTTCCAGTCATGGTAGCATGTAGGGGTGGGCGATATGGGCAAAAAATAAAAATGTCTTGATGTTTTTTCAAAAAACTCGATAACAATAATTTGACGATATTCTACAAACAATATTTTAAATCTGCACGTGCTTCAAAGACCAATTGTGGATAGACAGCGTTTGTGAACAACATCTCTTTTAAATTGCTAAATACATTCATTCATTCATTCATTATCCATACCGCTTATCCTCACAAGGGTCGCGGGCGTGCTGGAGCCTATCCCAGCTGTCTTTGGGCAGTAGGCGGGGGACACCCTGAATTGGTTGCCAGCCAATCACAGGGCACACAGAGACAAACATCCGCACTCACAATCACACCTAAGGGCAATTTAGACAGTCCAATCAACTTACCATGCATGTTTTTTGGAATGTGGGAGGAAACCGGAGTACCCGGAGGAAACCCACGCAGGCACGGGGAGAACATGCAAACTCCACACAGGGAGGCCGGAGCCGGGATCGAACCCACGACCTCTGAACTGTGAGGCGGACGTGCTAACCAGTCGACCACCGTGCCGCCTTGCTAAATACAGCTTCTGCAAAACATAATGATATTCTACGACAATATTTAACAAGAAAGAACAAAAAATTATGTATAGACTTACATTGATGTCATATAAATGTCTCTGCTGTTATTCCATAATGATGTTACATTTTGAGGTGCAGTAAGTACTTGTTTACCACTGCCAACTACGAGAGCAATCAGAATGAGTAAAAGGTGTTTACTACAGCAATCAGAATGAGAAAAAATGTATTTGATGTGACGTGTGACGAAGTGTCACCCAGTGAGAGGAAAAAAAAGACGTCGTCATGACAACATCCATTCTCATGCATTGGCCACCGTATTCAGAATAAAGTTGAATAACAAAACTGCAATTTACTGAAAAGTGCATTTTCCCACTCATTCATGATATGACTTGTGACTTTATACATGTTTGGGTGTATCCTGGCATCACACTAATAAGCCGTCGTAGTTTGTGCAACATGTCTGGGGAATACAGGCTAGTTATGAATGATGCGGACTACAAGCGTGTAAACTGAATGTTAACCGATCATCCAGGAGTTTGACTTGCTCGCTAAAGTACTGAGTGTGTGCGTGCGTATATATTTGTTGGTTGCGGCGACTGTTTTCTGAGTGTGTGTGTTTAAAGCTTTTGTTTAGCGTGCTTGCGCGGTCGCCAAGTTTTTCTCGTAATCCATATGGCCCGTGGTGGAACAGAATTGCTCTTCACGGTGACCGTTTTGGCACATCTAACAATGTTATTCCCACCGACGTCAAGCCATTTACAGACTACGGACGACGTGGACTCGTGCCTCGCTATAATCCCCGCTCGACACTCCTCTATGTTTGAAACAGCTCCGCTGCAGTGCAGACAGAGTCACCTGACCGGGGGTCCTGCCTGCTGATTTGCCGAATGATTATCATTTCCTCATACTTTGCGGCTGACGACTGACTCGAGCCGTAATGCTTTTAGAGGCAGTATTAATACTCGATAATGTAAAATTACACATCGTGAAAGCAAGATTGACGATGATATCGGTAAAGATATATATCACCCACCTCTAGTTGCATGGCTATGGGATGGTAGGAATCAAATAAAGAGAAAAAGTAAAGGTTTTGGACTTGGATCTGTCAGTCATGTTCCACTGTTTCAGTTGCCAGCAGTCATGCAAGATGAAAGTTTGAATTCTTCTGGCGTTTCTCTCCATAGTCTTTCAATTCCAACTTTTTTTCTACGACAAGCCACTAAAATGTTGATACATGTTGGTGGCAGAGATTTTATTTTCATTACTATTTCTTACTGTCTCTCGGTGGGATTCATCAAAAGCTTGAGTAGGGACTTGTGTAAAATGTGTATTTTGCATTTCATCCATCTTGTGCAATGCTAGTCAGCTGTTTCACTGAGTAACAATCATTTTACTGTCGTTATCCCTCAAGTCATATACAGTCGATATTATGCAATAGATGAAAAGAAGGATTAAAACAGATAGAGCTGCAACGCACAATTACTTCAATGATCAATTAATCTGTTAATTATTTGGTTGATGAATTGGATAAATAAAAGTTTTAAATATAACTAAAGTATTAATTTCCATACCTATATTAAAAAACATGACATTCAAATTGAAAGTGCAAAAAATGAACAAACATAAATTAATTAAGATTCTGTTACTGCTTTGGTCCGTATATGCAAAAATGTTTATCATTGTTTTGCAAAGTGCAAGATTGTTTGCAAATGTTTTATTTTGATTAAGATAATACATCTGCTTTTATGGAGGACTACAGAAATCTGAGAATATTTACTGTTGAGAGGCTGACATTTTGAGGATTTGGACAGTTTTTTGTGAACAAGGTCTCCAAACGATTAATTAATCAATTTTTTGAGCCGCTTATCCTTACTCGGGTCATGAGCCAAACAATTAATCCATCAAAATAATTACCAATTAAGTTGGTTTCATTTTATTGCAGATTAATCTGTTAATCATTGCGCCTCTAAAATAATACAACTAATCAATCAACTAACAAACATAACAGCCTAATTATTGATAACATATATATATCAATTTCATTAACTACAATTTCTAAACTATACCTCTCTCTCACTGACTTCCTGTCGACGACTCTTTGTCCAGCACCACTTGACCCTTTTGTCACTACATCCCCCGACCTCTGTTACAGTCCTCGGTTGGACCGACTTCCCTCCTCTGCCTGTCTTTTACCAACTGTCATGTCATCTTCCAAACCGCTTATCCTATATAGGGTCGCGGGGAGTTGCTGGAGCCTATCCCAGCCGTCAATGGGCGAAGGCAGACTACACCCCGAACTGGTCGCCAGCCAGTCGCAGGGCACACATAGACACTGTCACTGAGCGGGAATCGATCCCACGCTGCCCGCACACAACTCAGGCGTGTGTACCACTACACTATCAGCGGACATTCTTTTACCAACTGCATATGCAAAAAGGGTCTTCAGACTTTTATTGCTATTTCAATGCGTTATTTTGGTTACAATTACATGCAAAATGAAAGTTTGTCAAGCAAAATAAGAGAGGGTTTCTAAAAGCCAGTGTCACTGTTCCTTATGTTTTTGTGAAGCTCAAATTACTCACAGCAGCCAAAGTTATTATACTAACCCATTAAGGACGGGAGCGCATAACCGCATTTCTACCACTTTCTACTGCTAGCGCTGTTGCTTCTTTCTACCCTTAAAGCCGGGAGAGCGTATATGTCATTGTCTATTTATTATTTAATTCTCGGTCTCTTAACCAATGAAATGCATCAGAATATACAGTACATGTGACGGTGTTGTAAGCCTGCAGAGGATGTTCCGGAATTCTTTCGAGTGGTAATGGCAGGCGCCGCGGACGCGGGAGCTCTTAAATGAGCGACGGCAGTGATATAGACGATGCGCTTGTGGACTTTGAACCAGTAGAACCAGTCAAACGTGATACATGGTTAAAATATGTTTGTAGACAATGACAATATCGATGTCTTTGTAACAGAACAGAGGACTGTAGTTACCACTCGATCTTTTTAAAGGGAAAATAGTGCTTCCTTTGCACTGACAGTTTATTTTTACCTCTTCGATTAAAACAGTAAAGATTAATAAACTCGGGTCTGTGTGAAAGCCACATGTCTAAGCTCTCAAATTCTTTTGGAATTATGTTTCTGTCTGCTGCAGGTGCTGATATATTAATTATTTCGTAGGTGTTGAATTTCTGGGAAAACTTCAGGTTTTCAAGGGTAATTCCAAAGACGACCTTAGGTTTTGGGGAGCTGTTGAACCAGGCGCTTTAGTCCTTAATGGGTTAAACGAAAACTAACGAAATAACTAAAACTAAAATAAAAAATTTTTAAAAACATTTTAATTAACAGACTAAAATATAAATGAGAGTGCTTGTAAGAAAATGATAAATGACTGAAACTATGTTAAAAAAAAATTACCTATAATTAGCATAAATAGCAAAATGGTCTTCGTTTCGTCTTTGTCAATTAATTTCATAAATGAGCTTTCGGGGTTGATTTTAAATGTATTTATTTTGGCATTGCTGTTCAAGGTATTTTATGCAGGAATAGTCTCAAAGCCAACATCTTGGTATCGTGACAACGCTAACCTGAAGTGAATCCACGCAAGGACACACACCATCACAACATGCAAACTCCACACCCCAAGATCTTGCTTTCGGTGATGTACGTGCACTAACCCCGCAGTCACAGGGCTGCCACAAAGTTACAACTCGCCGCATGGAAATCTTTGTCGTGTCATCACTCTCTGTTGAATTTTCATAGGGTAGTATGCATGCAGTGCAGCTTTGCAAAGAAGCCCCTTTGCATTGCTGCCTGCACATTTTATATCACTTTAATAAAAGTGACGTGAAACATAAAGTGGAGTTACATTTTTACGACATACTGGCCTGGAAATAGAAGGAATAATAATTCTGGCCTAGCCTTTGGGGAAAAAAAGGATATTTAATCTTGATCTTTCATGTACATTCTAATCAGGGTACAGTACTAAAGTGTTTCAGTTAATCATCACTACCTATGTAGCCTAATTTGAAAATGAGTGTGCACATTTGCTCATTGGACTTTTCAGATTGCTCACGTCCACTGTGGACATAACTCAGCTCTCTCTTTTTAATCAGGCCATATTGAAGACACTGCCATCTCCCTCGGGGGTCATGTGTTAGTGGAGTATGATGCACAGCAACCTGGCTGGGTTTGCACCCCATGCGTATAGTAACTGCTTTGGTCTCACACAGTCACGAAATGCTGGCCTCTTTCTCCTGGCTCCGTTGGAGACAGAAAAGAGAAAGGCCTAGTCTTGCTCACTGTAGTGTAGCGAGACAAAGAGCAGTAGAGCACTGAAAGCTGATCTGCCTGTTCTTTCCTGTCTTTTCTTCCTCTCCTCTCTTTTGTCCATTGCTCTGAACAGCTGCCCTCAAGTCGATCACATTCCCTAGCTGTGGCTCAGACCTCATGCGGTAATCCGAAAGCATTGACTGGATTTGTGTGGTGCTTTGGTCTAACTGGCATTTAGTTTCACCTGTCCAGTCTTGTTGGTGGTGCTCATGCTTTAACAGTTGCAAAGGCCCTCAATAAGATACTATGACAAACATTGTATAGTAGAAGGTATGTCATCCCTTTGTCTGAGAGTCATCGCTGAAGTTGGCTGCTGGTATTCAGAAAATGGGAGATGATTGCCCGTTAAAGTCTCCCTGAGGGTAGGTGGGAGAGGATGACAGTGTATAACTCTGTCACTCCCTCCATAGTGACATACTATAATTATGTGGAAGTTCAGCCTTTGAGAAGTCTCCTTGTTTTCTCATCTTCTCTGTCTCTGTAGTAGTTTGTGTCGGAACTGATCATTCAGCCCTTTGTGGCCTCAGGTCCCCCCTGAGAAAAGAAGTCGTCATTGTGGACATTCCCCAAGGCTTAGTTTTCACTGCCGATAGCTTGTGAAAAATCAATCACTGCTGGCTGTTCCTTGAAGGGGACTGGCTGAGCTGCGGAGTCTGCACAGGAGGTGGGGGTCACTCAGTCTGAAACATGACCAAGGACAAAACTGAGTTCTGTTATGTTAGTTCTTGTTTGGTCTTCAAAAGCAATGCCTGGTTAGGAAAAGGCTGTTAACGTTTACTGCATTTTAATACGAAATTTAAAAAAAGGACTGTCATTAATGTTTGCACTGTTGCAAGGTCAAACATGCATTTATCATACCAGATTTCCTGATCAAGAGAGATTATGAGGTGATCTGAAAGTTTGGGGGAATAAATGGAATATGAATTTGTATCCATGACTCACTTTATAGCATCAAATTCAGCTGCACTGCAGCAGCATCTCACGACCAAGGCAGCCTCATTATTATGCCTTCTTGGTGCAGTTTTGGCTCTACAGATGTTGTTGCATCAGACTCAGGTGCAAATTCACTCCCTTTTTGAGACTGAGATTACAATTTGCTGGAAATTGCTACGTCATACAAACTCATCAGGCTGTGTGAATCATAGAAGACTTATTTCATAACTTGATCTTTTATTTAGGATACCAATTATTAGATCAATTATTTTGTCAGGTACATATTTTACGTTACAGAAATCTCACGGTCAACCACCAAACAAAAATATCACAAAAAGTATGAATACTGAATATCTTTAACTAAAGGAACCGGAGAAAAAAAAAGACTGAATTTAGCTAACTTTAATTTTATTTCAACAACTAATATTTAACCTTATTAACATGGGTCAGAACAACTATGAAAAAGTGCACCATACAGTAAATGCTTACTGAATTTAGACGCTACTCCAAAGCAGTATCGTTGATAGTTACATTAACCTTCATGCAGCAAACTATACTCGCTTGGAGTGCATGCATTATATGCAGTAGCTGACCGACCGTCCTAGGACTATATTACCTTTTTAGCGGGCTCATTATTTCCATACGCCATTCATGTTTTACTTGCCAAGTGTAGACATGACACACACAGGACACATATAAACAAACACCCATTCATACTCACATTCACACTTATGGTTAATTTACACAATCTTTAAAGGTATTACCCTAATCTTTAATGTCTGGGCATGGACAAAATGGGGTTGTAAACTTATTTTTAGACGCATATTTTGTTTGAGCAGTACATGTGTGGAGTATACAGTGTGCACATTGGTCACAATTTTGAGTGGCGATTTGGCTCGATCAGATGCTTCTTTATAGATTGTCTTACAAAAACAGAAATGATGGACTGCCAGCATGAGGGTACAATATCCAATGTCGTATTTATTAGGGATAGACCGATTATCGACTGGGCGGATTATAGGGGCCGGTATTTGGCATTTTGGCGATTATCGGCATCAGCCTTTTTTTATTTTAATTTTAAGGCAGATATATTAAAAATTGCTCTATTCGTGCTTGCTGCAGCGTGCTTCACTCTCCGTTTGCTGCACCCTGCACAGGCAGATTGGCCCCCCCAAACCACCATCTGATTGGTTCCTTGTGAAGTGCGTAACAGCCAATCAGCATAAAGCTGCGTGTGTGCTCCCTGCTCGCTCTCTCTCTGTTCTCCTGGAAGAGCCAGGCACATACACGACGGGAGTCGTCGAGTTAGTAGTTCAAGGTAATGCAATAGACTTCGCCGAAATTTTAGTAAATGTCAGTCTACTATAACTCACTTGTAACATTACTATGAGCCCTTCTATGTCATATAAACACAAGGGCCTGTTCTGCTCGCCACAGTAAGCTGCCTTGCGGCTCAAGCTAACCCGTCCCCCAGTGTCACATCTGTTAATTTGCTTTGTGAATGGCATGGCTCCTGAGAGAAGTTGCTGATAATATCGGGAAATGGTGATCAAAGTAAGACGTGAGTGAGTGCCAGTGTGTGCGTGTCTGTGTGTAAGCCACGTAATGAAAAGCTAAACTCAACTTTATTTATAGAGCACTTTAAAACAACCACCGCTCCAAGTGCTGTAGATGGTGCAAAAATTGACGGCAAAGTACTGCATGTGAAAGTCCGGTCTTGGAAACATGCTTATTTTTCTGGCTAGTAGCTGCGTTGAGGATTAACTTTTATGTTTTTGAACTTTAAAACAAAGATGTGCGAAAGATAAACATTTCAGTTATAGTGGATTTTTAGAAAACTATTTACTGTAAGGAGATATTTGTTAGACAGGCAACTGAGCCTGGGAGCTCGTTGTACTTTTTTGTGAGACTTAAAACAAAGTTTTATTTTTTAAGATCTAGAAAAGCTTTAACATCTTTTAAATCACTAAAGTTGTTTAATAAACATGGGCTTAAAGGCATTTAAATGAAGTCAAGTGTTGGAGTTTTTATTTTTCATGAATTTGACACCATTTTACCCCTTTTTTTCTACAAATAAATATCGGCTTCAAATATCGGTTATCGGCCGCCTTGACTACTAATAATCTGTATCGGTATCGGCCCTGAAAAAAGCATATCGGTCTATCCCTGCTATTTATTATGTTATCCACTTTATTCTTAGGGGTTATGTTGTACCTGGGAAACTTCCGGTGAGACAGAATTTGCGATGAGCCATTTATTACCAGCGGTATTCGTTTCTGAGAGTGGTTTAATAGAGCGTTTTTTGTTTCCCTCTCTAAACGATCATCAGCCCCCAAGTGTTTAAAAATGTCTCGCGCACCCTGGGAATGTGTAACACTGTTTGCGGCTTGTGCTCCTGTCATTTTGTGGACAAAAAGCCCATGGCGGAACCCGCGCATCCAACTCGTGACTCAGTAAGATTAACCGGTTCAGAAAATGGGTGGATGGATGGTTTGCAAACATCCTGATCTCAATCCAATTGAGAATCCGTCGTAAAATTTAAAGGAAATGGTCAATGACAAGGCTTTGACCTTGAAAGTTGAGTTGGTAACTGGTTTTAAGTCTATGCCTCAGATACTACAATTTGTTATAAAACCCAGAGGTGGCGCAACAAAGTACTAGTGGTGTAGTGTTGTGATGTTTTTTTGTGTTTTTCACAATTCCATTTTTTTTCCCTCTTAATTGAGCGATTCCATGTTTTCCCCATCTGCTTGCTCTTAAAAAAGAGTCACTGATTACATTTTTTGTCTTGCTTGCTTTTTTTTTTCTTCAAACGAGACGGTGGCATTTTGAATAAAAATTGTTTTGTGGAAAATCTGTGGTATGCCTTTTTTCCCTCAAAAATTAAACATTTATTGTAAATAAATCATCCTCCAGAACCAGTGATTCCATAATTTTCCAGGGATTGTGTGGGTCCATTTGCCTTCTCTGGCTTTTTGCCACTCGCATGCTCTTAATTTTGTCACACACCTTCTTCTGGGTTCTTCATGTCACTCAAGTCTAAGAGTTCACACGTTACATAAATAACTGTCTCATTGGTATATATCGTTGCTGTCCTGTGAAAAACACTTATGTCCATTTTTTTTTCATTTTTCTTATTTTTACATGAATGTTGTTTTCGCATTACAGACATCATATTAATGTGAACATTTAAAACATTTGCAAAATTGGACATGCATGTTTTTCACAGGACAGCAACTATATGCTCAAAAGTTCAAGTATTGTCTGCATTGGATTGTATTTTTATATTTTTAATTTTGTACATGCGGCAAACTAAACAAAAGTAGAAACGCGTCCTTTGCACTGTTGCGTTTGAGCTAACGACACTATTGCTTCCGTATACTGAAGTAGTTACTTAGTCTAAAGGATTATAACTACACACGACGCAAATCCAATGCCATGTCAAACGGACACGTTAGCAACGGATATGACATACGTTAATATGCGATGCGCCGTGATTGACGGTGAGTCATGAAAATTACGTTTTTATTTCGTATATTCATTATATATCATATTGGAATGAAAGTACACCTTTTTCACAACCTCAAGGTACGAGTAAACATCTATAGAATGTGGGAAGTTTGTTTGATTTTGTTTGTACAGATGTACGTATATTACGGACATCTGATTTGTGATTTTTGTGTGATTATTGAAGTTGTCCTGACAAATAATAACCAAATCATTCCCTCTGTGCATCTCCCTCTTCATTTCTTAATGCATGCTTGCAGTACTGTACATGCCCTTGCTTCTGGAATTACAGACCTGGTCTTGAATAGTAGGGTTGTTCCTCCCAGCGCCCTCTTGCTCCTCTGCTGGCTTAACCCTATCAAAGGCCCAGAAACCACACATCCTGTAAGGCGTTGTTTTTTTTGTGGCGAGGGAGGCGTGTAGCGTTGAGACAGAAAACACATGACCAAAGGATGCTGTTTTTCTTAGCTTTTTAGTTGGTATAGCACAAACAGTAAAAGACGGCAGATGTTTCCCATTTTGGGATTGTGACATGAATGTCTAGTATCTGCTCACAATGGTCCCACGAAGATGGGACAGCCGTTGTCTTCTTTGAAGATATAGCCAGTCCATCTGACAATGAAAAACATCAAATTAGTGTGCAGATCAGCATAACCTCTCAAAGTTTATTGACAGCTGAACAAATAGCTCCTCTGCTCAAGCGTGCTTACATCTGTCAGCGTTCAACTCCTTACTGATATTTAGTTTGGATCAAAAGTTATAGACCTTAGCCAATAGCCATGTCATTGGTGATTGATCTCCTATTCTCAACAGGTCTCATATGTAGAGAAGCTGTCCCGGCAACTGTGTTTTTAGCTCGTGTGTCATTGTAGATCCAATTTGCAGGCATGGTTTTGAATTTCACTTGAAATGTTACTTTTATTTATTTTCCTATTGAGTGAGAATGGCAGTAAACTTGTCTATAATTTTCTAGCTCCATGCATTTTAGTTGTCTATGTCACTGTTAGATAAATTCTTGAATGTATTTTTGTTGGTTTTGACTCCTTTAAATCATTATTTTCATTATTATATCAACATGACAGTGAAAACAAATAAACAAAGCTGTTGCTGGATATATGTATGATGGAAACTGGTGCATCATACTAAGCCCAAACTTTCTTTCTTCTTTATTTTTCTCCTTTACATTCCGCAGTTTAAGATAAGCAGAGTATTCTGATTTGACACTGATTCTTAGGATCACAGTAGCCTGATTTTATTAGAACTCTCCCTGTGGTTTTGAAAACTACAAGCACTTCAGTCACATGTTTTATTGGGTTTAGCACAACCATGTCTTTAATAATTAATAATTCAGAGAAATGCTTACAAAGCAGCAAATATCTGTGTGTTGTTCGGCTTTGCTTCATGGTTTTTTTTTTTTTCATTTAATATCATTTTCAGTCATGTCTGACTAATAACAACACTGATATTACAGATCATAACATCAAATGAAGAGGCAAGGCTTGAAATAAGCAGTTTCATATCGCATACCCATTTTACACACATTGTAATAGAAATAATGGAATTTGTTCAATGCATGCCCACTAGTCTAAACACAGTATTCTTATTAATATTGCGTTTGTGGAATAAGAGAAATCCATCCGTTTTTAGCTAGCTCAGGGGGTGGCCATTTTGTCACTTCAAAGTTGCTCAGGGCTCAGGGCTCAGATAACGATCAATCATGGCTCAGCTTTAGAAAACAGATGAGCCGTTACTCCCCAAGCCTGGTTACAATTAACAGTGGACAAATGACCTCAGCAGATTTTGGAAAGAATATACTTTTCAATATGAAACTAAATATATTGAAATATGTGGCAAAACCACACTCATTTTCCAGCTACTATTTCTTGTACTGTACTGCTGTAGAGCAACCCTGCAAACGCAACACAATATTTGATGTAGTGCGGCCTGTCCCACATACCGTAGTTGCTGGAAGAGACTAATGACCAAAACCTGTATAAATAAATGAATAAATTAATTAATTAATAAAATAAAAATCTCTAATCATCTTTAGGATGCATTTATGATTCCCGCATTTGCTGCAAGTACCTTTTTGGAAATTGTTGTATTGCAACAATAAGGACATTAGGGAAGTTCCAAAAATGTAGAAAGAGAAAAAATGCTATGTCTGTCACTCCAACAATAGGTAAACATTTAACGTTTCTAAATCCCTATTTCTCTGGAGCTGAAGCTTGTGGAATAGCACCCATCTAGCTTACAAGGCAGTTTCTTTGACAGTAGAATTGGCATGGATGCTATTTTGACCATATTTGCTCCTATGACTGTGGCAATTGGAATGTGATGTGGTCAAATGTGGAATATTTGGATATCATCCAGGATAGAAACAAAGAGGCTATAGTCCAACCTGATCTCCACAGAGACCAAACGATGCTCTTTCATTGTCTGTGTCAACACTGTGTGTTCTTTGGGGCACATTGACTGCAACTCCATCAGTCAGCTGGATTTGTTGCTGACAGTTTTATGGCCCTTTTTATTTCTGCAAGTCACTATTTTCTCTTGTCAACATGACAGCATTGTCACATTATGAAACATCATCAAGCTTGTGTAGATTGAACAGTGGCTTTTTATTGGTATAATGTACAATAAATGCTTTTGCCCACACATATTTCAGGTGCACTTATATTTTCTCAACAATGCTGTTTGAAAGGACTCGTATCAGACTTTCATGTCCTACCCCAACCACGCTGTCCATACACAAATCCCTCATCACATAGTGTAGGCCCCCAGACACATTTTGGACAACAAAAGATCAAATGGATGGATGGATTGACTTCAGAGCAGCAGCTGTTCTGCTATTGCAGTTGTTGCATGCAGCAGGTTAAGATCCGTTTGTCTGACTACAACTATGCATACAATAACTATTGATATTGATACATTTCAACTGTTAAAACAAGGTGGTATTTGAGATCTGTAGTAGTAGGTGGTCAGTTGAGGTTCCAAGCATGACAAACCATGACAGTATGTGATGTAAACCAGTGCTGGTTGCTCTGTGGTCAAGCAAATTGAAGAAGAAGATGCAGAAGAAGGAGAAAATTCTTCTGCATCTTCTTCTCCTCCTACTCCTTCTTGGCTTACAGGTTCTTAATACACCACACGAACTCGCAGCACAAGCAGTTAATCTGCTCCGATTAAAGAACCACGCCTCGAACTTATGTCTACAATCGTTTTATTGCGTGTTGTTCATTATGAAACACAGTGAAAACTAAAACACAGATTGATATGCCATAGCATTTATAATCATCCGTTTGACTCAAACATTCAATAAATAAACAAAATATAAAATGTCTTGTGCGCTTTGTAAACCAGTAGTAGATAAATCGAAGATAATAAAAGTTCATCACACGATGTTACTCTCTCTCTCTCTCTCTTCACCGATCCCTCTGTCTGACTTTCTCTGGGTCTTGCATGCATGACCCAAACCGCAAGTAATTGTTCACAAAATATTCTCGTTAGAGGTGGGCGATGTATATCGTTATCGATATCATCGTCAATCTTGCTTTCACGATGTGTAATTTTACATTATCGAGTATTAATACTGCCTCTCATACTGTCACCGTGAAGAGCAATTTTGTTCCACCACGAGCCATATGGATTACAAGGAAAACTTGGCGACCGCACAAGCACGCTAAACAAAAGCTTAAACACACACTCAGAAAACAGTCACCGAGTTGAACCAACAAATGTAAGCGCATTTACACACGCTCACACTCAGTACTTTAGCGAGCAAGTCAAACGTGACATCCTGGATGATCGGTTAACATTCAGTTTATATACGCTTATAGTCACATCATTCATAACTAGCCTGTATTCCCGAGGCATGTTGTTGCACAAACTACGACGGCCATTTAGTGTGACACCAGCATACACCCAAAAGTGTATAAAGTCATAAGTCTACATATCACAGCGATGAATGATTGGGAAAATGCACTTTTGGGGTGTTGTCAGGACAACGTCTTTTTTTTCTCTCGCTGGGTGACACTTCGTCACACGTCACATATCAAATACATTTTTTCTCATTCTGATTGCTGTAGTTAACACCTTTTTCTCATTCTGATTGCTCTCGTAGTTGGCAGTGGTACACCAGAACTTACTGCAGCTCAAAATGTGGCATCGTTATGGAATAACAGCAGAGACATTTAAATGACATAAATATCCCCAAAAATCAATGTAAGTCTATATATAATTTTTTGTTCTTTATTGTTAAATATTGTCGTACAATATCATTATGTTTTGCAGAAGCTCATTCATTCATTCATTATCCATACCGCTTATCCTCACAAGGGTCGCGGGCGTGCTGGAGCCTATCCCAGCTGTCTTTGGGCAGTAGGCGGGGGACACCCTGAATTGGTTGCCAGCCAATCGCAGGGCACACAGAGACAAACATCCACACTCACAATCACACCTAGGGGCAATTTAGAGAGTCCAATCAACTTACCATGCATGTTTTTGGAATGTGGGAGGAAACCGGAGTACCCGGAGGAAACCCACGCAGGCACGGGGAGAACATGCAAACTCCACACAGGCAGGCCGGAGCCGGGATCGAACCCACGACCTCTGAACTGTGAGGCGGACGTGCTAACCAGTCGACCACCGTGCCTTTTGCAGAAGCTGTATTTAGCAATTTAAAAGAGATGTTGTTCACAAACACTGTCTATCCACAATTGGTTTGTGAAGCAAGTGCAGATTTAAAATATTTTTTTGTAGGATATCGTCAAATTATCGTTATCGAGTTTTTAAAAAAAATGTCAAGATTTTTTTTTTTTGCCCATATTGCCCACCCCTAATTCTCGGCAGAAATTATTTCAATTTAATTTCAATTCAGTCGTTTCCTGAAATTTTTCACATCTAGTGGGGCTTAATGCCAAGGCCAAACTACACGATTTTTGTCTTTGATGTTGGTCGCTACGTCAGACTAGAAGATAAATTCGTTCGTTGTCTTGGACTGGGCGAGTGGCCACAATGTAAAAGTCTGACACTGACAAGATGGAGGGGTAGTTTTCAATGGTTGGATTATATGAGATGTGGCCATTCCCCGTCTCAGGTCCGCCCGGCCCATTTTGGGGACAGAGGAAAATATTTTTACTTATTTATTTTTTTAAAGGACGGATTAAGCAACAACGGAAGTGGGTTTTCGCCCGTCACTGTAATCATACCTAACTGGGTCAAGTACCGAATGACGTTTTGTGTTGGGTTCTTAAAGGAAGACCACGGTTCTCTTCTGTGATACCGCGGAGCCACCCTTCAACTGCCTGCGCATCACTAGAGTCCTTTTTTTCTTTTCATGTGTATTCCCTGCAGTAACATTGTACTCACACAGTTGTAAACAATTCAATCCTATCATGATACTCCCAGCTGGTAAATAGATCTTAATAGGAACCTAGCCAGCTAATGAGCTTTAAATAATGTTTATGAATTATGAAACCTCTGCCGTTCGCATTTCTCCCACGTCATGGACGGATGTTGTTTTTTTTTTTTTTCTTTGTGGGACGGACTGACAAAATGTAAGGACAGAAGTGCTTTAAAAGGATGAGGACGTATAGGGTTGATTATTTTTATGAATAAGGACGGTGGGACAATGACAGAAGGGTGGGTGCCCAGGTCGCAAACTGAGGACAGAGGACGGACCGGTAAAATGTCCACCTCTGCTTTTACAACGAATGCATGGCAAGGGCTCCTGGCTCGGCAATCGCCAGGAGTACACGCCATGCACTTGTTGTTCATGCGGAGCTAATCTCTGACACAGACTCGCACTTGTGTACCGCGGAATAGCTCAGGCAGAAAAGGGAGCTACATCGCGCTGGTCAGGAAGTGACTGACGTTTCGCTCCATCTCACTTTCGATCAATGTCTAGGAACAAATTGTGGGGCCACGCAGGACGCGACGACCATTTGTTGTGTATATCACACTACACGTGCTATGACGCGTCAAGACAACTAAAAATCGTCCATGACAGTGAACGTTTATCTGTGACATGTCTGTCGGGTCAAAATCAGGCTACAGTCGTGCAGTCTGACCGTGGCCATATTTTTCCTCTGCTCCCCTCGTGTGGGACTCGTGAGGCGGGGAGAGCAGCAGTCCTGTTGGGTCACTCATAATTGATTGAGGAATAAAGCCTTCTTTGCGGTGAACTGAAGCAGCTTCTTCGTGGCCAAGGCAACCACACCAGAAAGAACAGAACAATATAATGAATTGCAGCATTAAATCATGCTGCACACTATACAATTTATTGAACAAATTTGACACTGTATTTACATATTATACTACCCTGTTTTTGTAAAGTACAATATTTCTTAACATTTTTTTGGTTTGGGTGGCGGGTAGGCTGTAACGGATTTATGGTATTCCCATTCCAATTCCATTCCTTTTCCATTGGGAAAGATGAATTGAAATATGAGTGTTTTGAGTCACCGAATAAATTAAACACTCCAGGTTGAAGTTTGACACTCGCCATGTTACAGTTGCGTGCCAATTTATGTATTTGTTTTCTCTTTTCCAGAGATCCGGACTCAGTTAGTGGAGCAGCAGAAATGCATGGACCAGCAGACAGACATGAGGGTCCAGCTGCTGCAGGACCTTCAGGATTTCTTCCGGAAGAAAGCGGAGATTGAGATGGAATACTCCAGAAACCTCGAAAAACTGGCTGAACGCTTCATGGCCAAGACTCGCAGCACAAAGGATCACCAACAGTACAAGTGAGTTCACCAACTCTCTGTACTTGTGTGCCTGTGTGCGTGTGTGCGTGCGTGAGTGAGTGTGTGCTTGTGCGTGTAAGTGTACAGCGTGCGTGTGTGTCTTTCTTCAGTTTATATTGTCACATAGACTACTGGGTGTGCGTGTTTCTGTGTGTATGCCGCCCTACCCTCTTTTCAAACTTATTTTTTGCATAGTTTCCCCTACTTTTATGTTGAAGATCATCAAACAGATGTACTGTAGTTCTAATATGATACTTATTTCAACGCAGTTTGTACAGAGACCGAAGTTAAAGTCATATTTTGGCACTTCTGGCTGCAGAATAAAACTTTTGAAGGTGCTAATTGGCATAATTGGTCTATTCAGTCTCCTCCCTCTCTTGACCCAGTTTGCACTGATGAAGTGTACTGAAAAAGGCAGACATTAGCATATTGTTTGAACTTGTGGAGGGAATAAAAATAAAACATATAGTTTTTCTTACAGCCTGTAAATAGATTTTGCTTGCTGTATGAAATTTCAATGACTTGAGCAGCTGTGTGCCCAAGTGTGTTAATGGACTGGTTGTACATTATAAAGCTCTGTGGTTTACATTGCATGATGCATGGTCACAGGAGCATATTTCTTAACCAAATACAATAAGTTTAGATAATGTTAAAAACCCTCCTGTGTGCTTTAAAGCCAGAGGTTTATATTTGTGTGTCCATATATACAGCACGCACACAGTCAAGCCTTTGTGTTCACGTTCTGTGGCCTGTTTTTGTTGGACGTATGTGTCTGTGGTGTGAAAAATGAGTATTCACTCGGCCTGTGGCCTTGAGTCAGTTTTCATATGGCAGGTCAGCTTGGCAAAGCAGAAAAATGTTAAAATAGCATCACAATGACCAGCTAGACAAGCGCCATTCTCTAGAGAGCCCCTGCTGGGCTTGTCAGTGGATCTGCAGTTCTGAATTTGAAATGACAGTGGACAGTTCTTGTCCTGTTCTTTTAATAATGCTGAATTCCATTGCTGCCCTCATACCTTAGTTCATATAATTCCACTAACTCCTGTTTAATGCAGCTAGCTATAGCAAAGAGCTTCGGTTGGCTGCTACTGTGCATAACCACATAGCAGTTTTGTACCTAAGTCAGTCATCACAGCCTTCACGGCAGCGAACAAGATACACTTAGAAGCATCATTTTCACAAAAGGATTATGAGGAGTAATTAACAGAGGCAAAGACGGAGAAGTCAAGCTACACCTAAGCTTACCTAATTTTATCCTGAAAGACCGGAATTAAGTGCATGGGTGATTGAGCACAATTTTCTCAGAAGTCTACCTGAAACCGCTTTAAAACGGAGCGTATCCAGTGAAGCTTGATGTCAAGAAAATCACGAATCGAAATCGCAATATCTGTCAGAAAAGACTTTTTTTCCTAAAATCGTTCAGCTCTTCTGTTATACGATTACTGTAAAGGGATTCAATTGATATCATGATACAACAACAGAAAAACAACAGTATATACAGTGTTGTGTTCATGCATGAGCATTTTTGCTTAGAGCCAAGCATATTTTTTTAAAGAATATGTTCCCAGTAGGCCCACAAACAAGGCCTTCTGATTAATTTTCGCATTTGTGGAATATAATTTAAGCAGTAAAAGGTTTTTAGCCATCTCTGGGGGCGGCCATTTTGTCTTCTGTCGACTGAAAATGACATCACAACTGATATGTGACGTGCGACGAAGTGTCACCCAGCGAGGGAAAAAAAAAAGACGTCATGACAACACCCATTTCATACATTGGCCACCATATTCAGAATAAAGTTGAATAACAAAACTGCAATTTCCAGAAAAGTGCTTTTTCCCACTCATTCATCGCTGTGATATGTAGACTTGTGACTTTATTCATGTTTGGGTGTATGCTGGCGTCACACTAATAAACCGTCGTGGTTAGTGCAACATGCCTCGGGAATACAGGCTAGTTATGAATGATGTGGACTACCAGCGTGTAAATTGAATGTTAACCAATCATCCAGGATGTCATGCTTGACTTGCTCGCAAAAGTACTGACTGTTTGTGTGCGTGAGTGCGTGTGTTTATATTTGTTGGCTCAACTCGGTGACTGTTTTCTGAGTGTGTGTGTTTAATTAATCTTTTGTTTAACGTGCTTGCGCGGTCGCCAAATTTTCCTTGTAATCCATATGGCTCGTGGTGAAACAGAATCGCTCCTCACTGTGACCGTTTTGGCACATCTAACAATGTTATTCCCACCAACGATAGTCTTTTCAACCCCAAACCGTTTACAGACTGTACGGACGACGTGGACTCGCATTCATGCTCTTGTCCGCTTCAGCCTGTGTAAGTGGAGAAGCGATCTCCACGGTATTTTTGATTTTGTGGAGGTGATCATGACGACATCACATTTTATGTCAATAAATCCAAACTATTGTGTAGAACACTTTTATACTTTCACAGGTTGAAGTGGACAAGAGTAGTAATGTGCATTTGCATTTTGGTGGCAATCGGTCGCCGTTTTAGACAACAGAACTGACAAAGCGAGCATTAGTACCACGCTTGCCTCCCTACCGTGACGTTGACCGCTGAGACCGAAAAAATAACAAGCACAGCCCCAAAAAGGGGCGGGGCTATTTTTCGTAAATCTAATCACAAAAAAAGCCCTTAAATCACTACAGAGTATTTTGGGCGGAGCATTTTAGTACTGATGTAATTATTGCAAACCTTTTATATAAGTGCCAATGTTAAGCTCATCCAAGTGTCCCTTTAATTAATGCATGTTGCCCAATATTGTGTTAAACTGACTTTTTTAGGGAGTGTTGAATGTTTAAACAAAGGAACACGGTTAGCACAGGAGTTACTAAATCATTTATTATGTAAGATACCCAAGATAGATATTCTCAAACAGGCTGATAGTTGTTTTATTTTCCTAAGGATGTTTATAACCCTGTTTGTCATCCCCCAAAAGTACTTGCTGGCCGTGTTAATGAAAGGACATTGTCTTGATAATGATGTCACATTCAGCTCAGTAGAAAAAAGATTGAAGATAAATGTCCACTCCTGTAAAAAGCTTCCACCGCAGTCCTTTAATAAAACATCATTATCAGTGCGCTACTAGAGGACTTTGCCATTTTGCCTCTACTCTTGATAAGATCTCCTGCTTCAATATCCTGCGCAGTGACGTGGCAATCCTTGACTGCCAGCGGTCTCCCTTCATATTTAGCCTTCCTGGATTTAGTCTACATGAATGACAAGAAGACACATTCAAACAGTAAGAGCAGCCAACATTTTGCCATAGTGGTGATTTTCACTTCTTCCATGCCCCATGTGGACAGTAGTTTGTCTTGTAATTGCATAGAATTTCCTTATGGCCCGTCTGTCTGTCTGTCTGTCTGACCCAGTTCCTGCCCAAGCCAAAGAGGAAATGATGACACAGTGAGATTTTCCTGGTATTATGTTGGGTGAGCAACTCCAAATTTTGTCATCACAGGGAATGTTGGTCGTCTTATTCTTTGCACTGTCCATTTTCTTCTACAGGCAAAGTCTGCCTGCAGACCCTCATCTTAAATACAATATGAACATACTGGGTACTGCAAAGTAGAGGTAGCGGCAAACACTTATTGTGCTATTGAAGTAGCTATTTTTGAATATCTTGTGATCTACTTTGTTCCCTTTCTTGTCTGTGGCTACCTGGACATTATACGTGCACGTGCAAAAGGAAATATGAATTATTAAATGCATAGGCCCACACACACGCTGTCTTTCCTGCAGAGTGGATGTCTTGCACTTAAGGACTTGAAACTGCAATTTCAGTTTGACAGTGTGTGCGTGTGTTTGGGGGGGGGGGGGGGGAGTGTGATTCTGTCCAGAAGTGTATTTTGCCATTTAAACTTTTCAACCACTTACCCTCTTTAATTCTTCTTCTCTGCTCTTTTCCTATCATTCACTGCCTTTCTACATGCCACGTGTGGGGATGCAGCAGCGGTTAATCATTCCGCCTTGGCTTTTATCAGATGGAATTTACATCCTGTTTTTGCTTTTTTTTTTTTTCAGTGACCATTTCAGCAAGTTTGTTTCCCAGTTATTTATATGTAGGAATGATGACTTTTTTCACTTGCAGCAGATAGATTGCCACTGCTTAAAGTTCAAGGCAAAGTCACGGGCCAAGTTTTTGTGTTTTTCACCTGTTGTGTTGACAAGTGTTGCCTGTCTGTATAAACTGCCCACGTGAGGTAAGAGCAGGGGAGATTCTCCATATGGTTCCTGTAAGACTTGACCTCTCATCCACCCTCAAAAACTCACCCAAACATACACACATGTATCATCCTAATATTCTTCTGTCATAGATTAACCCAGAGGAAGTGAGCCTGCAGGTCAGAGCATACGCAGGACCGCAAATCACTCTGGCCTGGACAATATCCTACAACTTACTAGAAAATAGCAACACAGGAAGTAGCACAGCACTTTCCCTATCAGATTGCTATCCTTTCTATGTGCTGTGACTTATTACCCATGACTACTGTGACAATTGTTACATAGTCTTTAACTTTCTTTTTAGAATATAGTACTCCCACGGCCTTTCCACATTCACACCGCAAAAAGTATTTAAAGCTTTCTTGGCTCAGAGAGCTGCATGAGCTGTGCCCCAGAAATGTCATGGACATAAGTGTGTCATGCTTATCAGTGTTGTCCTTTTAATATATGCAGGACTTTAGAGCCAGAGATGATGGTATCTAGGACATTGAACACCAAGGGAGGTTGATGACGCACTGCATACAGGCCCTGATATTTTTTGACATTGAGAAACCGTTACAGACCACCAATTAATCTCATTGTGTTCTGATTCAAAACTCTCTTTTCCATCAGAAAAGACCAGAATCTGCTGTCCCCTGTCAACTGTTGGTACCTGTTGCTGAACCAGGTGAGGAGGGAGAGTAAGGACCACGCCACTCTAAGCGACATCTACCTGAACAATGTCATCATGAGGTTTATGCAGATCAGCGAGGACTCCACACGACTACTTAAGAAGGTGAGGTCTATTAAGTGCACTTTTTGCCTGTTTGGGTTAATGGCACAGTATAGAAAATGGAAAATAAACCAAATCACACAAAGGTAATGCGCTTTTATTTTTAAAAAAATCAATCATAATAATCAATTCAAAAATATATAAGATTAAATATATTAAGATTAAAATATTCACTATTATTGCTGTAGTTGAGATTTGGCTAGATTGAGACTTGGGACTCTGGGTTTTGGTCCTGCACATTTGAGGCAGTCAAGTAAGTGGCCGTCTGCAGCAAGAGATGTTCGCATGTTGTCTGTTTTTTGAAAAGATTTAAATTCTCTAGTCGCTTTTTGGAAAAATTGTTGCTCAAGCAATGTCTCCCAACCTGTACCAAGCCAAGGTACTGTACATATTTTGAATTAGAGAAATCTTCTGGCACACCACCAAACAAAAATGCCACAAAACGTATCCTGGAATAATGATGATCTCAATTTACTCAGAAATGTACTTACTCAGTGTAAAATCTGTGCATGTTTATGCACAATGCTGATATACTGTAATGCCAAGGAGCCATGGATTCTGTTGTATGAATGACAACAGCTGAATAAAGAAATTCTCTGGCCTTGCTTATAGTTTTGGAAAATGCATTTTATAAGCGAGAAATGAGCTTAATTGTACCTTCCGCCATCTTGGAGAAGACCACTTAATTTTTCTTCCTGTCACTATGCATCGCTAGCATAGATTAATAAATATACAGTATTTGTAATAAAGAAATGATCGTTTTTTAGCCCAATTAAGGGAAATTGAATAATTTCTTGCAGCACATCTGATGATCTCTCCCGAGACATTACTGTTCCACGGCGCAGTGGTCAGGAGTCACTGAGCTAGAGGGGTCAGAAACATCACTAAATATAGCCGCCAAATTGTAAGTTGGAAACACTGACTCTGCCATTTAAAAACTAGCTCATCTATTCGTAGCCATATCGATAGTGTAAGAAATAACATGGTAAAAAAATCATCCCGTCAGATAAATTCAAATTACAAGGGATGCATTACAAAGCACTTGGCTCATTGTGATCATTGACCTATAATTGAGCCTGCCCAGTCAGCAGTTGGAACCACTGCATTCATATAGTTGTAGTTGCATTTGTGATGAGATATACATGCAGTATAGGTAAAATTTGAAAACTCCAAATGTCTCCCATATACATATATATATAGACAAAGCCACTTAAAAATATGCTTTCGGTTAAGACAAATAAGGACAATCAATTCATATGCATACGTGTAGTGTTTCCTTACAAAGTGACAACAAACGTTTGAGGAATTTGGTTTTTAGACAAACCAATTGTTTAAACTTGCCACCAGAACCATGTAGATTTGCTATGCAACACCAATCACCTGTGAAGTTTCAGTATGTAGTGCAATTGGGTTTTTACTTTTCAACACGCACTAAATAGTCATCTTGTCATCAAGTATTTTTATTTTAGATTTGAATTAATGCAGTGCTTTGTGTGCGGTTCTTTTTATTTTAATGTAAGATTGCAGTCTTGATCTGCCTGATTTCAGATCACTAGGTTTTCACCTCACTGCATTAAGACCACAGATTTATGACCAAAACCAGTCCTCTGCCGCCTGGCCCACCACAAAGATGACAACACCCTAGTGGATTATGAGTTCCTTTGCTGTTGGAGTCACATGAACCCACCACAGACCCAAATTACAAAGTGGCTTTGCCTTAGAGGCATGCCTTTGTGTCAGCTTAGCTAGTGTGACTATTTCTATCTTTTCTGTCTGCCTCTCATTCCATCTTTATTTCCAGCTCTAGCAAGCCATAACCATAAACATTTAGCCTCCTTGTTGAGGTAAGGTCCTTTCATTCATGTACACAGTAGAGAAACAGGAAAGTGCTGTTCCCATTTCATTTGGTGTTTAAAGTTTCACCGATCTTTCTTTTTCTGACACCAGGTGTGACTCAGATTTTACTGCTTCTGCCCTTCCGATCTCTACACCTACTGTATAATGTAATACTGTAACATTTGAAATTAACAAACATTTTGTCTACAGGACAGAGAAAATGTTTTAGACACCACAAGCTTTTTAAATGACCTTTTTCACAGCAGTCACAGTAAAACAGTAAATAGTAGAACATTGCATGATGGTTTCCTTCAAACTTTTTAGAGTAGGGGTGGTGCATGGGTGAAGGAACAACCGATTCGGGTTGAGTTGCAAATTCTGAATTTATTTTTGCTATGGCATCTGGAATTCCACCACCGCTGTCACTGTCTGTCTGGTTCCTCATGTTCACAGACAAACACAACTGTGGCACTCCACACTTTTTGTTTTTCACTTTTGTGGCTGAGGTCTAAGCTCCACTGAGTGACAGTCTAGTGGTACATGGTCATTATAGCATTGTTGTAATACCATTACCTAAGACCTTTGCATAATGCTTTAGCAGTTGAATTTCACAGGGAATTCCGGTGACATTGTGCAGAAAATTGGCAGTGTGGTGGGAGGTCCAGTTTATAGGAGACCCGAGCCTCTGCTCAGCCTCTAATTAAAGCCTCGCCAAGCCTTTGATCCGAGAAGAGCTTCAATAATGATGGCCAAATAACAGAAAATTTACCAAGGTTATGTGGGCCCCTAACAATTTTTAGGAGACGAGTGTAGTTTTGTCGTCCTTCCAGCAAAGCAAGTGTTTTTATTACCTGATGTGCTCGGATGTCATGCTGTGGGGGGGGGGGGGTGGAGTAGTGGAAGACCCCAGAATCTTCATATTGTCCTCATCTTCCTGTAGATTTCATCATGTGTAGCTACTGTGGCACATCCTTATTCCTGCGATGCCAGATCACATCAGATCTATCCACTTTACATTAGTCAATGAACTGGCTACTTGTTTTACTCTTTTATTCATTGAACACACATTCTGTGACTGCATCTACCAGCATGAACCTGTCAAAGGTTCAGGACTTTTTGACATTTTTCGTTGTCAGTGGTGTATGTTTACGGTTTTACTGCAGTGCATTCATGCTATAATTTGTTCTTTTGAAACTTTATATTACACTTACAAATAAATATGGAGAAGTGTATTATCTGGCAGATTACATTTGTAGTTCTAAAACTGATTTCTAGCTTCCTTATGAGCTGAGGGCATTTACATTGGGTACGGAAAGTATTCAGACCCCTTGATATTTTTCACTTTCTGTGTCATTGCAGCCATTTGCCAAAATTTAAAAATTTCATTTTATTTCTCATTAATGTACACTCAGCGCCCCTTCTTGACGAAAAAAAAACAAATGTCGAATTTTTTGCAGATTTATGAAAAAAGAAAAACTGAAACATCATTATAGTCATAGGTATTCAGACCCTTTGCAGCGACCTTCATATTTAAGTCACATGCTGTACATTTCTTCTGATCTTCCTTGAGATGGTTCTGCTCCTTTTTTAGAGTCCAGCTGTGTTTGATTAAACTGATTGGACTTGATTAGGAAAGTCACACACCTGCCTGTATAAGACCTTACAGCTCACAGTGCATGTCAGGGCAGTTTAGAATTATGATGTCGAAGGAACTTTCCAAGGTGACCAGAGACAGAATTGTGGCAAGGCACAGATCTGGCCAAAGTTACAAAAGAATTTCTGCAGCACTCAAGGTTCCTCAGAGCTCAGTGGCCTCCATAATCCTCAAATGGAAGAAGTTTGGGACGACCGTAATGCTTCCTAGACCTGGCCGTCCAGCCAAACTGAGCAATCATGAGAGAGGAGCCTTGGTGAGAGAGGTAAAGAAGAACCCAAAGATCACTGTGGCTGAGCTCCAGAGACGCAGTCGGGAGAAAGTTCTACAAAGTCAACTATCACTGCAGCTAGGGTTGGGCATCGTTTGAATTTGGACGATTCTCGATTCCTATTCTTAACAAAACAAAAGGAGTTATTTTTGGACAAATCACATGAACTTCAGACAATACAATAATGCAGTGAACACCAATTGATTGGCTAACCTTGCCTTGCTTCAGAAATCAAATATATATGACAAACACAACGCTGCATTTTAAGGGCAAGCAAGGAAAGTCTATCTAATCTAAGCAGTCTATGTAACCATATGATGTATCCGTATGTACAATATTTATGTATATGCTGCAGCTGCGTATGCTATAAGCTAAATATTAGCTGGATATGGGCATTTGTGCGTTGAACTTGTTGGCTCAATGTTGTAATTAGACGCACTTAGCCAATTCTGACTTTTGGGTCATAAGCTGCATCGCGTCAGTTCTATTGGCTAGGCGTCGGCCGAATGAGCCAGCCGGGTCAGTCCGGGCAGGATTACCGACCCCGCGAAGGGCGACTGCTGCCGCCGCTGTGGATATCCGTGGGAAGGACCGGGCGCACGCTTATAGTCGCCGCTGTGGCCTGCACTTGCCGGGCGGTATGAAAGATGAATACGGCCATGCCCTGCGATTGGCTGGCAACCAGTTCAGGGTGTCCCCCGCCTACTGCCCAAAGACAGCTGGGATAGGCTCCAGCACGCCCCGCGACCCTTGTGAGGATAAGCAGTACAGATAATGGATGGATGGATGAATGCGGCCAAGTACTGCAATATCCTGGAGGAAAACTTCTTCCAGAGTGCTCAGGACCTCAGACTGGTCCGAAGGTTCACCTTTCAACAGGGCAATGACCCGAAGCACACAGCTAAAATAATAAAGGAGTGGCTTCAGGACAACTCTGTGACCGTTCTTGACTGGCCCAGCCAGAGTCCTGACCTAAAACTGATTGAGCATCTCTGGAGAGACCTAAAAATGGCTGTCCACCACCGTTCACCATCCAACCTGCCAGAACTGGAGAGGATATGGAAGGAAGAATGGCAGGGGATCCCCAAATCCAGGTGTGAAAAACATGTTGCATCATTCCCAAGAAGACTCATGGCTGTACTTGCTCAAAAGGGTGCTTCTACTCTATACTGAGCACAAGGTCTGAATACTTATGACCATATGATATTTAATTTTTTTCTTTTTTAATAAATATGCAAAAAAATCTACATTCCGGTTATTTCTGTCAAGATGGGGTGCTGAATGTATATTATGAACTTTTTTGATTTTGGCAAATTGCTGCAATGACAGAAAGCAGAATGTGAAAAATGTCAAGGGGTCTGAATACTTTCCGTACCCACTCTATAGTAGCTGTTAATTTATCTCAACACAATCATACAGTTTTCGTAGTCAGCAGAACAATAAAATTATTGCAATATGAGTACCTCTGTAAGGTGGCTCACACTCTTCCTCACTTTCCAACTGCGCTAGCGGGAGCTGGCTTCCTGCTCGACAGAAGTAGCAGCCGTCTCGTACATGTAGAGTGCAGCTGCTTACTACTGGTGTCTCAGTTGGTTGACCCTTGAGGGACAAATTGCAGGACATGTGAATGCAGACGTGAGATTGTTCAAAAATATAAAATTATCCCCTTTTAAAAACTGTACCTCCAAATATTTGAATGAAAAACCTTCAACTAACTGTGTAATAATATTCAGTGTATTTCAGAATCAGAATAATTGTTATTGGGCAAGTATGTAACAACACAGAAGGAATTTGTCTCTGGTAGTTTGAGCCACATTACTATTATGGTGACCAGTAACTCCATCTGTATGAAATTGTTTGCGTCTCATCAAACTACCGGTAATTGGTTCAATCACACAAATACACACATACAGGCTATGTGGAGTGTGCATCCACCAAAAGAAAACACTTTTTCAACAGAGGCTAATTTGGGATTGATCTTTTTGCAAGATTTATTCCTTAGATTAACCATACAGATAAAGGGATTAGTAGATTGGGATACAGACTCACTTCAAACCATTTATTGAAAATATGGAACATAATGGAGTGTTGGTTTCTTCCCAGTCTTTACCTCTCTTGCACACATACCCTTGCAGCACACATGATGCTGAGAAGGCCTTTTATGTTATTGAGCTCTGGAACACTTCCAAGGCTTCTCAATGGAGTCGGGTTGACGACTGTTAGAGCTGACAGATAGTCAAATATTCCGTCCACTGAAATGATGGTTGTAAATAGATTTTTCCTTTAGTCAAGGCCCATGCCTTCATGGTCCTTATGTTCTGTAAAAAAAAGTTTAAAGTATTATTTTTCAAATATAAAAATACAGATGAACTATAATCATTTTCTTAAGCCATAATCCATTATTATATACAGTACAGTATTACACTCATACTCGCTTAAACACTCTTAATTGACAAATGTGTGTGGTTTGTGTTTTGAAAATTTGGCCCAAGGTTATCTAGGTTTACAAGCTTTTTAGATTAGGAAATTGCCTGTGGTGGTGGTTAGGAAGGTGTTTCAGATAGGCTACTTTACCAGCATGATTCTCTAATTTTGTAAGACGGCCTGGCAGCCAGGGTAAGAATGTAATCCACTTTGCTGTGTATTCAATCAGGTCAACCGGCGTGCAGCATTGTGAGGAATGTGTAAAGAGCAAGCGTGTCAAGCTTGTGTATCAGATTTTTTTTTTCAACTGTCCAGTTTGGCTGAGGCGGGCTAAGCTGCATGGTGTTAGGTTTTAATCATCTTAAAAGTGCTGCTCCACACCGAGCCACACTCAAGATGGAGCGTCTCTGGAGTGGGGCCAAAGCGGGCCTGCAGCCACCTTACAAGCAAGCATCGTTGGTCAAGCAACAGTACATACAGAACACAATAAAAACATTTGTATTTCTTTTTTCAGCTTCTGAACAACCACTCCCACCCCCCTTTTTGTCACCCTTCACCAAAACAATACTACCAATTAGTAAAGGGCTTTCAATGGGGAATTTATAGGTGATAAAATGTGTTTTTTCACATCCATCTGATTATTCCTGTTATGCATCCGTCCAAGTAACTTGCACAAGCTGGAAGCTTTTGTTAAACGGTGAAGGTCAACACGTTGTCAGGAATTATTTTTTCTACATCATAGTGACATTACTTCAGGAATCGATAATATCACATCTGTTCCACTTGAATCGTGGGGGTTTGTCAGATCTTGAAGCAACATCTGTAAATTGTAGGCTTATGGGTCTGGATAAAGATTTATTCAGTCCAAGACCGTAATCATATGCTGTGCTGTAATGATGCAAGCTCTCAGCAGGAGTGGAAAGATCAAAATTAATAACCTTGACTCATAATATTAAAAATGGGGTACATCATTGTAGTACTGTATATACTGTATGGTGTGAATGAAAGTGAATGGTAAAGGCCGTTCATTTCTCTTCCTTTATCAAAACATCCATTTGAGTGTCTGTCAATTTTGGAAAGGTCAGCAGCTGTGATAAAATTTTGTTGAATAAGCAATTTGCTTTGTTGTTCTCATTGTTTTTCCTTTCTTTCTATTATTTTTTCTAGAGCAAGGAAATAGCATTTCAGCTCCAGGAAGACTTAATGAAGGTCCTTAATGAGCTATACACAGTAAGTAGTAATGATTTCCCCTTTTTGAGCTAATGTGGTTTAAGTGCATTGCCCTGCGCTGCCTCACTAAAAACTACTGACAAATTGTCTCTATTGTTATGCTTCCAAAATGAGACTAATAACATCTACTTTATTAAAACAGCCAATAAAATAAAATCAATGAAATGGCTGCTAAAAAAAAATCCCATCACTAACAAACAATAATTCATATCTTGTAATATATTATAATCCCAGTATAGTGGCTACCTGAATTTAGGACAACTTCAGGAAAGCATTTAGTTACTGGAAAGGATGAAAACAGAGGTAATATGTACCAACCATAACTGTGTGGTATGCTCAAGTCAATATACAGTGTGTACCTTTTAACACACTCGTGGATTTGACCTGGTTTATCCCTTGTTGATGTACATGTGCACACACAACGTTGAATCATGCACACTCATGCAGCTATTGCATCAGACATCCAGAGTCCCTATGTCTGCCCCCACCAGTGAAATAACAGGTCTGGTCTCCCTCTAAATATGTCAATCTAAAAGAAGCAGCAAAGTAAACACAGCAGTGCCAGATTCTAGACCAGTAAATGTGGAGTACATTGCCCAAGGTCAGTCAACCGTCCCTAAATTAGTTTGAGTTGAGCCAAACCCCACCAAAGGCAAAGGCTTCCACATTAGGCTTTGCACTCTTCTCTCGATACAGAAATAACACATTTTGAAAGAAAAATGTTAAGATTACAAGATGGGCTAGTCTGAATGTATGCGAAAGCTGAGGGTTTTGCAAGTTTAGTGCTTTCACAGGTTCTGGAGCTGTAATTTGCTGAAGTTTGAATCATCTCTCGCACTGGCAATAAGAGTAAAATTATACATTTGAATGACACTTAAGTTACATGCCTCAAGGACCAAGTCAACATAGCAATCGTTGTGTCCTCACTGTTAAATAGAATAGATTTTACAGTCGTCATCATTATCTGTATGTCGGACACTTAAACTGCAACAGCATCCCTACAGGTAAATGCAACTCTGCGGAGGCACAAGGTAGTACAAACTGTAGGTCGGCTTCAAGTCCTGATAAATGCAGAGGGTTGTGTCAGGAAGAGCATCTGTCTTTAAGCTTAAAACTATTAGGAGCGTTCATCCAAAGAATTTCGTACCGGATCAGTCGTGGCACAAGTCAACAATGACTGCCATTGGTGTTGTTCACCTACAGGGTAGTGGTGGAAATTCATTTACTGTGGGTCGAAGATGAAGAAGAGGTGGAAAGCGAGTTTATAGGCAGAAAGAGAAAAAGAAAGCACAGAGCCTAGACCTGAAAGTGAGGACTTTGAATGTTGGCATATCACAGAAAAAAATGGAGAGTTGTTGGAGAAGGATGGAAGTGTTTGTAATGAACACTGAAGAGACTGGAACATAGGATGACCTCCAAGAGTGGAGGTAGAAGCACGTAGGTGGATTACATCTATGCAGACGATGTAACCTGAAGGAGGTTATGAACTGTAAGGTGGTGGTAGGGGAGAGTGTAGGTAGACAGCATAAGCTAAACCTTTTGGGGGTGAGGAACACTAAGAAGACAAAGGCAGATCTGAGAACCATGTGGGGGAAGCTGAAAAAGGAAGCATGTATTGTGACTTTTCAAAAATAGGTGAGACAGGAGAGTGGACCGCTATAGCCAATTTGATCAGAGACGCTGGCAGGAGAGTACCTGGCGTGTCCTCTGAAGTTAGAAGTTGTTTAGTTGTCAGGTTTTATTCCTCTGTGTTTACTTATGTCTAAGTTTTGGCCAAAGTGTTGGGTATCAGTAGCAGGTACATGTATATTTTTGAAATTAAAATGTTGGCATTGTGACAACACTACTGGTGTTAACATTTACCCCCTTTACCTGTATATCTCTTGTCTGCTCTTGAACACCTGCAATTCATGTTCATGTTTTATGATTTTTCTTTCATTGATTCAGTCTAATGGATCTATACTAAGTGAGTGTGAATAATACACACACTAACAATTTCCCGAGGCTGATGATTCAATCCAGTTCTTAATCAACAGTAACATGATGCAATTCATCCCCCTGCACTAAAAGCTTTTCTCTAACATCATTAGTATTCTTCCAAATATGATGGTAGTCCCTGTGTGCATTCTTTGTGTACAGTATTGCACTGAAGCAAAATGCATGTGGTTGTTGTAGGTTTTAACTAGTGTTGTTCCGATGCCATTTTTCGGCCCCGATACCGATTCCAATACCCAGCCGTGCGGTATCGGCCGATGCCGATACTGTACCGATACCAGACTTTTGGGAAAAATAAGATATATATGAGCATTTTTTTCTTGTAATTCTAAAGAACTGCATACTCACTTGGATGTAAAACCATTGCTAACATGGCTTGGTCAGACTTAAAAACCTTTGTGAAACAGGAAAAAATAAGAAATCATATACATGAGGTATCTTTGAGAGATTGTTTCGGATTAATTACAAAAGCTATAGGACATTATTATAAAAGTTTGTTTAGAGTATTAGTGACCCATCGCAACAACTTCCACTGCCAAATCCAATTTCAAAAGCAAAAACAAGCAGTAGAAAAATCCAACAAGTTCGACTCCAAAATCCAAAATTGAGCAGGGTTTGTTGTTGCGTTCCATTCCCCTTGTTCACGCTCGCTGCCACCGCCGCCGCAAGCTCTTGGTGCTTGTTCACGTTTCGTCCTCAAATGTCTTATCAAATCTGACGTATTGAACCTGGCCATTTTAGTTCCACATCTTGCAACTTTTGCACCGCTAATTTTGCACCTAGCCGTTGTACTCGCTGGAGTTTCTATGTTGAAGAACAGTAATCCCATATCGCCATCAGCATTATTTCTCCTGTACCTCACTGTTTTTTTTTCTCTCAACATGAAAAAGCAGCCCCGCCATTGGTTAAGTGCATCCGCTCTGGGCCAATAGCGACGGCTAATACTGAACAGTCTCCACACACCAGTGTCGTGAATGAGCAAGATACAAGGCGCTGCATTCAATGTAAATTGAGCAGAGTTTGTTGTTGTGGTCAATTCCCCTTGTTAATGCTCGCTGCCGCCGACGCCGCAAACTCTTGGTGATCGTTCACAACACTAGTTTTAACCTGTTTGGACCAAATGCATGTCATGAAGGTGTCAACTGACTCATAATATAGTTAAGTTTACATTTTACAAAGGGTCAGTCATACAGTAACAAATGATTAGACTCCTGATCCGAGACTTGTTTGAAACGTAGATTCCATTGTGCAACAACCATTAAAGGTTTTTCTTTGCAACGTTCCTTTTCTCTCTCTCCAGGTGATGAAGACCTACCACATGTATCACTCAGAGAGCATTAGTGCGGAAAGCAAACTAAAGGAGGCAGAAAAGCAAGAGGAGAAGCAGATTGGTAGGGGAGATCCAGTTTTCAGCATCCGCATGGAGGACAAATACCAGAAGCGAAACTCTGTGAAGAAAATTGAGAAGATGAAGGAGAAGGTACATTATTATAGCAGAGAGTCACGTTTCTCAACCAATAGGGCTTATTTGTTTAAGTTCTGGCTCGTTTTGAGACAAAAGATTAGATGTCAATTGGAAAGGATTTTTGTTTAGTCTTCCTGGAACTCTGTAGTAGGGAGTATAGAAATAGAGACGACGATGAGTGTGTACATCAGTGTGCATTGGTCATTGGATGGTGACTAACAGCACCGCCTTCTGCCTGTCTCCTTAAGTGAGAGGAAGTGTAGGCCAAGACTAATAGATCAGGAGAGTTCTGATGTGCTTTTTCTTATGTTTGACTCACGTCTACTTTTAAAAATGTGATGTTTGCAAGACGTTCTATGCTTCGTGTGCAGAGACAAAAGCACAATAATTTGTCAAAAAGGCAATTGCTCATTACGCCTCACAAGATCAGTTGTTCACAGCGTCTCATTCTCGCTTCCAATTCTCTCATTAGCGTCAAGCCAAGTACTCAGAGAACAAGATGAAGTCGATCAAAGCACGAAATGAGTACCTCCTGACACTGGAAGCCACCAACTCATCTGTTTTCAAGTACTACATTCATGACCTGTCAGACCTAATTGATGTAAGTATTAATACATGGTTTTGTCAACGTCTGTGTTCTCTTTTAACTGCACTGGTTTGGGTGTCTGGTTTTAAGGTGTTGCAGTTAAGGACTGTTTTACACACCATTAGAAGAGATGTGCAGTTGTAAACCAGTGAGGGAAATAATATCGGTTATTGCATATTATCTCTCATTTCTGTATAAATAGTATTGTATAAGGCTGTTTGTATTGTTTCTCTGTGGTTCAACAATATTTCACTCCTGATTACTTTGAGTGACTTTTCGGAAATCTTGCTATTAAACATTATTGGCAATTGCTTGATGGTATATTGCTCAACGTATTATTGATATATCCATAAATAATACTGCTGCTAAATAGAATGAGGGAAGTATGGATAGTTTTTTTATCAAGCAGTTGAGATTTTATATTCCAGAAAGGAATGGAATGAAGGAGATGACTCAAGTGTGATCTCTATTCTGCAGCATGCTGTATGGTGAAATTACCCTTCACCCCGCCTTGCTCACAAGCCTTCAGATCTCTCAAGGATTTGTGTTTTAGAATTTATACACAAAACTGTCTGTGTGAACTGTATTTGCAGACTCAGCACATTTCTTTATTAATGGAGACATTTACAGTGTAAAATTGTTTTTGTTTGCGTGTGTGTGTGTGTGTGTGTTGTTTTCGGTGCACAAACTTTGGTCATATTTCTAATTATAGACTATTTCAAATGTTATATCCTGAGCACAACAATGTGCTATAGATGGGCAAAAAAGCTGTTTACAATAGTTGTGTCTAAAAGTTACCTGCCGTTTATCTATCTATCTTTTTCTAGTGCTGTGATTTGGGATACCATGCCAGTTTGAATCGAGCCTTGCGGACTTACCTGTCAGCTGAATATAACCTGGAGACATCTCGCCATGAGGGTCTTGACATAATTGAAAATGCGGTAGACAGTCTAGACCCAAGAAGTGACAGGCAAAGATTTATGGAGATGTTCCCGACGGCCTTCTGTCCACCTGCAAAATTTGAGTTTCAGCCTCACATGGGAGATGAGGTGAGTTCAATTAAAAACAATGCAAAGAGGGAATGCAACAATGTAAAGGGGGAATGCAGTAACAATAAATTTTATAATTATTGTTCAGAAAAGACAAACTTCATTTAAAAAATAGTTTAAAGATCGTGATCCAAGACAAGCTTGCCTACAGCAATTTGAGGAAATTATTTCCTGATACAATATGGGTGATTTTCAGTGCTTTAGGTTACATTCAGACTACAGACAAATGCGACCCAAATCAGATTTTTTTGTTTTTTTTAATATGTTTTTTTTTTTTTTTTTTTTTAAGGACAGCCCGAACGGCTCAGACGGGAAATTAAAAAAAGAAAGTCGTACTAAGCACAAACGGAAGTGGATTTTCGTCCGTCAGTGTGTTCATCACTAACCTGGTCAAGTCCGAACAGACCTCACAGTCCATCATTGACAGATGCCCGTTTTGCTGTTGAGATGCCCGTTTAGCTGATTTATGTTGTATTTTGACGTTTTTAATGTACAGCACTTGTAGTTGCATCCGATGTGTGAAAAGTGCTATATAGATCAAATTTGATTTGATTTGATTTGAGAGATGGAAACGCGACCCAGACTGCATTGAATGTATATATACAGCAGGTAAGCGGCATGCACCAAAGAGAGACTCATAAATTTGTCTCAGATTGCAACAACTAATTAATTTCTCATTAATTTGTGGTAATAAAGTAGCTTTGAATATAGACATTTTGACAGAAAAGTAATTGTGAGTTAAGTTTTACATTTCTAATTTTATTTTTGGAAAGAGTAGGGTTAAGAGGTTGTAAAACAGTATTTTGAAGCCCCACACTCAATGTCAGAAAGTGGCAGTAATGCATCGAAAGTTGTTTGCCAACCGCTAAAAGACGACGTGAAGTCAAAATAAAAGGTTTTGCACAAGGAGTAGGAAGCATTTTAATCCACCATGATTGTACCTTTGGCAATAATATGACATAGGATTCTGATTTAGATAAGTAAAACCTTTAAAAATCAGGGTGCAAACATTTTCAGAGTCTGTTAAAATTCATATTCTCATTGGTAATAGGTTTTATGATACATACAAGTCACTTCCTGCAAGTTGTCAACCACAGATCAATTGGAAAATAGGTTTTACTTACTCATTCCGAGTGTTTCCGAACATCATGGATGCTCGAGGAATCGTGGCTATAGCCACCAGAAGTGACATAGATATAGCTAAGCCGCTCGATACACCATCGACTGTACAATTCCATGCGCTACAAACACAGCACATTCAATGGCGAACGATGTTTTGGAATGAGAGGATTTTGAAACACACGAGCCGACAGAAGGGGCCGTTATTAGACCGTTCATGATTGGTAGTCACTGAATCCTCCGGCTACTGCGACGTTACATCTCCGGAAAAAGCCGAAGATGAGGGAGTGCGAGATTCAAATGGCAGACGACACATTCTGAATTGTATTTAGTGATTAGACTGCTGTCTACCAACGACCTAATCACATTTGAATGACAGTTATTCATTGTAAAATGGGTTCTAGAGGGCTACAGAAAAGTTTTCAAAGTTTGCACCCTGAACTTTAAGAGTTAAAGTGGCAGCAAGCTCCCTCTTAACAGTTCAATAGATTGGCAAGTAAGTGTAGCCTATGTGAAATGTCAAATGTTTGTGAGTGCAAAGCTGTTGGAGCAGCAAGTCGACACATTATGATGTACGTAGTGCACTCCATTTACCATTTTAATCAAATTGGTTCATATAATAGATTGATGGATTTTTCATCTGTTGGACTTTTTTTTTCCTGATTGATGATTAACGGACGCGTGGCTAAAATTACATGACAGAATGACGTACAGCTGATTATAGTACGATATGCAGGCTGCTGACGGATGACGAATGACGGACTAGCAAACTTTAGTAAAATGCCCAACTCTGCTAGTCTGTAAGGAATTCTAACTTTGATCTACTTCACCAGTTTAACATTTTAATTCTGGAGTCACCAACCTTTTTGGAAACTGAGAGCTACTTCTTGGATACTGATTACTGCAAAGGGCTACCAATTTGATACATTACTGAAATAACACATTTGCTCAAATTGCCTTTAATTATATGTTATTAAAATTGATATTCATCAATATGAAGACACTGATTATGGTAATAATGACTGGCTAATTATGGAAAGGATCAATGTTATTAACGATGATTTAAGAAGGTAGAAAACAAAAAAATATCAACATGCAACACTTTTTTTCTGCAGCTCTCTGCAAGTGTATATATTTTCAAAAGAACACTTCTACAACATTCCTAGGAAATTATAATGTCCCACCACTGGTACTACTTTTAGAACAGGCCCACGGGCTGGTCATGCATTCCTTGGGGGCTACTTGGTGCCCATGCACGGGCACCATGTCAGTGAGCCCTGTTTTAATTGCTAAAGTGATTATTGACTTATTTATTTGATGTTTATTATTCTGTAAGGTGTGTCAGGTCGCAGTACAGCCGCCAGTGAATGGAGAGCTAATACTGAGGTTCCAGCAGCTGCAGTCTCGCCTGTCTACTCTGAAGATTGAAAATGAAGAGGTAAAACCGTTTGAATTTTAAGCATCCTTTTTGTATTGGGAATTCCTTCAGCAACGTAACACACAAATACCTCAAAGAAGACTAGATAGATTACAGTCACATCCATCAGGCTGCTCTCTCATGTCTGACTTGCTTTCCGTCTTGCCTCTACCTTTTTTTCTCAGTTTCTTTCACCTTGCCACATATGAGCACTATTCTGAATATTCCATAAAGTCTTAGGGTGAAGATATTTGGGTATTTCTAAAATGAAGTATTTTGTGCAAAGGACTTCTGATAACTCATTGTGTATGACGTCAGCTGTCATCGAAACTTAATTACAGGGACCTGATTGTCAACAGAAAAAAAAAAACATTCATCTCTCCATTAAGTATTCAACATACTTATTTACTGCATTAGTTCTAGGGAGGGGGTATGATGACAAGCTGTATGTCCTTGTATGGTTTAAGTGGATGTCCTAGTGGGTCCAAATGGAAGGACATTGCTGCCTTGTGTTATTATTACCAGATGGCCTCGCTATCCTGGCACTGTGTGCCAGAGACATCCTTGAAAAATGAACGTTAAAAGCATTTTGATGACATCCAAGCATGAACTGTCAAACGTTGCGAGCCTGTCTTCATCCGGCCGGGAAATGCTTCAGGGCAGTGCTTGACAGAAGTGCAGCTGTTTCCTTTTCTCTTTGACTGCTGTGAAATGGTGAAAACATTGCTGAATTTACTTTGCATTAGTTGTGGATGTATGCTTTAAAAGAAGATTTTAACTCTCATTGCCACTGAGCGAGGTTTTTCAGGTCTGATATAATGCCGCTCTATAATTAAAAAATGTTTCCCGAGGACACCGTTCAATCATTCACTGTGATTAATCTTCCCTTTCATTTCAATAATATGACTTTATAAATGTATTGGCTCAACTTGAGAAGGAGAACAGAAATGATTTCTTATTTTGTGCCCATCCAAACCCCATACTTTATAAAGAGTGTACAGTTATCGTACAGTACATGCTTCCTTGTCAGGTTGTTTTTCCCCAGATAAAACCAACTCCATCAGAGCTCTACTTATTGTTGTTGATGACCAGAATGCATATTCACTACATTGGCTTTTGAACGCTGCAGAGTGCAGACATTTCCAAGCCTCTGAGAGGGTATGCTAAGTGTTACTATTCATGACTTAATGGCATACTGCTGTCTTTTATAATAACAGTAACTTAAAAGTGGGGCAGGTAGTTTGAAATGTTATAAAATTTTCTTTTAGATATGGGCGCAAATGTATGAACAGCAAAAACATTTATGAGCTCCTTTCACAAGAACCAAGCAGATATGCTACTTAAAAGTCTGCACCTTCCTGTACAATCTTTTGTCCCCCTTTGGTTCCTTTGAGTGCATGTAACAAGATTATTTTTACTGGGATGCACTTTTTATAGAGTTATGGGCTAGCATGGGTTCAGTGGCTGTAACGACACACTTCGCTTCAAATCCGGTCATCACCTTCGTCATCTTGTTTGTCTAAAGGTGAAAAAAACATCAGAGGCCACTCTCACCACCATTCAGGACATGGTGACCATTGAGGATTATGACGTCTCGGAGTGCTTCCACCACAGCAGATCCACTGAGTCGGTCAGGTCCACTGTGTCAGAGACATACCTCAGCAAACCGAGCATCGCGAAGAGGAGGGCCAACCAGCAGGAGACTGAGCAGTTCTACTTTATGGTGAGTTGTGGCGGCTGGCTTGCCTTGACTGGCTCCCTGCAAACGACTACAGTCGCAGGGTGGCAGCGGTGGCCCAATGCGAGGGGGCCACATCTCAGTCTCGTTGCACTGCAGCTTTGACTAGCCGTCAAAATGTCTTTACGCGAAAGTGGTCTATGGTGCAAGAAAGAAGACCAGACCGCTGCCCGAGAGAACTGTGCTAAATCACCTTGCTGGTTACACAGTCTCAGACTGCAAGTCAGGTTTGGGCAAGTGCTTTCACGAAGGGGCCATACGAGAAACTGAAATGCTTATTCTGGGCCACACCTACATGCCAACTCGATTGTTAAATATTAATTTAATGTCTTTCCATGAAACAGCAGATTGTAATGTTTGAATACGATGCCATTTGTGTAGCCCTGGTATATGTTTTTGTAATTAGCTTGCATACTTGATGTTTTATTTTGACTGCCTAAAGGCTGCAGGGATAGCGGACAGGCTGAATGTGGCCCACGGGCCCTAACAGTCTACTGCCTTTGTCAAACTTTTGAGACACGGGCCCGACTTTGCCCAGATATACTGGATGTCTTTAAATTCATCTATGAGGTCGATGGGTCGGAAATAAAATGAGCACCAAACAACAATATCTGGTGCTCATGAGATCCATGCCAATTTGATGTGCACCATGATCCTATTCAATCAATTTTGGTATTTTCAGTACACGCTGTATTTCTGTATGTTCAGTTTTATACATGGTAGAAATATTTACAAATTAAAAATCAATGCTGAATCAGACCTCTTCCTTCATCTTAGACTAAACATATTGGAATGACTCACCCATCCTTCCTCTTCTTCTGGCAAAGGTGAAGGCATCACAGATTAATCCCATGATGTAAGCCTTCTGCTTGTTCCATTCTGAAAATGGACATGCTTTGAAGAAGGTTAACAATTTCTCTGTGCCCTTTGCCCTAGCTGTCTTAATGATATATCATATTGGGTGATGTGACGGGCACTTGAGGCAGTGTTGTAATTACTTGAAATCCTCCACAGAAATTCCGTGAGTTTCTGGAGGGCAGCAATCTCATCTCCAAACTGCAGGCCAAACATGATGTGCTCAAGAAGACGCTTGGTGAAGGTACAGTCACTTTCTCCTTAGTGACCCTCTTGATAGTATGAAATTCCTTTTTTTTCTTTTTTTTGCAGTTGTTGGTGTTTTAACCTCTTTGTTCTAAATGATTGGTGTGATGTATTGAAATGTTAAACATGTTTATTATTGTCTCTATTCAAATAACCATCGTTCATCAATATATCTAGAAAAAGACTGATTTGAACGATACTGTGGCTTTATCCTCCCTAATTACTGTGTTTTCTCCAAATTAATGGACTGTAACGTATTAGATGGGGCAGCACGGTGGACGAGTAGTTAGCACATCTGCCTTACCTGGTTGGGGTTTTGAACCTGGGCTACCGCCTTCCTGTGTGGAGTTTGCATGGTTTATTGAAGCCCGTATTGTCCGTACGTCTGAATGTGCATTATTATTTGTCTATATGTGACCTGCAACTGGAAGGCAACCAGTTCAGAGTATACCTCGCCTCCCGCCCAAAGTCAGCTGGGATAGGCTTCAGCTCACTTGTTACCTTAGTGAGGATAAGCGCCGAAGCGGTACAGAAAATGGATGGATGGTATAAGAAGGGGGCGGCACGGTGATCGACTGGTTAGCACGTCCGCCTCACAGTTCAGAGGTCGTGGGTTCGATCCCGGCTCCGGCCTCCATGTGTGGAGTTTGCATGTTCTCCCCGTGCCTGCGTGGGTTTTCTCCGGGTACTCCGGTTTCCTCCCACATTCCAAAAACATGCATGGTAAGTTGACTGGACTCTCTAAATTGCCCCTAGGTGTGATTGTGAGTGCGGATGTTTGTCTTTGTGTGCCCTGCGATTGGCTGGCAACCAATTCAGGGTGTCCCCCGCCTACTGCCCGAAGACAGCTGGGATAGGCTCCAGCACGCCCCGCGACCCTTGTGAGGATAAGCGGTATCGATAATGGATGGATGGATGGTATAAGAAGGGGTGGCTATTGTTTGATGGCACTTTTTTGCCACTTGTGTGATCCTCAGTTATGCAAGAGAAACTGCAGTGTGTCGGTCTGTGACTTTGCAACATATTTGATCTGGTCATTTCAATTAAACTGTCCATCTTTTATCTCTTTAGGCCACAGAGCTGACTACATGACCACAAGGTAACGTAGTAAAAACACCATACTTCAGGAACCAGCGCATATTCACATCCTCATCCAGTTGCATCAGCAAATATTTGGTTAACATGTTTACATGTTAAAGACATAACAATTTTTAATGAAATTGCCATGATAGCTCTCTATCCTGGGAGAAGAAAGGACTGTAAAGGACTGTTTTTTTATGGGTTTAATCAGCCCTCATAACATGACTGATTCAACATAATTCATGGACATACTGGTTACTGGAGGGTAACATTGCTGAAGAAGATTGCATTGTCTTCTCCTTCTAATGCATTTTTTGTATTCTAGACATCCCAATGGGCTGTTCAAAACCCACACTGGCACCAGGCGGGCTAGACCCCGCTCTGTTTTTAATGTTAGATTATTTAATGGAAATATGGAGTCGTATATCAAGGTACCGATAACCACACTATCCATTCAACATTACTTCTCCTCCTCATTTTCTCTCTTGCTCCAGCTTTCTGGCCATGTTCATGGGATCCCCCAAGCCATTTAAGCTGTGGTTTAGCTTTAACCTGTAAAAACCTGTCTGTGCCTAAACTGTAGTAGTGGAATTGATAGGTTGGAAGGCCTTCTGAAAGAGAATAATGCCACTGGGATGGTTAATGTGTGCAGTTTCCCTTTAGTCAGTGCTGAGCCCCACATCAGTGAGCGTCTCTGGCATCTCCAGAGAGCAGAGTCCAGTGAAAAGATCAGGATTAGTGACAGTCTGAGTGGATGCCACACTGATAAGGTGTGCTGGCTTTCTCCACTCTTTTTCACTGCCACAACTGGTGACCAGTGCCTTCATGTTCCGTACAGTTCATTTTGGTTTAATGCCAGCACAAAGTGGATTGAGGGTGCACTCTTGATAAACGCTTTGGTGAGCAGCTGCTGTGGTCCTAATCTGGGTCTTGCTTCTTTCTCTCTCTTTCGCATTGCCTATCTGTAGCCGTGGACGACGGAACTCACATGCTCGTCATCAGGTAGACATCTTGAAGCATCTTAGGGAGCCCCAACTGCTTGCCTGCTTTCTCTAATGCCTTAACATTTCACTTAATTTAGTTTTTCAGTATTCGTCCGACTCAGACAGATATGACTTGGTTACAGGTGAAATTACAAAGAGGTCTCTGCAAAACTTGAAGAAAACTGCAAAAACTGAAGTACAGTTCTGCATTACAGAATGATGTGAAGCTGTTGTGACAAAGCACATCAACACCTTCAGTATATAAATGTCTTTCTAATTTTTTTTTTAATTGCACTTTTAAATTTGTGAAATTAGAACAGTTACCTGTCCCGATGAAAATTTATTCCCAAACTCAGTATATATGGAAGTGGCACTAACCTGTCACCGACAATAGGAAACAATGAAAATGTATGTGGACTAATAGTGATCTGCAGTTCCTACTCTACTTAGTAATACAGTTGTATGGTATCAAGGTTTCAGGCTTATCATAAGTGGGTTCAAATCTGTCAGGTTAGGCCTTTCTCTGGAGTTTGTGTTCATGGTTTTTGCAATTTTGCAAAAGACACGCACACACACGCATACAGATACAGATATAAATTGTAAATAGAGTCTTCGCAAAAGGCTAAAATGCTGATATATATTTTTTTAAATGTACCCAAATTTGTGTGAGAGTATTATCTATATTTTATATAGGAAAGTTAATTTAATAACAATCAATCACCACTAATCCTTGCAAAAATATACTATTACATAATTCTGCTGCACCAGACCTTTTCCACAGCTGTCTGAGGCTCCATTTCCATAATTGATAGCCAGTATTGGCATGGACCCTTTTGGACTGTGTACATTCCCCTGAGAGCCGTAAACAGAGCCAGTGTATCATTAAAAGCATGCACTGCTTTCCTGTGCAGTACTGATCTGCAGCATTGGCTGGCACAGATTCAGAACAAGAGTGCAGCCCACTTCTGAGTGTATTTAGCAAATGTATCTTCATAAAACTACTTCGCTTCTGATGTGTGAGACCATCCAAAATGATAAATGATCATCACTTCAGGTAGGCATTTGATGTGAAGACTGCCAGAGACAGGAAGTAGCTATATTAGAATTTGAAATTAGTTAACATTGAACCACAGGTTTACACATACGCCCCTTAATACTAAGATAAGATGTTGGATTTCATTAATACATAAACCAAGCAAGTGGTAATAATCACTAATTGTAGCTGAAGTCAACTCTGTCTGCGTCAGCACACTGTCACTAACACTCACTTCCTCTCTTAACCCACCTATGTTTAAAAAAAAAGTGCATGATTGTATGCTGTTTCCCCCCCCCAAAAAATATATATAAATGAATAAATGTGTGTGTATATATATATATATATATATATATATATATATATATATATATATATATATATATATATATATATATATATATATATGCACAAAGGAAAATAATTTGGAGTTTAAAAAAGAACAGCATAGAATTTTGACACATGATTTTTGTTGGACAGCGATGACACTTGTGATACATAACTCAGCTGATCATTAGAAAATAGAGTATAAAAATGTGTTTTCACATTTGCAAAAGACATTGGCCCAGAATAAATTTGATAATTATATTAGGACAAAAACTAATACTACCGTAAATAAAACACAGAAAAAAAAAACGTTTTCCATCACGTTTGTAGTGTTCATAAATTAAAAAATGATCCATGATCTAAACTGTGCAAATGTCAAAACACAGATGAGATTTTGACTATGTATTTATTCCAGGGTTGGTTGCTTTATTAAATTTAGCATGTATTAACGAAGATACCTTTTCAATCTTTTCAAGGATTCTGGGCAAGCTATTCCTCGTGTGGTTGAAAGCTGCATTCGTTACATAAATTTGTATGGTGAGTTGTTTTTACTCTCCCTTGTGTGGAAATGTAATGCAAGTACCACATCCATAGATTGACATCTTTCCCTCACCCTTCCCCAAACAATGTTTGTTGTTTAACGACTATTTCATGATTACGAATGATGCAAAATGTTGGTTTGTGACGAGGGAGTTTCCCCCACATTCTTGGGGAAATGCACAGCTTGGTTCTTAGCTTCTTTACTGAAAATGACACCCTTAAACAATATCAGATCGAATATTTAAAGATGATATCCTATGTTTTGCCACGTTGTCTGCTGCATTTTCAAGCAGCTAATTGACAACAATACACTGACAAATTGAAAAGCAGACAAAAAACAGGCTAATTATAACTCATTTTGAATTTTAGCCTTTTCCCCCTGATTAATCCTAATCCTAATTGGGACACACTTTAGTACTCCCTATTTTAAATCATTTTTTAATTTGGCATGTGTACGGGTATTAAGAACAAAATGTGGCTTTGTAGAACAAAGCACAGAGTCTTTTTTTGTTCTTAATTTATGAAGATATGTTTGCCTTCTGTTCCTATTTCCTGACTATCTGTCTTTGTCTCTCTGAGCAGGCCTCCAGCATCAGGGAATATTTCGGGTATCTGGTTCCCAGCTGGAAGTCAATGACATTAAAAATTCATTTGAAAGAGGTATTTATTCATCCAAACATTTGGAGCAATTAAGATTGCAACATGATACATTTAATTTACACTTAAATGCACATTCCAATTGACTCCATCAATGTGTCCATGTCATAGGTAATGACCCTCTGATAGACGACGAGAGTAATCATGACATCAACTCGGTGGCAGGTGTGCTAAAACTCTACTTTCGTGGCCTGGAGAACCCTCTTTTCCCCAAAGACAGATTCAGTGAACTGCTATCCTGCATCCGTAAGTATAGGGGTGTATTTCTTTCATCATTCTAACCAGATTTGTTTTACTCTTTCAAACATGTTCCTTTTATTACTCAGTTCAATCATTCTTTCAAACACGAAATTGATAGAAGTTCACAACGTTTAACATTATGAAAACAATAGTTACATGTGTTACCGATGTATACCGTGATCAGTCAAAATGAGAACCTTTAATCTTCAAGACTCTGGGTGTTTTCATGACTAGAAACTGGGGTTGAATCCCCATTAATTAAAAAAAAAAAAAATCACATTTTCATTACCTTGTGACTCGTTTACCTTATGTGGTCTTGTCTGTGGTCTTTTCCTTTTTTTTGTTTTTTGTTTTTTAAGTTTCTAAATATTACAAGAACGACTTGACAACGAAACAGTCTCGGTGTCACGTGTGAATGTGTGTGCTGTAATGCCTTGTGTGATGGAGTGTAGGTTAGATGTGTTCCTCGGTGTACTTAAGCACACTCGTGCAGGATGAGTGATGGAGATTCCTGTTTACATTCCCCAGCTCAACATGACAGTGATTGCAGTGTGGGCTGTGTGCCCAGCAGGGCTCCACATTAGGAGGGGGAAAAAAAAGTTTCTTCAATGTGGAGTTGCTGAGATGAGCCTCGGGCTCACTTTTCAATTGAAGTGCTCTCAGTTGATTGTTTTTTAGGAGCACTGCAGCTACTTCTGTATTTCAATGTGCACCATTGAGGTTTTGCTTGAGACTGCTGCACAAGCTGTAGATCAGGGATGTTCAATTAAAATTTGGAGGGGTTCGGTTGGAAGGGATTTCATGGGGCAAAGGCCCAGACCTCAAAATGTTTCTATGTGCGTGGCTGACACATCTGTTGATTCTCAAAACCATGGGTCCCCAACCACCGGTCAGCGGACCGATACCGGGCGGCAGGCCACTTTGGACCAGGCTGTGGCAGGCCGCACATGATGAAAGAAGGAAAAAAACGTACAGTACTTCCAGTTTATTTATTATCCGAGGTTGAAAAATATTTTATTTTGAAAAGTGGCCGGATTCTCTCCGTTACATCCATCTATGAATGACTCTTAACGCATGTGAAGTTGTCTCCTTCGTGTAATGCTAATATTAAATGCATAAGCTAGGAAATAAGTAAAATAAACAGACGTATTTGGAAAGTTTCTTTGCAGTCGGGGAAAAGGCCCAGTGAGAATTCAACTCAAAGCCTATGCCCATGAAGAAAAATAATGGTACATTTCACAGACAATACCAGAAGACCTACTTGAAATATGGATTTACGGCGACAAGTGATTCCTACGCAGGAAGGAAGTCCTCTCTGCACAACAATATGTGCAGTCAATGCAGACTTCAAAACTGATTTGTCAACAGCCAGCTCGTCAAACAATGTTGAAATTGCACTTAGTTATCCTTTTCACAGCATTTGTGGTTTTGCAAACATTAAGTTTTGCTTTCCATGAAAGAAGAACACATGAATTAAACCTGTACTATGAATTAAACTATCTTGACCTGCTAAAGAACAACAATACATGAATAACTATACTCTCCCAAAAAACAGAAATACAAAGTGCTTTTTGAACACACATCTAAACTCATAAAACGGTTTGCATGTGCAAATAAAGACCAGTGATAAATGAATAATAAACTAGAAAAACGTCAGGCCTATATTTCAGTACGAATTGTATTTTGATGCCTGCAATTTAAGAAGGAAAAGATGGCAAATCACAGGGGCACAGGCATCTCAGACCTAAATTTTAAGTATGTAACTTAGAACAGGCAAATTAAGCCTAATTTTGAAGTAAATAAAATAAAAGTATGAAATTATTTTTATTATCATTTATTTTACCTTTGACTATCGTCTCGCCAGCTGCATTGAGACATTCCTTCACAGCCAAACATTGCTTAATGCTCAGTTACGTTGCCCCAAAATTTAGAAACACACACTTGCTCTTTGTTGGCTTGTCAGTCTGTAGCCCAGCTGTACTCAGCTCTCAGTCCAGTTATCTTCTCCTGCCCTGCAACTCCTGGCCTCTGAGTTCCCGCTTTCTATTAAAGCCACGGAACATATAAGCAACATACGAGACACAATGGGTTTGACAAGCAACTGTGGGACTGGGACGCATGGCACCAAGAGCCATGCAGAACCTTACTTGCTGTAAGCTGTAATCACTATTATGGCTATTTTTGTTGTTGTATGGAAAGTGCTTTGTTACAGCTGTAGCTGTTGTGAAATGCGCTACATAAATACAATTGTATTGTATTGTATTGTATAGGTGCCCAGATGGCACAGAGTGACTGGAGGGTGACAAAGCTATTTTTAGCAGCCAGCAGGACCACAACTCAGCCAAATAAAACAAGCAACCCCAAGCGCCACCATGGGCAGTCGTATAACTATCAATGCGGTCTTACTGGCTTTTACCAAGAGGATGTTCCTGAACAATAACTTTTTCTACATGTATTTGATGCTCTTTGTCATTGTTACTGCTGTAGGAATAGAAAATCTGTACGACAGAGCGCTGTACATCCGCAAGATCCTGCTTACCATTCCCCGATCAGTGCTTGTCGTGATGCGCTACCTCTTTGCGTTCCTCAACCAGTAAGTTCTTTTTTTGGGCCAATAATCAGAAAATCCTCCCATGATGAACTTCTATTCAAGAAAGCATTTGTCTATTTCTGTCCACAACTGCTGTTTGCAGTCTGTCTGAAATGTCACACATATATTTCTCAACTTTTTTTCCACAGCCTATCTCAGTATAGTGACGAGAACATGATGGATCCATACAACTTGGCCATTTGCTTTGGCCCTACACTTATGCCCACACCGGAGAGCCAGGACCAGGTCTCCTGCCAGGCCCACGTCAACGAGATCATCAAGACCATCATCATTCACAACGAGACAATCTTTCCTGATGCCAAAGAACTGGATGGGCCAATCTATGAGAAGTGCATGGCAGGAGGAGATTATTGGTAAAGTTTTATGACCACAACTATAAATAATAGATTTTCCAACAAAGCACTTTACCTTGCTGTGCTACTGCTGTGTTACTGTTGCCTCAGTCGGGTTGAAGCTTACCATGCAAAAAAAGAAGAAATCACAAAGAGGTCACACATTTTCTAAATGAGTTTGTAGACAAAACATCTTTTTCTTATTTTCTTATTTATTTTTGGCTATGAGTCAAACATTGGCATGCAGCTAAACCGTCTTCATATGGCAACCACTCAACATGCAGGTATGCAGTGTGTCTTAACGGAGCCTTCCTCCAGCTGTCGATGAAATATATTTTTAGCAAGGTTTTTTTTTTTGTACTTGATGAACCCTTTCCGGGTGAAAATGGTAGTAGCTTGAAACAATCACCGTTGTACTAAATGACAGAGATCATCTGTGATTAGGTGAAGCGAATTCATATATTTGAAGAGCATTCTATATAAACAAACAAAAATAAGACTCACTCAGCCAAGAGTCTTTCTTTTTTCACCCTCTATTTTTCCTTTTCTTTGGTTGAGTCACCACAAGCTGGCACGGTTTTATCCCTGGCTCGAGCTAATCACCCATCTCAGCATGACCACACATGAATCCCTTGGGAGATTTGCACTCTTGGCTGCTTCCCTTCTTGTAAAATAAGAGGTGGTTGGTGACACGTTGGTTACTAGGGCTGCACGATGTTGGAAAAAAATGACACTGCAATTTTTGGGGGGTTTGCGATATATATTGCGATGTTGAAAATAGAATTTTCACGAGATGACGAATAGATTTGTTTGGGAATAATGTGGTTAACTCACCATGATATCATTGTATTCATATAATATCGTTTCATCCAGGCTAAGGGGGTTCATCTGTGAATGATTGCTGTATATAAAAGGGATAACAGCGGTCATGTCTCTGTAACATAATAGAATATTTAACAATGTATTTCACACATCAATGTAAACAGCAGCAAAATATTAAACATATTTTAAACAAAAAAATAAAAAGAGCAGGTGCACTAGACCCTGGAGTCATTTAAAAAAATAGAAGAAAATTAAAAACCTCTAAAGCAGCAGCAGAGTTATAAACACCTTTAAACTAAACTATAAAATATAAAAAAATTCAAAAGCAGGTGTACTAGCGCCTGAGTTGTTTACAAAAATATAACATTAAGATAAAAAAAAACCTTTGTGAAACTGCAGCAAAGTTGTAAAAAAATTAGAACCAAAATATTAAAACTTACAATAAAAAGCAATACAACAACAAATACAAAAAAAACAACAATAACTAAAACAGTCTGCAAAACATTGCATTGGTAATTTGTCGGTGCTGTTTGGACTTATTATAATAAGGAGTTATGCTGGCGAAGGTGTCTGTAATTGTTTTTCAAGTAGATGAAGATTCACCTCGAGTCCCACTTCTTAGTTTGAACTGCTCATACCGGGCGGGGCATGTGACGGCGATTGCAGCAACAACGGCGAGGCACTATTGGCAAAGGATGTTTTGTTGTTCTGAATCTTCCTTTTTATAGCCAAATACTTTCATATTTTGGATGTTGACTTTCTTTTGGGGACTAAATCCACTTCTGCCGCTGTCGTCCCCTCGCCTGTTTTTCAAAGCAGACAGCAGAGTGAAGGGGGAGGGGCCGGTGACTGATTGGCAGGAAGGAGGGGGTGAGCGAGACAGGCTGTGTAAGAGCACGGAGTAGCTTGCTGCTTTTTGAAGCAAAACAAAAGTTTGCGTGTTCTAAGAAAAAAAAAAAGTTAAAACATCGCACGTCCTACGATGTAACTATCGCGTATGCGCACATCGCAATCGCGATGTTCAAAAGACACATCATGCAGGCCTACATGTTACTTGGGAAGATATGGTTAGTGGGGTACTACTCTGTTCTCTGTTCTACAGAGATGTGTTCAGCTCTCCCATGATGTCAGAGGGAGACCATTTGGGAAAAGGAGGCCAAACTAAAGATGGAGGAATTAATCCACATAGAATACCTACAGTATAATAACCACTGTTTTCACTTCATGAGTACAAGCCTTCTTTCTTTCCAGCTGTCCAAAGAATCAATAGACTCCTTTGTATGATAAATACATGACTGCCCGTTTGTCTGTGGTCCCCCACAGTGAGAGCCCCTACAGTGAGCATGGAGTACTGGAGGAGGTTGACAATGAAGGAGGCACAGAAACACACACCAGTGAGGATGGTGAGTCAAGATGTACACTGTATAATAGATGTTGCATTTAACATTGCAGTACTAATCTTTATTTTTTTTTTTCATACCCATTCCATGAAGCACAACACCATATTCATACTGTAACTTTCATGTCAAAATCCACTGTTTTGTCACACATGCTTTTCCTCAGTGGTTTTGTGAGGGTTAAACCCAGCTCACTGCAGCTAATCCCGCCTTTCAGCCTGTTAATTGCAGTAACCTTGAAGGGCCGGCGGTACTGGTCTTAAAAGGATGGACGCCTATTAGTATTCTAATGTTTCAGCTTTTTCCTAGAGGCCGCCTCAACATCCCTTTTAGTTTCCATTTTGGTCAACACCAACTTAGCCCCTTCACACACAAACTATTTCATGTTTTGAAATGTAACTTTTTTAATGTATCATAATTTGTAAGAGTGAACATAAAACGTGTGTCAGGAGTGTCATTTTTTATTAGCATTTCATTTTCAGTTTATTCTTCTTTTAACCAGTGTCATGCATCCAAGAGAAACATTAAGGACTAAGCAACTAATAACTTGGAATTTTTTCACACCTATTTTGATACTGTCAAGTTGAGTGAGGTTCAAATTAAAATGTGAGAGTATTAGTTAAGGCGCGAAGACCAGATTTTGCTGATGTCATTCAGGAAAAAGTAGAGAAAATTTTAATAAAATACGTTGAAAAGTGATATACTGTATGTTCATGCGACAACTAGCTAATATGTGGCTGGACAGAGACTTCCCTAACGCTTCTTTTGCATGTTTTCTTTCATCATTCTTGATTAGTCAGCAGTATTTGAATTAAGTGTGGGGCGTCTCCCACGTGGGCCGCACCAGGGAAAGGCCCACGCCAGTTTAAGAAAAATAAAAAATTAGGATCAAGAAAATCAGTTCATTGAGCACCGATATTAAAAGACTGGATACACTGTTTCCCTGACTATTTCTCAAATAACATACAAGAGTTTTTTCCAACTGTTGCTAAAAATATATATTTTAGTCACAGAGGACCCCAGCTATTTGCGGGGGAATTGGGCCAGGCCCCCTTGCAAATAATTAACCCCCTTTCAACTGCATTGGGGGTATTTTTTTTTTTTTTTAATCGAACCCCAGAAATTCTTGAATAAGCGGTGACACCTATACAACCGATAAGCATTTTCAATTTTAATAAAAAGGGTGGGGGGTTGCCTCCCTGCAAAATGTAAAAAATTATAAATAAATATTGAAAAACAAGTATTGACAAAACAAATGCAAATTCGGTATGTGAAGCCGTGGGTGCTGAGCCGTTAGTATGCGAGGGTTCACTGTATATTAGGGTTACCCTTAAATGTTAAAAGTAGTTCACGATACAAAGTGTTTTTAAACCCCAGGGTCCAAATAAAACAGACTGTATAGGGCTTGCATTTGAACTACCTGCATGGTTTCCTACCATTACAACAGTTTTTTAATTCCCTCTAATTCTAAATTGTCTTTCACTAGATGAAGGTGGTTGTCATGGTAATTGCCAGAATTTGTATTGGAGAATTCCCACAAATGCGCAATGGTACACAAATGTCAGCCATGGACTTTTTAATTAAGGGTGTGTAATGAATAGCTGCTCTCGAGAAACATTCTCTCTGGCTGGATATCCCACTTAGAGTCTGTAGTCATGTTTCTGTAATTATGTAGTGTGGAAATCTGTGTGATATCATACAATTGTATTTTTTTTTTAAATGCATCGAGCTACCATTCAGATCATTCTGAGGAACAGGAGACGATTGGAATAGTATTCTCTAGTCATTTTGTGTATAGTAGCTGTCTTGGAATCTCCTCTAAGTATCACTCTGTCCTGCCGGAGTGTGTTGGAGCTCATTAACTAAAATAAATGATCTGGACGTGCTGGAGTCACACTGGACCAGTCATACTAGAAGTTATGTAATAGGATTCTAACCTTTTATCATGTCTTATTGCAATGAAATGGAGAGAAGGATCATCAACCATGATGAACATGGGGCTCAGTGACTTACATGCAGTGGCATTATTTGTGTTACATCTTCGACACCATCGATACATTGATGCTGGTGATTTTCCCACAAGGTCAAAGTTGAACAAAGTGGCACATTGATTATATATCACGTTGTAGGAGAACACCATGTCGTCCTCGTTGTCAGATGTACCCACAGGCACATGTTTTATTGGATTGGACATGTTGAAGGGCAATATTCTACTTTACAGTGAGGCATAACAAGTCTAGACTTTTAGCAGTTCTTCAACAGACAGGGCGTTCACAGTGTGCAGTGTTCAATTTTAGTGCTCCTACCTCACACTGCAAAAACTTGGTTCACAAGGTCTTAATACTCAAGTCGAATTTTTTGAAAAAAAAATCAGTTTTTTGGTGTGTGTAAGCGTTTATATTACATTATAAATGCGACCCCGGTCTGTCTGCTGTGTGAGCATATGCTAAGTAACTAAGTGACCCGCATGCGCCGAAGAAGAGGCGACGTCACTCACGACGTAGTGTTTACGGAATTAACTGTGGTCCACCATGTCGGGGCATTTCTACAGTGGAGCGATTCGGTAGGAGGTAGAAATACAGAATTTGGGGGAAATGATGAGGCGAGGCTTTTCAATCTCATTTCATGATGACGTCACTAAAGATGACATCACGAATATCTTCATAAGAATATCAGATACAGGTCGCATATGGGCAAAAAAATCTGAGTCGAATCTGAGTCGCATGTGAACCTAGCCTGGGTCTAACCCAGTTTAAATATCTCAAATCAAAGCAAAATTTACATGTTCGTTGTATGCCAGGATAATTCTTCTCACCATGCAGTTTATCTGTGAGAAATATGACTTGCTTACTAACCTGTTGAGATTTCACTTTTGGTTATGAGTAAGTTTAGCATAAAACATTAAACAAGGCTAGTTATTTTTACTTAAAAAATCTTGCCAAGTCAAATTTTCCTGTTCTGTTGGCAGGTAATTTTTCTAAATTAAGTAATGCATTTCCTAACTTTTATTTGTTCTTTTTTAATCCCATGTTTTTACTGTAGATGGGTACCAGTTATGGCAAAGAAGAAAAGGGTGATGATAGTCACAGAACTGGAAATAGTACTTTGTGAGACTTAAAAAAGCATCTGGCTGCTCAATCCATATGAGCAATATCATTACTGTAATCATATGATAATAATATCCTTACATACACAAATTACATTTACTAAGCGTTTATGACTGACTTTTTGTTTTCAGTTTCACTATCACATAGTTGTGCTTTTTTTTATGTTTTATTTGGTTTTCATTTGTTTACGTCTCTCCATGCAAGTATGTTAGGAATATTAAAATTGTGATAAATCATTTGTGGAATTGAGCCTGTAGAGGCACAGCTCTTGCCTGGAACAAATTACAGTAGTTCTCTTTGCGTTATTTGTTTTGAGGAAAAATATGTTTTATGTTTGTCTTTTGAGTTTTCACTTTAACTGAATCTCAAAAAGTGAAAGACATGTACAGTAGTGAGCAGCAGACGGAGGAAAAATCCCATGTGCCGATGAGGGTCAGCTTTATTAACAGCATGTCCGCTGCAGCTAAGCCCAATTAATTCAGACAGTAAATTCCTGCTTGTCACAATTCATTGAAGTTACGTCACATCTATTGCGTCTTTATCGGCAACTCATTGAGGCAAGCTACTAAAAGGCTCGAGTGGGTTTGCAATAAACAATCAATGAGATTGAAAAGGACACATTGAGAAATGAAGTAACCTCCACTCTGCACAGAAAATCACTCCCATGCTCACTGTAAAACATCCAAAAGTTATTTTTCTCCTAGCAGTTTATATAGAGGATGTGTGTTTTGGTAAGGCTGCATCTGTCCAGGGACCACACGTCTGACTTGAAGTGAGTGGGAGGAGGGCAGGGAGGAACAAAGATTCTATTTTTAGACCGTGTTGCTGTAGTGCACACTGGCTTGGAGACTTCGACACGAACCGACATTTAATGACAGAGACTTTCAGGACCACCAGCCGTACTTGTGCGCAAGTGACAAACTCAGAATCTGTAGTGTTCTGTTCACTTTGTGTATATGGTGCCTAGGTGCAATTGTGTGTATGTGGCACTGGTTATCAGTTTTAAGCAAAGCAGAAGCAAACAAAACATATTTGATTCTAGAAAGTGATTTGAAAAAAACAGTACCAATATGTTCACTTACATCTTTATTTATTTTTGTTTAAAATTGATCAAATCAATCGAATTGATCATCTACATTCTTTAATCCAATATACGGTATGTAATACTGAAATATTGAATGAGTATATGTCAGGTTTCTAGAGAGAGAGAGGTGGGAATTATGTGGGAATTTTGACATTCAGTCGTTAAAATTCAGACTTTCTCTTTGAAAAGAGGATAACTAATGTGTTTTCCCCTTAAATTTGCTTGGCTCATATGAAGCTTTTGATGACATGCAGACATTTGTCTTTAAGACATATGATATATTTTTTTCTTCACCAAAAGAAAAAAAAAACGTATTGTATATAGTATACAGTACCTATACTATACTTTTTAATCATTTATTTCCCTTTATAGAGCACGGAAGCATACGGTATTTCAGGACTGACATCCATTTCACAATTTCAAACATTCCCAGATGTGTCTGTAATGTCCATCCATTCATTTTCAAAACCGCCTATCCTCACTAGTGCTTTTGTCAAAATACCTCAAGGATCAAGAATCATGACACCATTGACCGCATTTACATCCAGTCAATATTCGGATTAAGGTCAAAAGTCCGAGATCTCAGTCATTCAGAATAACCCGTCTGCATGGCTTGAGCGGATAGATTCACTCACTTCACACATTTAAATAACCTGATTGAAACGGCGTAGCACGGACGGCATGTCACAATTTACGTCAACTCCACTTGTTACTTGCTCCCATCAGTAAAACACAGTATATTCATGTCACTCGCCGCACGAATGAAGCAGACGGTTTCCTCCTCGCTTTAAAAGTGCGGTGTGTTACTTACTCTAGCTTTCGCCATTTTATCACTAAACGTGTAATTCTGGTGGGTTGCGCGCCAAACAGTCACATACAAACACTTCCTGTACTACAAAGACCAAGATTCCTCGCGGTTAATTATGCGCAGTGTGCCCTATGCATTCGGAATATTCCGATTGCCGTATACATGCACGCATAATCGGGTTGGTAAGGGAGTAACCCAGGCATGATATTCACAATTTAAAAAACCAGAATAACGCCAATATTTGGACGACAAGAAAAGTACAGGCGAACGTCTGACAAACGTATAACGACAGTTTGGCAAACATTTGCGACCTTGAACGAACCCTGATGTGAATGTGCATTTTTCTACCTGCCATCATTCTGAAATGTTCACCCCTAAGTGGAATATGGACTTTGTAGTTGGGGAGGGGGCCCTATATTTGATGGTTAACCCCGGGGCCTATGAGTAGGTAAAGGCGGCCCTGCTTACTGGGGTCGCAGGCATGCTGGAGCCTATCACAGCTGTCTTTGGGCGGTAGGCGGGGTGCACTCTGAACTGGTCGCCAGCCAATCGCAGGGCACATGTAGACGAACAACCATTCACACTCACCTATCACCCCTATGGACAATTAGGAGTGTTCAGTTAACCGACCATGCATGTTTTTGGAATGTGGGAGGAAACCAGAGTACCCGGAGAAAACCCACACAGGCACAAGGAGAACATGCAAAATACACACAGGAAGACCGGACTCTGGATTTGAACCACGACATCTGCACTGTGAGGCCGATGTGTTAAACAGTCATCCATTTTGCCGTGTACGAGAATAACAATGAAGAAAAAAGGGAGAAACCTCGCAGCGTTCGCTACTCAGGCCCTAAAAAGTCTTCTGGAGTTCACTTTTTGAGTTTCCAAGCATTTCAGTGCATTAAAGCAGAAGAGCACAGTCATTAAAATGAATTATCTGAGGTGCACTAAACTACCTCAGAAATTTATTGCCCATGTTTATTTCCCCTGTCAGTGATCCAGAGGTCCACCTGTACAGTTATCAGCTCAATCTAATCATCCACATACTTACTGACTTCCCCCTGAGTAATTTAGATCTCTTCTCACCATCTTCTATAAATTCAGTGTGTTAGTTCCTCAGGCCCTGTGCTGTGTTGTCGAGCTAAAATAACCAACTGGCTCACACGGTCACACTAACTGCACGTGCGCCAGCTGCCACACTGTCCATGTGTACAAACATCTGCATCAGAGACGCCTTTTTAACAGCATTCCTAATATGAGATTTAATATGGAGGTTTTTTTTTTTGTTTGTTTGGGTTTTTTTGCACGTTAAACATTTGTTACACTTGGCTTACTGTACCTGACATGTCTAATCCTCTCTGTTGACAGAGGGTGAGCCTATTGAAGCCATTGCCAAGTTTGATTACGTCGGGCGCTCTTCCAGAGAGTTGTCCTTCAAGAAGGGTGCCTCACTGCTGCTCTACCAGCGGGCGTCAGAAGACTGGTGGGAGGGGCGGCACAACGGCATCGACGGCCTGGTGCCACATCAATATATTGTGGTCCAGGACATGTGAGTGAGCTCAAATAAACGGACATGTAAACTATTATTTTGTATTGCAGTGTACATGTATGGGTCATTTTAAACATTATTATTAACCCTGCTTGTTGACTGTGGCATATTAAATATAGTACACTGACCGGTAACAAAGTTATGACCATTTCCACAACATGAAGTACAGACGTTTGCATCCGCCGTAGGCACGTAGTTTAAGTGGAGCATGTCGTATCAATCTATTTATAGCTATGACGGTTGTTTTCATTGGACCAAGTAGTGTACACGTCTCTCGGTCGTGCAATTTTTTTGTACGCGGTTGTTTTTTTTGTAAATCCCTAATCTATGGACTCTCATCGTAACAGAGGTAAACAAATCAAATAAAAATAGCCAAATGCACCCAAGCACCAACAAGTTTAGTTTGCCTAAACTTGAAAACTTTTCAAGCTTATCAAGCAGTTTCAAGCCTTTTTGAAATATATTTATTTAAAATAATGTTGTACAACAGTGAGCATTTTTAGGCAACAAAAAATACAAAACAATCATTTCGCACCTTTTTGGATATATTTAGGCCATGAAAAAAAAGGAATTTGGTTTAACAGACAATCCACTCTAACTGATGAGAACAGAAGACTTACACTTCCAGGTCATAGCTTTCCTCCATTAGTCTGTTAAATAGAGTTTCCACTATACAGTACCTAAAGATGACTAACTTACACTCAGTCCAGTGGAGATTTCTCCTCTAAGGTGAAAAACTCCAGAATGTGATTGTCTTCCCATCAACTAAATAGTAGCTGGAAGCAAGTCTTTTTATTACACTTAAACATGTACTTCGCATAGCATCATCAAGTCCCCTCTTTGTGGACTCAATGCAAAATCTTCATTGACAAATGGATAATCCAACATGTTTCATATTCATCCATCCATCCATTATCTGAACCATAAATAATTTAATGAAATGCAGCAGCCATCAACAAAGTCACAAGGAGCGGTGGGTGGCAGTAGCTTGTTCTGGACCGTACCACTGTAACTGCGGCGTGGTAAATTCAAAATACAATAAAACAACTTAAATGTATTGGGCCAATGTGAAAAGATAGTGGGGCCCCATATTTTGTTCTGTCTGCTCTTTCTGTTTCGTGGAGAATAATGTAAGACATTCAGATTTAAAGGCCAGGACTGTACCAAATGTACAATATCCTGGGGTCAGGTAGGACTTGCATACTGTAAAGGTAAATGATATCATTATACTGTATAAGATACCAATCATTCTGATACAGTGAAGTTGAACATTGCACCTTATTAACATGCTTCTGACTGTGCTAAAACACAGCATAATTGTAAAGCTGTTGTAAAGGCAGGACTTTCAATACAGCTCTTGTATTAGTAATGTGATACTCCCCATTCTTGGAGTCTCAAACCAGCCTCTCTGTCTCTCACTCTGTGCCCTAACAAAGCATACCCTCTGCCCTGGTGACTGCTGGTTCCTAATGAATTGATTACGGCCAATGTCTTTTTTAGGATATAACATATTCATTCCAAATCCTTAATAGCTGGCCCACAAAATTCGTCCTTTGCTCCCGTCCAGCCACGGGGCTTCTATCCATATATCACCCGAAGGGGCACTGCTGATGTCTTCTTGCTTAATGAAAGAGCAAGAGGATTTACTGCTGGTTGTCCCGGGATGCGTCACATCCTGTTTTAGTCTAAAACTGGCTCGGGCTGAGGAGTGCAAGTGCAGACCCGGTTGTGGTCTTTCCATTAGAGATAGACCGATACGTTTTTTTTCAGGACCGATAACGATTATTAGTACTCAAGGAGGCCAATCACCGATTTTTGGAGCCAATGTTTATTTTCAGTAAAAGGGAAAATATTGGCATCAAAATCTAAAAAAAAAACAAAAACAAAAACAACCTCTTAACTTTGTTGAAACGTCTTGAAGCATATGTTGAATGTTTTTTCAGATTTGCATATTGTTGATTTTTTTAAATTCTGATTATTATACATTTTTGACAAGATTTGTATTATTATTATAATAATATACATCTTTTTTTTTCTTTTTCTTTTTTATAAAATGCTAACAAAAATTTCAGGGAGCACTCATGTCTTAAAAAGTTAAATGAAAACTGAAACTATAGCTCCATATAGTTTTCGATAAATGAAGTCCTCCAAAATTTCGAAATGACAGAATGTCAATTTTCACATACTTTTGTTTTGATTTCAACGCAGTTTTAAATTGATTTATTATCGGCCATCCGATTTTTAAAAAAAGGCCAATGACTATATTTGTCAAAACGCAGAATATCCACGATAATCGGCCTGGCCAATAATCAATCTGTCCCTACTTTCCATGTCCCATAAAGGAGCCCGTAATAAAACATAACATGCATTGCCGAGACCACTTCATGCCAGGTTAAGTCCTCCAATGCTTCTGCTCTCAGGGTGTGCGGAGAAATCCCCCAGCTGTACTCTAGAAACATTGTTTTCTGAAACCCATTCAACTGGCTTGTGTGAGGATGTATGCAGCGTGTTATCAGATGTACCAAAAGGCACTTGTGACTTGTGAATATCAGCTTTTGAGAGGCCAAAACACAAGCTGACTATTCTGTTTCTCGGTGTTGCTGTGTCTCTGTCCTAGAGATGACAACTTCTCGGACACACTGAGCCAGAAGGCTGACAGCGAGGCCAGCAGTGGCCATGCTGGGGAGGATAAATGCTCAGGAAAAGACATCAGTTCACCCACTGACACCAGGATCTCAGAGGCTTTCATCACCAGGTTGGTATATGAATATGTGCCAGGAATACTAAACAAGACAAATACTGTCAAGAAAAATAGTCAAAGTAGGGGTGGGACTTTAATGTGTGAATTAGAATTACATTAATGAATGAAAAAAATGACCGCATGTTAACCATAGTTTGTGTTTCACACAATGCGGAACCTTTGTCAGTGCACCCATTGCCAGTACACCCATTACACGGACGGTCAGAGCTCGGTTCGGCTGCCAAAACAGAGAAATCGACCGTGTTGCTATGACTGATAGCAGCCAAGTTGCTTTACATAAAAAGAAAACAAAACTACCTGATGAAAGCCTTGTGAAATGCTTCGTTTTGTGGAAATTGTGAAAAAAGGTGTTTGCGCCCTACCAAAGCAATTCAACCGTTCATAGAGATGAAGAATAGGTTGATACCACTTGCCTCTTTGAGCTGCATGCGTGATCCTCAGTAGGGGAAAAGAGTCTGCACATTTCAGGCGCGGACGTCACGAAAACCAAAATAATAAGGATGCCTGCACGTTGTGCGGATTACTCTTGCACACAACGGCATACAGTCACGAGGTAACAGTGAATAATCTCTCATAGGTACCATTTTTTTTTCAAATGTTCTGTAATAATAGCCCATGCTGTAACTTTAGCAAAAAATTCAACTTGGTAGGGCCCGTTGTCACCATTCTCAGCCGCTCCTCTCAAAAATGGCATAAGACCGGTCACGTTGAACCTTCGCAAATGGTGAGCAATGTTTTTTTCAATCTATTTCTATGATGGCCCCACTAACTGTCTTCACAAGGTCAGTAGCACCGTCTGGGAACTGCTGCCATTAAGTAAACAAAAGAAAGTTGCGCTTGTACATTGTTGGTGAGTTATTCTTTGAAGCATTAATATTAATGATGTGTGTTAAATGCAATGCCTTCTAGGGCCTTTTAGTGAGGTGAGTAAAAAGTCATATCCATAAAATAACTAAAAGTTAGAGTATTATATTATGATTCTAAGTACCGCCTCTAACAGAGCCACCAACCAAAAAGTCTTAATCAGACCCTGCACAACTCTTTTTCTTCCCAACACATCTCGTGTGTCAGAGGGGACAAATCCTGGACTGGTCACGAGTCAGTTGCAGAGCACACGTATAGACAGACAAACATTGACTCTCACCGTGGCACATTTGTCTGAGTGGCAACTGAACAGACGCCGCCTGCACCAAAGTCAGGCAAACAAATTCAATTCAACTGCAAACACTCTTGTCCGTACCCAAAACTTGTGCAGAGTCTGAAATTTGCGGATATTCATTTACATTTCCAGTGATTAATTTGTATAACTTATACTTTGGGTTTATGTAGTGCCGAAACTTGCACAGTAAAATGTGTTGAAAACATTATATTTCCTGCAAGTATTTATCAATAATATGGCGAAAATGGAATGTAAAATATAAAATTCAAGAAAAGTAAAGATCCATTATTTGCTAATGGTGCTCTACTCAGCTGATTGCACTGTGACAGACAAAGCAAGTGATTTTGTCAGCATGTGTTGGCCACGTGTGTATATGTTGTCTCTGCTGCTCTTCTACTTCCTCATTGCCGCATTTAGTGACCTTGAAACGTGTCACTGACTCTTTCTCTCCCTCTCTCTCTCTCTCTGCCCCCACCCTCTCTGTCTGACACACACACACACACACACACCTTTGTACTTGCACAGAGAGACACGACCACCTGCGCTTTTGTAAAAATGCACAGCCGCACTGCCTCCACTTTACATTTGTCGATGATTCCTCTCAGAAATAGAGTATTTACACCAGTACAGGTGTGTGTGTCTGTGTGTGACATATTATCCTTAATTCCCACTCCTCTTCCTCACAACAGCAACTGTGATTATCTCCTAGGTGATCTTCACCAACTGGTTGTTCACCTTGCTTAGTCACTGCTCCGCATATCATCACGGTTATTTTTTGAGGTTATGTAATTTTCATAGACACACTCACCTCCTATCTCTGTCTAGTAAAAGCATTTGCTGTATCATTTTTTCCCCCAACCAACATAACATTGGGCATGAGTACTTACTCATATGAGTACCACAGGGTTGTGGGCAGCACTCAAATATTTAACTTTTCATGCACGAAACATGGAGTCAGATAATTCACATTAGTAGTCATAGTGAATATCGCCCCAATTGGTGATGTGGCGACATCATTGAGACAACAGTTTAGTGGCAATTCCTCTCAATTTAGATGGCTTGTTTTGTTTTTGATTTTTATACACATGCAGACTACGCCGCCCGCAGGCTATTATGAGTTACTGCAATTGTTTCATTTTCCAGCGCCAATATTCCACAGGTCGATCTGTTTGTTCACACCAAAACAGTGGGAGGGTTGTAATTCCCTGCCTCACAATTCTAAGATTCTGGGTTTCCTTTTCATTTCCATCCCAGCAGGCACAGAAAACGATCGGACCCACCGTCCCGCCGCCCCCCTGCCCGCCCCAGCGATGTCCACTGCATGGTGCACCCCTCCCAGCAGGGCCATCCCGCACACGGAGGCACCCCCGAGATGGGCTCCCCGGTCCTGGGCCACTTCAGCCCGCGCGACATGCTTCGGAGCCGTAACCATTTGCCCGCGGACAGCCCAGAGCGCCGGCGCCGCACCGGCCACGGCAGCCTGACCAACATCAGTCGGCACGAGTCCCTGAAGAAGATGGAAAGCCCGCCCATCCGTCGCTCCACCTCGTCGGGCCAGTACACAGGCTTTAGTGAGGCCCACCACCACCACCACCATCACCACCACCACCACGGCGGCAAGCCCCTGGACCCGGAGACCATCGCACAGGTCAGCGCGGGAAGAGCGGCGAGCCGACCGCAGCTCCCTGCACCGTCAAAGCCCTGCCCCGCCCTGTAAAAACCTAGTCAGTCCCTGTCTTCTGCTACTGTGTCTGTGTGCTAACTACACGCAAGAGACCAGCTTGACAGGCAGCGCAACACTACAATGGATGCACTAGTCCACATAACATCCTTTTATAAGGCTTTTCAGAAGACGTTTGCATCTCTGGGAGATATCAGGTCAAGCACGGGGATTTCATTTATTTGAAATCCTAAATGCAGTATCACGTCATGCACATCAGAAATGTTGCACGCATGCAGTGACGACAACTATAGGATCCAGTACGTCAACATTAGTGTGTGACGTTCCTCTATGTGCGATGTCTCCCCGTGTCTGCGTGGGTTTTATCAGCATACTTCCTCCCACATTCCAAAAGCATGCACGTTTGGTTAGCCGAAGACTCTAAATTGTCATCATTTATTGAAAATTATTTCGCAGAGCCCCGATTTTCGGCTTTAGGACCACAGTGATATAGAACACACTGCGTTGGGCCATTTTTTGCCCTTGCGTTTCGTGTCACTTCCTTGGTCGGGACCCCCTGTGGTTGAATACTGAAAGAGGCTCAGTTTGTGAACTTGTCCTTGGCAGCGCATGTTCCCACCGCCATATCTTATCTTCGCTACATACTTTGCATGACCAACTCTTGTTGTTGAAGGATGGTAATGCCAAGGCTTTTTTTTTTTTTTGTAATTTGCAACACCTGCTGGTTGTTGCTTTCTACATCCTCTCATGTTTTCTGTTGATGAGAGTATATTCGCTTGCGTAGCGAACATAAGTTATCCCGCCCCAATACGGTGCTCTCAATGTATGTCACAATACATTTTGAAAAGTAGCGAGCAAGACTTTCACTATACAAGTGATATATCCCATGATGCAGTGTGCTGATAGGGAAATGAGTTGTCGCGCGAAAACACCAGTAATTGTAAGTATTTTGGTCAGCAGCGCAGCACAACACAGATTTTGTAAAATACACTCGCCTTCAAACAAGATAAAGGTATTATAGTTATAGTAGTTCGGTATTTATTATGCAAATACCATATGACGCAGATCCAGTATGTCTTAATTCCAGAGTAGTCATTTGCTGATGAACTACAGAATACAGTCCACTATATGCTGTACAAATGACAATCCTTATGCTGTATAGTGATTAGGTAGTCGGGAATTAGATTTTCTATTTTCATTCTACATTAAGTCACTTTTATGTTTATTGGTCAAGCTCCAACACTTTTTTTAATGATGAATGGAGGAAACAAATGAAAGGAAACATTTGAAGAGACTTACCATTGTACTGAGTTGTGTGCAAATATTTGGCCACTTCAAACAACACCTCAGAGTTGCATTATTCTGCTACATTTTCAATGACTGATTCTGATGAGGACGCCACAGCGACTCCAGAGCGATGTCAACATAAGTCCTTCAAACTTTCCTCAGCCTCCTTTCCTGCCTCCCTCATAGACCTTCTGTTTGTCTCCCGCAGGACATCGAAGAAACCATGAACACTGCTCTAAATGAGCTGCGGGAATTGGAGCGCCAGAGCTCGGCCAAGCATGCCCCCGACGTGGTGCTGGACACCCTGGAGCAGAGGCAAGCCTTGGGCGGGGGCGGGGGTCCCACGCCGGCCAGCTCCAGCGAGTCCCTAGGCCCCCCCATCCATGGCGTCATGCTGAGGTCCACCGCCAACACGGAGCCGCCGTTCCGCCGCAGCGCCAGCTCAACCAGCGATAGCATGAGCACCTTCAAACCCACCGTGGCGCCCCGCATGGGCGTGCAGCTCAAGCCGCCCGCTTTGAGACCCAAACCGATGGTCCTTCCCAAGTCCGGTCAGGTATCACAGCCTCCTGCGACATTGCCCCAGGATCCTCTGGACAAATCCTGCACCATGTAACGTTTGGGATGCAAAAGAACCAGCAACTAACACAACAGATACTGTAGGTTGCCCACCACAGCTCTGTAGAGCATAGAATATAGTCATAGTCCTGAAGTTTGAAAAATAGAGTTGTATTTCAAAGTCTTGGCAGTGTGTTAAGAATGAACTTGAACAACAAATCACAAAAGCTTCCCTTAGTGCTGCATAAAGTATGCACTAGTTAGGTTAGAGTTTGTAACGTGGACACACCACGTTGCATGTAATGTTTTTCAATCCGGCTAGAAACCAGGCGACCACAATCTCGATTCTTTTTGCCCAGCTAGCCTAGTTGCCATTACATTACAAAGCTGCTGTGATGAGGATGCTGCTTGACCTGATTGACTTTGTGGTACTCTGTTGAGAATTGAATCAGTGATGTGAAGTGCAACAGATGTCATCTGGTGTGTGGTGCAGTAGCTACATTGCTTTTGGACAATTGGAGAAAACCACTACTTCATGATGAACTGTATCGCAACATGTTATGTTTTGCATAGATGGCTTCGAAAGTAAGCATTACTCACAGAAAGTTGGTGAACAGTTGGACGTGCATTCAAAAGTTTAGAGGCACTCAAATTCAGTTCACCCATAAAGGCTACAGTGGATTTTTGCTCTATCCTGAAATTTCACCCATTAGCCGAACATTGTGTATATGAAATGCAGTACGCACACAACATGCTGTGGAATGTAAAGCTGTAGCTTTAGTTGACATATCCCAAGACAAATTGAAGCATGTACCGCGGTGTATGTGGACCTTCAGAAGGATGTGTACTCTAGTTCCTCTTCATGGACACTTACAGGAGTGCCATGTGAACTGTAAAAAAACAAATCTTGTCAAGATCACACACACTTCCTGTGTGACAGCAAGGGGTGGCGGTCTCACGTGTCAGTGTGTGCGATTGTCCTGTATTTGTGTATTTAAATCTCAGTAGAGATTTTGGGGAATTGTTGAAATGGTAGCCAATAACACTAGAAACAATTCAAGAGTGAATCTGCAGGTTTACACTGAGAGTGGCTTGACAGATATTGTGTGTGTTATATGAATGAAAAGAAAAATAGTTTTACTAACTCATTTTTGTAGTCTTTATTCTTTTGTTTCCCAGTAAACCTGACAGACTAAAGAGCGGACAAAGTAGAGAAAGCAAGCATCCTTGTGGACAATTGTGCTTTCATCATATTGTAATGATGTGTACTTGTAAAAGTGCCTTCAAAGATGTTTTTGGACATTCATTCATGTTTGCTTCAGTCGTCGTGTGCTTTGGGAAGACACATGACTACATGTTATGATAACAATCTCGAGTTAAATGTCAACATTTTCGAATTGAGCAGCTCACCCACTGCACATTGATGTACGTAAATGTAGATAAGGCATGTATGTAACAGTATAACAGAGATGCTTGTGGGCTTATAAACCATGAAGGATCTTTCTAATAAATGAAATAGTTTATCCAGTCTGAGGTTGTTTTTATTGCACCATGACTTGTATGTATGCATGTATGACTTTTTGTTGTTTTATCAATTCAAATCAATTTTACTTCACACTACACAGTATAAAAAGTTGTTTTTAAACGGTATTAATAGGGGGAAAGCGTGGAACATTTGTTACATTATGGTGAATGGATATTGGTACTGTTCCACAGTATGACTTGCTAATATTTTATTGCAATAAATTCCAGTCATTAACATACAAAGAAACAGTGTCTTGCCACGGAAAATAATTCTGGTTGTGAAACCATACAACCAGTCTTTGTATGTAAATTGGACAGACATGCTTTACAGTGTACTGCTGCAATAAAATCTGTGGAATAAATTGAAACATACAGAATAACATCACAAAACCCCGCTATATGTCTTACATTTATTTTTAGTTGGGGGGATTACCATAAGTATGTTCATGGAAATATTCCTCATCGCTCAATAATGTCATTTGATTCCATCATGCCATGATAAAGATGATTTATATATTTTGCAAATGCAATACTGTATTATCTGTACACATGGTATCAATTTATTGCAGGAAGGAATATAGAATAAAATTACATAAAAAGGAACTGGAAATATTTTATGATGGTGAACTTTAAGGTAGGTGACCATAAATTCAATTAATTGTGAGTTAAAACTACTCCATTGGTTTGATTTCATTCAATATTAATGTTATTTTTGTTCAATTTACAAAATCTTTACGTTCTTGTTGACTAGTAAAAAAAAAAAAAAAAAAAAAAGTATATATATATATATATTTCAAATCTATATATATATATTTCAAATATATATATATATATATATATATATATATATATATATATATATATATATTTTTTTTTTTTTTTCAAATCTAAATCTAAGCTTTGCCATGTTGTACTATGTATGGCAGCTTCACTGGATTTGGACATTCCCTGTCAGCAGTTCCAGCATCTGCACTGTTGACAGAGGAACCTCTATGTTGGCTCCAAAATTTAGATTTGATGGTCATCTGGGGAGAGCAAAGGAGATGATAAATTGTAAAACAAAATGACAAAACCTAATTGTGTTGTTCCCGAGAGTGGTTTACCTCAGCAATCCCAACCTTCCTCTGCCAAGTGTGGACGCTCTGTTGCAGCATCTTGTGTTTGTCCTTGACACGCATATACTGGTCGACGTCGGGTGCCTGGTAAGTGGACATCTGGCGGCACAGCTGCTTATTTTGGGCCTCAGCCTTCGAACGCTCCTGCAAGTAGAAATGGAGGGGAGAGGGTAGATAAGGATGAGCCACAATGTAAAAACATTTCACTCTGAGAGTTGTTTTCTTCTCAACAGCAATCCAGTATAAAATTCACCCACAAAATGGCTTACAAAAAAAAGTGAAAACATTTCATTTTGCATGCCAGGCCAGTATCTAATAAGAGTTTAACTAAATTTAATTCTGTACTCACAGCACAAAGGAAGGTCCAATGTTTGTGCTCAAGAAGCCTCACGTCTTATCTGTGAACTTGAAAAAGTATTTGCTCTGTCCTGATTTCTGATTCATTTGCATATTTACTACAGTTAAATGTTTCAGACCAATTTTAATATTCAGGTTATTGTCCTGCTGCGTAACCTAAAAGCATTTGAGCTCAAACTGTTCCATTAATCATAGTAAATCACCCAGGTCCTGAAAAAGCCAAGCAGCCCCAGATCGTTACACTTTCTGTTGACATGCCATGCTTGACTCATGGCATGATGTTCTTTTTATCAAATGTTGTTTTTTTTCCCCCAGAATAAACGGGTTGTACTCCTTCTGCAGTTCGTTGGATGTCATTCTGGGTTCTTTGTGACCTTCTGGCTGAGTTATCATTGAACTCTTGGAGTAATTTTGGTTGGTCCACCACTGCGTGTAAGATCCAAAACAGTTCCCAGTTTTTGTCATTTGCGGATAATGGCTTTGTCTGTGGCTCTCTGGAGTCCCAAAGTGTTGGGAAGTGCTTTGTAGCCAGAGTGGACAGAATTTAAATCAATCTGTTTCTCGTTCGTTCTTGACTTTCTTTTGATTGTGGCAATATTTGTGTCTTTGTGAGATCCTTTAGGCTGATTCGCTTTGTCTGACAGGTTTCCTGATTCAACAAATCTGCCAGTAATCAGGCATGGTGGCTGTATTTAGAGAAATTGAACCCGACTTTCCACAAGCTTTGGTTTAACAGGGTTAATGCTGAGAAGACTGTGTTGTCCAACCTCCTCAGCACGTAACATGTCCTCCTCTATTTTCTCCAGCATCTCCTTCCTTTTAGTGATATCGCTGTTCAGCTGTGCAGACTCTTGCATCACATGCTGAAGCTTCTCCTGTACATGAGAACACACACAACCCCACATTTAGCAAACAGCAGTTGAAAAATGTGATGTAAACTAACTTAACCTGACATAAACATGTAATCTACCTTGTGGGAGTTCAGGGAACACTGTGCTTGTAAATGTTTGACTTGGAGTTCTTCAAGGTCAATTGTCGGCTCGCTGTTTTCTAAGTAAATGTCCTGCATATAAAAGACAATTGAAGAATATAGTGAAGTTTGAGGTGAAACGGCAGGCCCCAATTTCCCGCTGAGGGAGTAAATTTGTGAACAAGTTGAAATAAGAGCATTCTGTTCAGTGTAATGTACATACTTTTTGTCATTTTTGTTTGGTGTTGTGCAGTCAGATTTGTTTGGATTGAATAAACGTTTGGGAAACACTGGACTAGTTCACCATCAGAATAGCCTTTTTGTCATTGCACTACTACAAGGCGCAACAAAATTTCCCACATAGCAAAGACATTTGGCCCAGATTTGCCATGAAGCTGGCACAGGTGGCATTCAGTCGGCTCTGGCATATGGCATTTGAACCGAACATGGCCCAGGACTGGCAAAGGAGGCACTGTCTTGACTCTGTTAAGCAAGGGCCAGTTGTTGACTGAAGTATCTGGCACAGAAATCAATTTAGAAATCTGGGCCATATATGTAAAGCCAATCTTCTCCCACCCTTAAATGCAGTTTGACATTTTTTTTTCTACACAGACTAATAAGCTCATGTAAGGGGAGCACAACCCTCATGTCCAAGGGTGTCCCTTGACATTTCCCGTGCTCACCTCGAGTCCTGCTTTTCTCAGCTCTCTTTTCTCCCGCAGCTGCAGCTGAAGCCTCTTCTCCCGTGCCTTCAAGCCTTGGATCTTCAGTTTGAACTTGTCACACTGGGTGCTCTGCTTGATGTCGTCCAGCCCACAAAAGGCAACAGGTGGTTAGTGAGGGGATGAGAGAGGTAAGCTCCCCCTAACTATCACGAGAGTATCAGTCAAAACACTGAGTTAGCTCTGCCATGGAGGTTATGTTTTCATTGCCATTTGATAGTCTGCGAGAATATCGAACAATTACAGTGGATGGGATGGAGGAGAAATTGAACACATAAAAGCTTTGGGCACAATTTCCTGAACATGAACATGCTTCAGCATGCAGGCATATTTTAGGATTGTTTGACGGTGTTCTGAAAGCCTTACATAAACTTCCACCTATAGCAATGAAGCACAATGTTTTATTTGTATAAAAATATAATGAATATACAGTATATTAAATATCATAAAATTCATTTCTACAAATAAAGACTTCTTTATTTAACGCCTTACTTCTAATAAAAACTTTGCACTCTTTGTATTTGTGACCCAATTACCAAGTGCAAACAATTAATTCCTTGCCGATAAATGCCTGTTCATGTGGCTGGTGTTCTCCGCAGTTGAGTAAATAAACGCCCACTTGAAGTAAGGTATAACCGTTTACCTTACTCCTGATGTAGTGGAGCACCTTCTCTGGCTCTTTCATTTCTGACATCTTCTTCATCGGTTTGAGCATTCTGTGTTTAAAGTCATTCCTGTCCTTGCAGATGTCTGCTCGCTGAAGCTCGATTTCTTTGAAGGAGGCCTGAAAGAGAGCCACGGTGGTGAAAATGTAAGTGTTCACCTGACTTTTATGTTTATCTTACTTTCTAATACTAACTTTATAGCTGGCCAGAATTCTGTCAGACCTCTCTTTGTCTTTCTGTTGGTTTCTTATCATCTCTGCTACTTCCCTTTGTGCAATGCCCAGTTTTTGTCCCAAGGTCAGCTGCAGAAGGCCGTTGGGCAAGTTGGCCTCAGATGTCTGCCTCCAACATTGACCCTGACAAGACAGCACATACACACATGAATATGCACAAAATATGCACTAAATGCGCACAAAAAATGTATGAGAGCTGATACAAGAGCTGTATCAAACACGTTACATTTACTTTGATGATGGGCGAGTGCCAATACCACCCGCCCATATTTCAAGGTATGGCGTACTCGCAAAGGCTAACAAAACTAGTCACCAGTACCAACCACTGGCGCCCCCTTGTTGTTCAATGTATACATAGTGTTTGTGTGTACCTGTATATGCTTACCCTGTCCTCCACTTGGCTATCGGCCACCTCCAGACCTGCGGTCTGGGTCAATGGGTCCTGTTGATCCAGCCGAATGATGAAACTTTCAAACAGCTCATTCTCTGCCAAGAGTACTGTGTTGGAACTTCTAGTGGGGATGCGATTCAAGTCAGTGAAAAGCATTCAAAATATTAACTTGACCCTTTGCACAGGTGGCTAAACTAGGCTACAGTACAGATATCAAAACTATACTTATGTACAGTCAATACTTGTACTTCGTTACTTCCAACAACCCGTTTAATTTCAAATCACACCAAATAAGGTAAACAAACTCAATATTATATTTTAAGTGCAAACAATGTCTTCAAGACAGTTTGCTGACAAGAGAACAGTTACAATTTTAGGTGGTTATCATGAAGAGTTCATACGATTCCGACATGGTAGCCGATGTCAGTTAGCATTAGCTTTGTATTGCTAAAGACGGGGCAGGGGGGTGTCCACATTTGACCGTTTCCTAATCTAAAGTAAAGTGATTAAATCGAGTGGTATTTACAGTAGCTGTTGGATACGGGCAGAGGCGCCTTGTCGCTCTTGTGGGCTTTTCTTTTCCATTGGGGCTCGATCTTCCTCAGTTGCTACGGCACAACTTCGGTTTCTATGGCGAGTGTTGCTCAACAGTACAATACAATACAATACAATAAAAAAAACTTTATTTATATAGCACATTTCACAACAGCTACAGCTGTAACAAAGCACTTTACATACAACAACAAAATAGCAATAATATAACAAGTGAAAGCAATAAATGAACACAACATACTATATAAAATAAACACCCAAAACCGGTCAGTATCACGTCGAATCAAAAGCCAAAGAATAGAAATGTTTCTCTAATATGTTATTTTATTGTATCTTATTCAACCTTTATTTATCAAATAAATTGGTCAAATATTCTCTTGGCTGCAGACAGACTGTGTAAAATAAGGGAAAATAAAAGTAAATAAGAATAAATACGAAATAAGTGCAGTACTTGCATCGAATATGTTTTGTTGTTATTGTGTTGTTAAGTAATACGCAACAGGTGTTTCACATTAATGTTCACGTTCACAGAAATTACAAACGACATTAGCCGAAATTAATGTTTGTATCGACTTCCGTATTTATGTTAATTGTAACTTTCTTAGCTTCTCGCGAGATCTTGTAAATTAGAGAAATGAGATCTACCCATTGGGGCAGGCAAAGGTGTTTCACTTTTGTTTCTCTGATAAAAGAAACAGGAACGAAAAAGCCTTGGAAAGCCGAAGACCTCGGCAATAATCCACAAATCTACGCCGAGATGACTGCAAATGTGTCTAATTTCATCATCCAGATACTGTGTGACGACCATGGCAGTTTGGACTTCAAGGTTCTGATTGGGAAACTGGAACAGAAGTTTACTGTTGCGGCGTCAGTCCTTCACCATGTTCTTACGGATGAAGCCAGAATAGCAGTGCATAACGGCGTCCTGGGCGTCGCTGCCGGTCAAATATTAAGCCAGGACAGTGTGATTGTGGCCAAAACTTCGCTACGGATCTGCCAGAACAAAAAACCTGGCGAGTGTATACAGTGTGCGAGTTTGCACCTATGCAAGTTTTATGTGTTGGGGACCTGCATGTTTGGGTGAGTTAAAAGCTGCTTAATTCAATGGTTTGTACTGCAGTGCCTTCCAGAACTTGATTGTTATCATTTTTAAAACATACCCAGGTAATTCGAGATGAGGTTATTAAAATGCCAAATGTGCATATAAAGTCTGCAGTTTATTTTAATGATAACATTATGACGAGTTATCATTTTTAAACAATATTATTTACAAATAATTAAATTATAATAAGTTAACAAAAGTATTAAGATAAGTCTGAATATGTAAAATTATTAATTTTGCTTTTTTATTTATAATAAATCTGTTAACTAATTATTTAATAAGAGATGAACACTTTTAAAAAAGGAAGTGGTGAGCTCCAAATTGTTCCCACAAAGTTGCTGGCAGCATGGAATTTTCCACAATCTCTTGGTAGGCTGAATGCTTCAACATGTTATATGTTATGTTGTATTTGTTATGGGGGATTTTAGAGGCATCTGAAGTTCTTATTCCATGTGTTTGTTTATTTATTTTTTTTAATTCCACAAAGATGGCGGCCACTTGTTAGGTTGCTACTGTAAGTTTCTCTATCGATGACAACAAAGCAGCACAAGCCAGAAATACATGTCCAGTCTCAGTCTGCTGATGGCGCCCCAGCACTGGTGGCGCTGTGTCAAATTATTTTGGAACTAGCAGACTTTAAAAGGTACTGTATAAAGGGGGCGTTTTGAGTGGAGTGGACTCTTATATTCTGTCCGTTGAATTTGGGGCCAAATGGTTCCAGGTATGCCAAATCAAGTTTCCACTGACTGTACTGTAATTTTTTTAGATGCACATGTGGACTTTAAATAACAGCACTGACGAGAAACATTACTAGCATTATACATTTATTATTTCAAATCACCATATTAAAGAGCGTTTTTCATAATGACAACCACAAGAAACATTCCATAGTTTAATAACACAGAGATGACAATCAATGGCTGTAACATGTTAGTGCTAGTAGGCCTAGATTTCAAGACTGATACAAAGCATACCCTGTCAAATAGTAAGCCGTGACAGTCCACAAATCCTGTTAAAATATTCATTGATACTGGTTTTTTTTTTAGCAGTTACACCCTTTCATATTTTCAATGGAAAGAATTTATTGATCATGCCTTTTAGCATTTAGGCCCTTGGTAGTATACAGTCGGACGATGGCCTCAGTCAGAGTCGCTGCTGCTACTGCTGCTGCTGCTACTGGAGGAATACTGTGAGGACAGATTAATAATTGTGTAAATGCATTGTTGAAAGAAAAAAAAAAACAGAAATGTATCATTCATTCTTAGGCTTCTGCAGCTCAAAATGAACATGTGGAGTTACAGTGGAACCTACAAAGTGAAGATAATAAATAATAATAATAAATAATAATCCTCTCCTTGATACAAGCTGACTTCTAAGTTAATTGATCTTTGTCTTTAATTTTCCCCAGAGGAAATAATTACCGTATAAGCCGCACTGTTATATAAGGCGCACTCACTCTATTGTTAGAATATTTTTAGAAAAAAAAATAAAAAATAAAAAAATAAGCCGCACCTTTATATAAGCCGCACCTATCTATGTTTAAAACTTTTATATTTACTGCATTTACAGAACGATTATGAACTGTAAATATACATGTATGTACCTGAGCAGATTGTTTCCGAACAGTGTCTTTTAACATTGCAGCAACGTTGCTAATTAAAACAGAAGAGAACCACGAGAAATTAAACAGCACTTATCTTAATTTCACTACCGACTGCCGCTCCAGTTTGTCAGCTAATCCACCATCTATTGTTCTACTACATTCTATATATGCACCTATCTTGTTTTATGTTAATAAAGTCAGCCAATCTAATACACGACGTGCTAAATCAACAATAGTATTTCACATCGAAACAACGGAACAGACGTAACAGCCAATCGTCGCATTCATGTGCACTTCACAGACCTCTAGGAAAACATAGAATCAAAGCATTACAGCACCTATTGCAATAACCTAGTGCATGGCGCCCTCTCCTGTTGAACTCCTCCACCTGCAGTCACATCCAGTCAATGGGAAATGTATTGTATTGAATTGTACTGTCATGCCGGTTAGAGCGCCCCGAGCGGTGGAAGAAAAATCCACAGAATAGCCGCACCGGACTATAAGCCCCATGGCTCAAAATCTAGGAAAAAAGTCGCGGTTTATAGCCCGGAAAATGCGGTATGTATTTTTTCCTGTGCCATCTGCTCCACTTCAGTTAAAGACTGGACACATAGTAATGCAAGAGTGATGTCAACTCACCCTGCCACCATAGTAACCATGCTTATACAGCTTGTGCACCTTCTTCAGCTTTTTTCCTTTCTTCAACTTTTTGTGGGCTTTATGTGCCACCAATCCCATGGCCATGCCAGTCAGGGCCCCACCAATTCCCCCCCTCAGGGGATACTGCGTGTTGACCCCCCCATGGTAGAGATGGCCCATGTTGTGGTAGTGGCCCTTATAATGGTGGTGATGGTAGCCTTTCGGAGAGCACGGGTATACACCAGGGTGGACACCTCCGACTTGGGCCACCGGATACCCACCAGGCGCTGCAGGGTAGGGGTGAGGTCCCGGGCCCCCCAGGTAAGGCGTCACAATCGGGGGTGCGTTGTTGGTTATCATGGCTGGGTTGACACCCATTGGATACTGGACAGGAGGGTACTGTTGACGCGTGGGCTGGGGATAGACCCCTGCGGGCGGCAATGCGGGGTATGGGGGGTTGTAGCCAGGAGGGAAGGCTGGGTTGGATGGACCTGATACCAACACACATATATACAAATGTTCACAGTGAGCCACTGTTTCGTACCCCCCCCCCCCCCCAAGAACCATAGATGGTTATGTACAGTCTACCTTGATTTGGCCACATGGTTACACTTCAGGTGTTGTTGAAAGTTCTGGTAAGACACAGAGAAAATTGAATGGAATAACATTTCATTGGATTATCAAAATCGTGCGTATTTAGGAAATTATCCAACTAATGATCTTTAAAAAATGTTTATGAGTGCACTGAGGTTTTTTTGTTTTGTTTTGTTTGTCTTTTGGGGCGGCGGGGGGCGGATCGATGGAAATTAAGGATGGAAGCGCTTCAAAAGTACAAGGACGGATGGGGTCGGACGACAATAATTTTTATGAATAAGGACGGAGGGACGAAAGACGGAAGGGTACCCAGGTCACGGACGGAGGACGGACCGGCAAGTGACCAGCTCTGACGATTACTATTTGGTCCGGCCGGACAAAATGGCGGATAAAGGGATGGTGAAAGACTGTAATTTTTTTTGTAAAATGCCCAGTTCTGCTATTAAAATTAATAAAGAAATAGATAGAAGCTAAACCAAAACATTAAACTAAACCACTAATAAGAATAACAATGTAAAATTCAAAATGTAAAAAAATTCAAAAAACAGAAAGAACCGATGGACTAAAATAAATAATATTCAAGTTAAAAAAAAAAAGTAATTTTGAAAATTCTAAATACAATGACTAAAAATGCTTTAAAATGAGATAAAAAAGAAAACTATAAATAAAAGAGCGACAAAATACCAACATGTTTTGGTTAGTAAACTTTTAGCGGTGTAACAAAAACAGTTTGAACCGGAAAACCATTTTTTATTTAAAAGGTACGAGTGCATCAAATCAAACCGATCTATCTAGGCCTTTAGAGTAAAGTAATTGCATCATACATCTATGCATCATACACTATTGAGCTGAGCCATACTATATCGAATCGAATCGTAATCTCACTGAGTCTAATTGAATTGTTCCACTTTCAAATCGAACCGTCCTTGAATTATTTTGCATCAAAAAACGTATCAAATCGTCTTTTGTGGAGAGATGCACACCCCTAGTAAACTTGTACTGGTAGTTCAAACAACATTATGGGGTATTTTCGTGACTGAATTAGGAATAATGACATGTCATATTAAAACAGTCTGTTCTTCATGTTAAGCGGCAACACTAACTCACGGCAGTAATTAATCCCAACACCTTGACAATTAAACATCAACTTTTTGGATAAACACTTATTATTAAGTACAGTATGTATAATATGTAAGTAAGAAATGATTCCAAAGCTCACCTGTGCTTGTTTACCTCTTAGCAATTGGTTGTCTTCCTCATTCAAGTAGCAGCAATGGGAAAGAAACAAACATTCCAGAAAGCCGCGCCCAGCCTTTTCAAGTCACATTACTTGTGGAACACGTGAATACAAAGTGCCACGTCGTTGTTTCCACATGCATCACAACTATTGTTTACTTTTAAAGGAGGGCAAGCAATATGCAGATGACATATGCACTCACCTGACATTTCATTAGGTACACCTGTACAAGTTAACACAGGGGGTAATAATTCAGACACAGAGACGATTGAGTTGTAACACGTCAATGATGTGATGTGTGTTGTTCTTGTCTCCTGGATGGGATCTCTGCTGGGAGACGCTAACATGTAATCAGAGGAGCGAGTACAAGGAGGTTTCAAATAAAGAAATGAGATATGGCCAGAGTTGAGGAACAGAGGGTAGATAGCAGTGTTCATTTTGACTTGATATTTTAATTTAATTTTAGTTATAGTCTTTTGACTAAAATTGACAATATTACGCCATCTTAAAACACTAAAAATGAGTTTTCTTCTAAATAAATGTAAAAAAAAAAAAGGAAGGGGTGGAGGGATGGGTTCTTGGGAAGCAACCATTGTCAATAGTTCCAATGCTAATGGTGTCAAATTGCTGTAATTTACCACAGCGTAAATTTACCACACAATTCTTTTCAGTTCTCCACAGTTTAATGCTACAACAAGGATAGCAACGGCAATAAATGTACAATGTACCTTACAGAACATCTCTCGATGTACATTCTGTTGATGTTGCTTCAGTTCAAATTCGTCGTATTCTTCCCATGATTGACCGTTCCACATTATTTACACTTCGTCTTTATTCTTCGTCGGTGAAATGGGCCCGAAAATCCTTTCATCGCTCTCTACCAACATTATTATTATATTATGGACATCATCTCTGGCTTCCAACATCGTACCTGTCTCATTTCTCGACTGCTTCCGGTTGACTGCTGAAGTTGGACTCTGACTTGTTGTCTTATCACTTCATCCCGTCTGGTCCATTTTCTGAGTGGTTCTTTTCTCCTACCCGCATATGGTTCCTTCTTCTGATTGCATTTCGTGACTGTGTTTCGTCTTTTAATCGTTGACTTGACTGATTGTCAAGTTAATGTATTCATCGTCTCAATGATTGACTTCTATTTTATTTTTTGTTTCGTGTTCACTTGAATAGAAACATTCGCGACGAAATAAATTATGAACATTTTTCGTCAACGAAATTAACACTGGTAGATAGAGAGATAAAAAGGGATAGAGAGGTTGCGCAGTCGGGGGAGGGGTGAGAGAACAATGGGAACAACAGCCGCTGAGAATACACATACAACATGCGAGTAGAAAACTTAACATTAGATGCAGGTCACAATGGATGCAACACATTTTGTTGCGTCAGTGAGATACATTTTGAAGCCGAATACAGTTACAGTACAACTATAAGTAATTGAACAGAGTGAAAGGAAAGAAGGGGAAAAAAACACAAGGGTTGGTAACATCGAGTACTGTTCCATCCCTAGTGGCCAGTCACCACAATCAGCATCAAGTGCTGATACACAGAAAGAAGTGCAAATGCGTGGTCGTTTTTCTACAGCTAAAACTGCTTTTGTTTGTTTGTTCTGTTTTTTAGATTTAAATGCAAATATCCACATGTCTTGACTTTGCCGCACAATGCAGAGCTGTTGAAGAATCTTGACCTCCAACACCTTTCAGAAAAACAGCTGTTCCAGCTGTTACTCCAGAATGACCCCTACCTTCTCCCGGAGGTGTGTGGTCCTAGTGCGAATGATTACTTCGTCAACTATTGCTTCATTCTTCTAATGACTTCAGATGTCAACAGTCTTAGAAGAGTGGAAATATAATGCATTTGTATTAATGGCAATTCTTCTTTCATGTGCTTCTATATTTCCTCTAGATATGCCCACACTACAATATGGGCGAGGGTGTAAGCGGTTTGTGCAAGTTCACCTCTGGGTGCCACAAGCTTCATATCTGCAAAACCTATTTCACCACAGGAGTCTGTAAACTAGGATCCTCATGTTCCAGAATCCATGATGTCAATCCACAGGTGCACAAGAGTTTTGACAAATTCAGCCCAGAGATGATTAAGAGTCTTCCAAAAGTTTACAAAAATAAAAGCATCATCGCGGATTATAGTCCAGCTACTGCTGCTCATAGTGGTAAAAACTATTTATAAATCATCATTGGTCTCGTGCTTTGGTCCAATATGTGTTTGTCACACGCGTATTTTTTTTTTTTTCAGAGGTTAAAGGTGCTGCTGTGTCAGTGGGCGCAACTAAGCCAGTGAGTGATTCTGACACAACGGAAATCTGTCTATACTTCCTCACAAAACAATGCACCTACAAAGGTAATGAAGACTGGGCTCTCATTTCTACATTTTGTGTTGATATGTATATGAACAAAAATGGTGAGACTGATATGAAGACATGTTTTTCTTTAAATTGACTATCTAGACAGTTTTAACTTATATTATACTGTATATAAAGTATAGGATATACATATATAAATGTATGTAAAGGAAAATAACTAAGTGTAACTAAACCTAACTATAACTCGACATAAAAAAGGATTCATTTAAAATGTATTGCACACAAAAAAATAATGAAGATAAATGTTTGGGGAAAAGAATCGATCATTACTTTTAAATTAAACTGCACTGGACTTTTCGAAAAATCAGCTAGATTGTAGCAGATGAAGCAAAGTAGATAAGTAATTACCGGTACTTTTTCCTGCTCAAGTCATACACCGAAAAGCCACAGCATTCTGACTCAGCACAAAATAATCAGAGCCAGTATGAGAGCTGTCTATTTTAAAGGACGGTGTGTAGAATTCAGTGCCCTCTATTGGTCAACTAATAGAATACAACGACCTAAGATGGAAGCGCGTGCATTTTGAAGCACACACACTGCGGTGCTACCGAGAGACCACACGTCACAAGCATACCAACAATTTCTTCAACAGAGGTGCAAGAAAAATGTCATCACAAACGACTTCTAGAATTCCCTCAAGTCATGAAGTAAGTGCAATGCATTTGTTACACATGGAGTAGTCATGATGCCTAGGAACTAAGTTCGCAAAGTTTGTTTCCTTAGTATTCGTAGCGCAAAGATGGCAGCGAAACATGGCAGCCTCCCTATGTTCACCTACAATTGGTTCACCTACAATTATATACAAATAATTACGTTGATGTGATAGAGAGCATTTGTTTTGCATATTGTTGAAATGAATAGTGGGTTTTTAAAATGATAATAGAAAAATCCGAACATTCTACACATTGTTCCCTTTAAAAAAAAATTTTACTCGCGAGGAGAGCACAGGGGACTGTACAATTACAATTCCTCACAACACTCTGATCAGCCACTCCGTCTCCTCTCTCTTTATTGTCTTAGGGTGCTCCCTAATTGTATACATAGAAATTGCTACTCTAAAGGGTGGGGGGAACATGTAGCATCGCGTTCGAAGACGGTGTTTGTGGGTGTGTGTGTGTGTGTGTGTGTGCGCAACATCATTGTTATTGTTACACCACGGGATGCCCTTCGATAAGAGCATCGTTCCTATTTTGCAGCATAGTCCTTCTCACATTCCACTTTCTTCACAAACAACTTTGACTTACACGATTCAACAAGTTTATAATGCTGAATTAATGCCTTACAATACTTATAAGAGTAAATATGGAATAACCTATGAACAATTATTCTAACATTTTTCTCCTGTTTATCACATTTTGCTCAAACTCATTGTCCAAATTAATTCACTCATTTTTATGAAAACAAATATATTTACCCTCAGAGGCACGTTAATCTTTATTCATAGTCACCTAAATCTGGAAACTGGTAAGTATACGTATACTTTGTCCTACTCCTTTTCGAACGTGTAATGTATGTGTCTTTTTTTATGCACTTCGATGGCACTCCTTTTTTTTGTTGTTGTTTATTTATTATTTATTTATTTATTTATTTTCTTATATGTTCAAAATAAAGCGAAGAAAAAGAAAAAAAAGAAACGAATCAGGCAGGTAATAATGTTTGCTATCATCATCATGATCACCTTTAATGTCACGATCCAGTAAAGGATACATTTGAGCCATTCGGTTCCCCACGGGTGAACTAGTCTACCAGAATAGTTGATGGACATTACCTAATCGGTTTGCCACTAAAGAAAAGGGACCTTGGAATGCCCAATGAAGGTCATAGCAGAACAATGAGCCATTCATCTGAAAAGGAAACACCTCGGGAGCAATTTGTATCGTGATGATTAGTTCAGCTTCATGGCTGCTATAATTGACAAGGAATATGGAGTGAAGGTTCCTTCCACAGACATGAGCCACAATGATGGAAGGGTTTGGTACATTCCACACCGTATGCATGCGAGTATGTTCCATCAGTGGGTAATCAAGGCAGCTGCGCCAAAAAATACCCACACTCTACTCTCATGTAGGTATTGTGATTTTAAAACAATAGTTAATGAACTTTATAATTATATTTGTCTGTCTGCCTGCGGATGAATTAGTGAAGCATGTAGTATCCCTGGCTAAAATGCACACGAGTAACTATAGCGTCAGTGTGCGATCAAGGCAGCCGCTTTCATCTGGCTACCGTTAATATTTCAAACCCTGACCTCAAGATTGATAGTTGGCTCTTGGTCTCACATGCATGTACAGTATACATTTCTTTGGTAATTTTGACATTCACTTGTTCAAATCGCAATATAATTCTTGTTACAGTGCGACTTTTCTCTCCCAATATTACATGTTTTGATTTTATTTTCATTTGAATACTTTTTCATTTTGAGAAAACAATTCAGTGTCCAAATGTAAAATCATCCTGTCTGCACACCTCTAAATGTAGTTTGTGTTACTTCTTAAAAAATGTATTTTTATTTTTTCCTACAGAGAAATGTGTCCGTGTCCACTGGCACTTACCATATCGATGGCAGGTTTTGGACAAGGACGGTGTGACTTGGAAAGACTTGACCGACATGGAGGAAATTGAGAAGGCCTACTGTGACCCAGCAAGATTGTCAAGCGCCGTAGACCAGGCGTCGACTACAGGATGGCTTTCAAAATTGAATAACCTGTACCTCAGAGGGTTTGTGTAGCAGCTGAACTGCATAATATCGAGAGCTGTCTCTAATATCTGGTCTTGTCTTATTATATTAAATAACGAAATTAGAAACCACATTCAGAAAGATGAAAGTGCAGTTTTAATTTACTTACTCGCATTCTTACTGCGACTTGGAAGTAAAACTACTTCCAGAATAATTAACGTAGCAAAGTATGGCGTTAGATTGATGCCACAATTACGTCAGCGTAATGTCAAATACCGCTTCCAAAAATGTGTTTTGCGTGTATGTAATGGGGAATAATGCGTACAAAAACATGTTTTGTGCATTCAAAAATGTGTTTCGCACGCACAAAATTTGTTTTACGCTTGCGTATTTGCTACGCTGATTCACGCTTGCAATACCGGCGTGATAATTGTGCCACCATTTTTAACCCATCAGGAGTCAGACTAGGGCTAATTCTGATTGGCTGTTTGCTATCCAATTGCATTTTACAGCAGTAAGTATGACGTCTGGGAAGCCTCAAACTAGTTGATAGAGGGTTGATATTCTTCTGGATTCTAACACACTTTGCTGTTCTTATTGTTGTAGTAACCTTTAAAAAATACATTTTTTCCCCAAACATCTTTGTTTGGTTTAACATTACTGTCCCTTGAGACACCAGTAGTTGATTTTTTTTTTTTTCCGGGTCCTCCCCACCCTTTAGTTACGATTGCACAGTAAACAACCAAGCAGAATTAGCCCTACTGTCCATCACTTGATTGATTAAAAATCGTGGCACAATTATCACGCCTGTATTGCAAGCGTGAATCAGCGTATTGAAGCCGTAGCGGAGAGAATTTTGTGCGTGGGCGTGGACGGTTTTGTACACGCGAAACTCATTCTGAACGCACAAAACATGCTTGTACGCAGCATTTGACATTACGCTTATGTAATTGCGTCATAAATCTAACACCGTGGCAATGGCTTCAATTGTTTGGAAGAGGCGCTCAATACTTCTCTCAAATCAAAATGGATTTCTGTGTTTAAAAATGCACATTTTTACATGCCGCTAGTGTTGGGATTTCATTTTCTTGTAAGGCTGTGTGCAATACTTATTTTCACTGCTTTATTTCAGCTTCTCTCAGGCCACCGAAATGCAGTCTGTTGACTTCATGCAGATGATTTGCAATGGCTCTCCTGTGCGTCGCCTATCCACAGCCTCCTCTGTGACCAAGGCCCCTCGCTTTATTCTGACAACACAGTGGCTCTGGTACTGGGAGGATGAGCTTGGCAAGTGGCAGGAGTTTGGTCAGGTTAGCTGAAATTGTTTGTGCTATGATTGCAGATTTTTAATGTATACAATTCCTTCTCTGGACAGTTGAGGTTGGAGGCTTTGAGTTTCCAGAACGAGGTTGATAGTATTTTGTCAAACAGATTGACCATAGATATATGAGCCAAACACAGACCGTTCCCTGGCACAGGTTGACATTAAAGGTTTCCTCAAAAATGTACGTTGAACGCTCTTGACTACGGTATATATGAGCATAATCAATGACACAAAATGGCCTTTCATTGCTAGTGAATGTCATTCTTCACCAGGAAAAAATCGTTAAATACATTCAACATTCATAAACTACCGGTATGTTATTAGACTATGAAATTATGTTTAGAAAAAAAAAAAAGAAAAGTTGTAACTCTGTGTCAAATAAAATACAGAAAAACTAAACACACTGTATTTGCACAAAAGTAAGGAGTTTGTAAAAATATCTCACCCTGCGCTGTTTTGTACATATTGATGCAATGAATAAAGTTTTTTCGATGGTGACTTCAAACTGAAGCACTTTATGATTTTCACTTTGTGAAAGGTGCTAGATAGGTAACTAAATGATTCTACTATTTGGGCTACTCGTAATTGTATTTTACCGGCTAACTAAACGGTACGTTCCAATTCCATTTTGGTAGTAATTATCATTCCTGTGATGGCATTACAAAAAAAAAAATTTTAGTTGCTGACTGAAAATAATTCTCAGATGTCACACATGTCGGTGGTTTGATATCCAAGTTTGTTTGATTTTAAAGCACATTTTTCTTGAAAAAGCTGGCTAGAGTCCAAATACTGAGTTTGACTGTATCTTTCCGCTGTTTTCTTTCATGGTGTCCCTTTGTGTCTCTTCAGAGTGAGGTTAACAAGCCAGCCTCTCTCACTTCTGAAGCGCTGGAAAAATTTTACTTGGTAGACCAAAAGACACAAATGACTTTCACAGCTGGCAGACAGCATTATGTGATCTACTTCAAAGCAGGAACTCAGCTGATGTACCAAGAAAATATAAAATATTTAACCAAGCGGGAGGTCCGAAGAAGGCCTCGCTTTGTGTCCTCCAATGATGTAGAGGTCATGCTGAACAGGTATGTTAGTCTATTATGTTCCACATTCAGATGTTGTTATTCTACTCAGGGATTGTTGACAAGTGTTGTTTTCAACTGCAAACTAATAAACCTGAATGTCATTTTGTCATTTGCTTATTTCAACAGTGTCTTGGAGTCTAAAATGTAAACATTTGAAACATTTATGAAAATGATCATTGTTTTTACCTTGATCCCTCAGCAGTTTTTTGTTTTATTTTTTAAATACTGCACCTTCTTATGTGTATCATCACACAGCTCCAGGTCTTTGCTAGAACAATGGCCTCCCCATTGGGACAAGCTTGCCCTGCCTGACATTGGATACAAGGTTTCTTTCATTATTCCTTACTGTGCTTGACATTTTGTGATTCTTTTGTGAACTTATCTTATAAGCTCTTCATTGTCACTCTGTCAGCTCGTGCCTCTTCCCAAATCTACGGAGTACAACAGGATTCAATGTTTGTTCAAAGCATCAATGCCAAGTAGTACGATCCAGAGTATCAAGAGGATCCAGAACCCTTCTCTGTGGACACGCTTTAAGTTGTAAATCTCACACTGGGCTTGAAAATCAACATGACAGCCGTTTAATTGCAAGACACATAATTGCACAAATTGTATTTATTTTTTGTGTGCATTCAGGCAGAGAGAACAGATGAAGAAGATAAATGGAGGGAAGCCCGTCATTGAGCAGTACTTGTTTCACGGGACAAACAACAACTTGATCACAGCCATCTGTGAGCAAAACTTTGACTGGAGGATGAGCGGCATCCATGGCACCACCTTTGGCAAAGGTACATCAATTGAAGATTGTCTGAAAATGATTCGTTGAGTGAGTGGCAATGTAGACGAACTTTATTCCAATCCATTGAGAAAGCAGCGTGCATGTTTAATTCCTGATGTGAATAAATTGTCTTCACAGGGAGCTACTTTGCCAAACAGGCTTCTTACTCAAACCGCTACGTCACAGCCAGTGGTGGGAACAAGAGTATGTTTGTGGCCCTGGTCTTGGTAGGCGACTACACCAAGGGAAGCAGCCAATATGCCCGTCCACCAGCTAAAGGAAAAAGCACTACACTTTATGATAGCTGTGTTGATGATGAGACAAAACCCAATATTTTTGTCATCTTTGAAAGTCATCAGATTTATCCGGAGTACATTATTGAGTACTCCCAGTAGCAATAGCAGCTCATGCTGCAGTTGATTTGGGAGGTTTCTAATGGCTGTCGTCCAATGATTGAGGTGTTTTCGATGAGCATTTAGAATACACTTTGGTTAGGTTTTTTAAAAAGTTAGACAAATGGGAAAAGGAAAAAACTTTTTTTTTTAAAATTTTTTTTAATGAAGTCAAAAATAGTCACTAACTGCAAAGTAAAACGGCACATTACTTGATCCTTCAGATCTGTTAAAGTTGTGAATAATAACACAGAAAAGTGATATTCCCTTACATAATCCATAAGAAATACAACATATCAAACTACAATGGAATCTCTGAGGTCGAACAAACAAACAATCCATTCTGGGATGCTGGTTGCCTTCCAATTTGTTTGGATTTGAAACAATTATTCTTATATTATCAAACTGCTGGCATTTGAACAGATTTTAACCGCAGAACCACTGACATTAGCATCTAAAAATAATAATAGTAATAATTTGGGACATAACAGAATCAGGTGTTAACTTTAGCGATGAATGTGTAATGCAAATGCGAATCATGTCACAGAGCTGTCTTATCTCACTTTATAACATTCATAATCATCAAGCAAGTGCAAAAATAATGTAACCACTGTGAAACATGCATGAGTGAGTTTGCTTCTGATCTACTATACAGTATATGTCACTTGCTAGGGCTGCTGCTCCTTTTAGAGTCAGTACACGAAAAGCAAAATGAAATGCATAGAGATGATATTTTGATACTTGAAATAAACTGGTGCCTCACATGACGTTAGCCATAGTGGCAGTCCAACTTAGAAAATAATGTAAAAGCGTTTAAAAATATGTAAACACATCCAAAATCATTCTTTTCAAGCCAGCTGAAACAAGACCTCATAAATACTGTACAATAAATATGTGTGTTGAGGGTGTTCAATTTAAGGTGTCACTACATCGTGTTTAAATTTGTTGGGCAAACAAGAACTTGAGTTGTATTAATGAGTTACTATTGCTCTGGTAGTTTTTCTTCTTCCATTTATTTGAGTGTTTTAATGAGTCATATTCAGAAAGAAACAATCATGAATTGTCTTTTTCAAACTTGTCATTTCACTTAAGTGTTTAATAAATTACTATAATAAAGAAACTGGTGAGTTTGACTTTACAAAATGAATAATAATCATCCAGAATACAGCAAGTTAATCAGGTGTTGGTAATCAACAAATACTAAGAACACATTTCATCATCCTAAAGCTAAGAAATGCCATGTTCATGTACAGTGCAGCTGGAGAATTCACCATTTTCACCTTGATTCTGAAATGGATTCAAATCATTTGAATCAGTTGTGGCTTCAGGACACAATCAGCGAATGTCCTTGAGTGGCCCAGACAGAGCCCACACTTGAAGCCCCAGCCACCTTGATGCAGCTGCTTGGGAGGTGCTGCGAAGAGGAAAAAGAATGAAGCCGCCCTAAAGGCAAGTGTGCCAAGCTTGTTGCATCACATTCAAAAAGACGCGAGTCTGTAATTGCTGGCGTAAGTGCTTCAACAGGCTAAGCATTGAGCTAAGGCAGTGGACACTTGCATACATGTGTATTTTAGTAGTAGCAGTCCTGTAATAAATTTGCAAAAATGTCCCCAAAAGGGGTGTTGAGTGTAGAATTTCGAGGGGCGGGGAAATTTGATTTGTGAATAATAATGCTGTAACAAAATGTGAAGCGCTGTGAATTTTTTCTAGATGCACTATTGAAATTAAAAATGCATGACAGACAAACACTAAACAACCCTGAGTAAGGAAATTATGTGGTTGTAGTTCATAAAGTTCGTTCTCTTTACAGCCTACCAAACAAAATCTTTTCTACAAAACTAGCATGTTTCTCACCAATAACATAAAACTAAGACAGTCTACCACTTCTCTATGGAAAGTTTATTTCTCCATGTGATCCCATTGATTTTAGATATTGCACGCTCAGACATCATATGGATGTTGGTGAAGGTTTGCAAACATTGAGTGGCTGAGCATTCAAGTTAAATCTTATTAAAAGCAGCACATGTCCGTCAAAAAACATGACTTTTTGCCCACTTCAGGGTTACTGAGCCGCTGAGCCAATAGGTCCACGGCAATAAAATGACTGATCGAGCCTATTTCTTTGTCATGCTGTTAATATGTACAAAAACACAATATTGTGCTTTTTTTCCCCCAATACAGTATCATGAGCTTTTTCTTTTTTACAATGAGTTTTTTTCGCCAACCTCCCCACCATATCGTGATAATGATAATATTGTGACATTTGGATATCGTTACATCCCTAATTGTGAAGAAGATATTACACCTACGTGGCATGGCCAGCACCTTTTTGCACCTAATTTTGGCATTGCTAAACGACAAGCAGCCCTAGCGATTGATTACCTGTCTAGATGGCGTGAATACAGTAGGTTTTAATGGTACTTATTGTGTCTGAGTGAACAGATATGTAAAAGTTAGGGGATACGCACCACTTAATACTTTCTAAGTAGTAAAGTACGGGTACTAACACAGGGCACCACCACTTATTTTCGGAGAACCTTTTTTTTTCTTTTTCTATTTTAGCAGCGTAGTGAGTCATAGTTGCTTTCGTGACTATATTGCAGCAGCAACAAAGTATTCCTATGATTAACCGGAAGTAGCAGCTCAGAGACGGCAAGTACCCATCACATTTGTTTCCGATGTTATCCCTCGTTTCGTCTTGTGATCTTGACAAAAATGCCATTTTTGGGTCCCAGGGTGCTTGATGACTTCAACTCAAGCGGAACCTGGAGGAAGAAAAGATTCAAAAGATGTTCCATTAAGGTTAAGACGCTAGACGCAGATGCACATTAAATCATGCAACCCACCTTTGTGTCAGAGCAGGTGATGATGTTGAACTTGTGGAAGAGACAGACCAGAGCCATCTTGATCTCCAGTTGGGCAAGCCTCATGCCCACACAGTTGCGGGGCCCGGCTCCAAAAGGCAGGTAAACAAACGCGTGTCTACTGGCTTTAGCCTCGGGGGTGAATCTAGAGGAGAGATGCGTGCTTTTCATTTCACAGGCTTGCACTTACTAAAACCTTGAGCCATAACCTGTACAGTAGTAGAATCACACTGGGTATCAAGGAAACACAATTATATGTTCAGATAAAACTGATCTCATTTCACATTTGCATACCATTTTTGTGTTGTCTGCTACTCTGCTGTTTGAGCTTGAATTATTTCTAAACCGATTAGTAGTCAATCAGAACAAAATGTGTCTTTCACAATAAGTGATCTTACTTTTCTCAGGCCCACAAATGATCAAACTGAAGGTAAATTTCAGTTTTGGGACACTATTTCTTAGCATGTACATGCGGTTTCTGAGAAAAGGAAGTCATACAATTATGCAAAATATGAGCATACAGTGTTCATTTACACTATCTTGTTCAACAACCAAATTCTTCCCATGTGAATAAATGGAATCAGATCATCGATAAGTGGATCAAATAAGATCTGAATGGGCTCATATCCATAAAGATTTATAAAATTCTCTCAGAGTGCTCCAGGATAAGATAAGAAACTTGTAGCAAGGAGTCTTATATGTTTGAACCAGAAGCACGCCAAGAGAAAGAGTAGCTCCAACCAAGGACACGACAAAAGTTGGACTTTAGTGCGGAGGCGGAGAGACACCGTTGCTAGGTATGCGGCAGTCATTCTTTTCAACACTGACAGCACACGCTGTCTCTCACACGCAAAAAAAAATCCTCTTCTATACTTTTAAAGGAGAGGTCAACCCAAAAATGTTCTTAAAGACATTATGTTTTTGCACATTTTCAAAATGCTGTGGGGCCCTGCGGAGGATTTAATACTAATGTATGATTATTAGGTAACACGTTTTTTGTGCTCTGGTTGCATAACGGCTTGTGTTAGCCTGTGCCACTTTTGGGTTATTGTAAGCATACTTTCGATTATGGTTGCATAGGAATGCTGTATTTGTAAATGACCTTTATTTTATTACTTTTTGGGATGTGTACAACCGTATGAATGTTCTGTTGTTGTTAAGAAAAACTTTAATAAAATATAAGTTCTAAAAAATATGTTCTATGCACCTCCACTAGTCTAAACACAGCATTCTGATTGATATTGTGTTTGTGGAATATGAGTGAAGCAGTAAAATCCACCTGTTTTTGTCCATCTCAGGTGGTGGCCATTTTGTCATTGGCTCACCTGTTTTCTAAAGCCGAGCCATGATTGGTTGTTACCTGAGCCCTGAGCAACTGTGATGTCATTTTCAGTTGACAGCAAATGACAAAATGGCCACCGCCTGAGATGGACAAAAACAGGTGGATTTTACTGCTTCACTCATATTCCACAAACACAATATCAATCGGAATGTCGTGTTTAGACTAGTGGGGTTGCATAGAATATATTATTGTAAAGAACATTTTTGGGTTGACTTTCGCTTTACCTATCACAAATGTGGGCTATCTATATATCTTTAGTTTCTAAAAAACGTTTGTACCTAAGTCGTGGTGGAGATATTTTCAATTGCTTCTATGGTATATTATACGGATTTCAATCTTAAATGGTACAATAACACAAGACGTACTGTTCATCAGAATTCATGATTAAAAAAAATGTTTTGACAAAAGCAATAGACCTACTATTATTTTAAATCTGCTTTTTAACATTTTTAGCCATTAGCGTAATGAAATTAAATATCATAATTGCACATCTCAATAGGGTTGAGGCTGAGCTGAAGCCTACCCACAGATGACTGGGGGTCAAAGGTGGAGCACACACTGGACAGGTTGCCAGCCAATTAACAAGTCACGCAACAGACAAAATTTCACAGTCACACGTCAAACCTACAGACATTATACTTACACTATTATAACTATTACAATACTAAACTGTCTCTTAATCACTTTCAAATAAATGAGTAACTAAGTACTATTTATTACATTTAGGAAGTAAATTGCCCAGCTGTGTTCATGTATACCTCTCAGGGATGAACTTCTCCGGCTCGGCCCAGTGCTCCGGGTCATAGTGAAGGAAACCCGCCGGGATCTCCAACAAGGCTCCTTTTGGGAGGCACACTCCATTCACCACGCAGTCCTGCTCAATTTCTCGAGAAAACCTGAAGAAACAGCATTTTTTTTTTCAACTTCTTTTCTCTGTGTTGTTTTTGGTCTTCTATTGCCGACTATAATTGTTGTTCCCTTTACCTGAATCCAGGAGGATAGAGCCGCAATGCTTCACATACAACCATATCCAAATATGTCAGCTCCTGGACGTTAGTGTAGTCAGGGTACCCCTACGGTGACGGGGAAAACAGGATGAATCGCCAAACTTTCAGCATGAGCATGAACAACAAACAAGGCAACAACAAGCTCACGTGTTTGCTGAAAAAGTCATCCACCTCCTCCTGGACTCGGCACTGACACTCTGGATGGGTTGCCAGCAGGTAGCAGGTGAAGGCCAGCGTGCTGCTGCTGGTCTCGTGGCCAGCCAGCAGGAAGACCAAAGCTTGGCCGACAATTTCATCTTCTGTTATCAGCTTTTTCGACGAACGCCGGGCGGACGACTCGGGAAGGTGAAGACTAGACTCTGGCCTCCTGTGATGAGACTCATCGTTGTGCTCCGAAGACACACCCTCCTTGCTGCTGCGCGCATCCAACATCAGCTGAAGAAAATCCCGCCGCCTCTACGTATGGATTCAATCAAGAGAAATGTAGACCTAAATGTTAAAAACTGCATAAAAGTAATACAGAGTCCTGTTATGGTCACATTGCATCCAAGAAAACCTGCTCAGGGGGTTGCTGCTCCCTCTGTCTAATGATCCCCTGAATGCTGTTGATGAAGAACTCATTCATTTGTCGGCGACGTTTGTTGGGGATGATTCCCACCAGTGGAGCCATGATGTGGGGAAAAGCAACTGCAAAAATAAGTTATTAACATTTGAAATGTTATGCCTCACACACTGCTGGGATAAAGTCTTGAGCATTAACATTGATTCTTGTGTGTAAATGCCAAAAGGTGCGTTTAATGACTTAATCTGGCTTGTGAAGTGCTAGTGTGCACATTTGTTTGCCCATGTGTGATGTTACACCAGTTTGTGCTAGCTAATACTCTTTACTGGTCACATGTGATGGTGGTTTGTTTGTGTTGACTAATTTAACTCCTGAACACGTTTGTTAAAATAACATCGGTTCGTTATTTTGTGCTGCATATGCTTTGGTCCATTTGCTTTGCCGCCATCTTGTGGCATAACTACATAATTACAAACGCCTTTTAAAACAGGTGACAGTTATTCCCACATTTTTACTATTGGCGGCAATGGTCGATCCCGTGATTCATAAAATTCAGATACCTATACCTACAGGAAGTTAGAACAATTACACGTACAGATGTTCCCTTAATTTTATATTTAAATGATAAAGCAGACTGTCCTTACTGAAAAAAAGCATGATGGGCCTGAAGAAAGAAAAGGAGAAGAACATCTGAGCATGGCGGACAAATGGGTCATCTGGGTTGTTTTGAGAGTCCACCTGAGTTGCAAACGCCACGCTGCCTATTACGTCCATAGTGAAGCAGCCGAAACACCTGGTCATGGAAAAGGGAGAGGAAAAAATGTACTGGCTGAATTGCCCATCTTCTATTTTGTATGAAATTTGCCTTCACCTGTGAATGTCAAAGGCTTCCCCTGACTCAGCATAGCCATTCAAGTTGTTCATCAGAGCAATTGTGGCTGTTTGGATGAGTGGGACCATCTATTCGAACATACGAGACTCGTCATGGCAATGCATGAAGTCAGTAAAGTTGTGTATCTTGATTAACGTTACAAGTGTGTTTTATTTTTTTCTTCCCTGTGATATCATCCTGTTTTCAAAAGCCCCATTCAACGCTCACCTCCTTCATTCTGGCAGCACTAAAGGATGGAGTCAGTATACTCCGGACTCTTTTCCATTGCTCATTCTTCAACATGAGCAGACAATCGCTCATAGGTTTGCTGGCAAAGCGATTGGTCTACAATCAAGGGAACAACATTTCATTCATTTTAATGATTGATTAACGTAGACTTAGACTTTATTGATCCATTGGGATGACTCCCTCAGGGAAATTCCAGTAGCACATGAGAAGAGCACACAATAGAACAGCAGCACACACGTAATAAAATGGGCAAATATAGCAAATATACTTTGTAAATATACAAAATTAAAATATGAACTATTATCTTTTCAAAAGGGGATACTAAAGTACTGCTTTTTATTGCATCCCACTTTGTTATGCTGGTGTAGCTAATTGGTAGCGGTTGAGAAACACTAGCTATGGTGAAATCGAAAAAGGGGAGGGAGGGTGATAAGCATGTAGATATTGAATTTGCAGGAGAAGAAATCATATGTTGCAAAATGTTCTTCATGTGCTCACCATTCTGTTTGGAAAGCAGCTGAACTCCCTCACCATCACTTGTCTGAGCATGTCCGGGTCCGCCACGATCACCACCGCTCTCCTTCCCAAATAATACCTAAAACACAGCAAGTAGAAAGTGGGGGATCAACTGCTGAACGTCAATACTGTATGACTGAGACGAGGCTGAAGAAAATGTTTTGTAGCTACCCGCAAACTCGACCGTATGTCTTTATGAGGTCAGACACCGGTTGGAAAAAACCCTGAAATTATGATGGAAAAAAAAGCAATTATAACAGCAAACATTTAATGTACATTTATTTTTTTTTGCAGAGTGTTATGAAGCAAAAACTGCACAGCTGATTTCCATGAAACTTTGCAGAGGGCTGACGTGGAAAGAAAGAACCTTTTCAATTTTGATGAGAATCTGGGGAAAAAAGGCGAAAGATGTTTTTTTACCAAACAGATTCAGAAAGAGGGTACTACAGTGGGAACAGAATGGCTTTGCGTGTCTTGACTTTTGTTACAATCTTGTGTGTGTCCATTGCATGCGCCACATGCACAAATCTGCTACATTATTAACACGTATAATTGGTGGCTTGGTGATGAGGACGGCTGCCTCAGTGTGTGAAAATGCTTTGACTGTCATTAAGGGTCGTGGTGGCTTCCAAGTCATCATCAGCTTTTTTAAATTCGGGGTAACAAGTTCCTATGCGCTACCTCTGCCTCCTGTCATCGAGGCAACAAAAGCCATTCTCGTGATGTGTAAGGAGCAGTGTTTCATTTTCATTTGGGTCCCCTCAAAAGAAGCTAATTTCAGCAATATTTTCTCTCCTCAGCTTACCTGACGAAACAAGAATAGATTGCCAAAGAAGGGGACTGGTTTTGGATGTTTAATTCCACATTGTGTGAGGACTGAAAAGGGGTAAACTGAATACCTGTGAAACAAAAACAAAAAGAAATGAGATGCAATTACATATTACATACATATAAATATTACATAATTACATATTCTCTCTCTCTCTCTCTCTCTCTCTCTCTCTCTCTCTCTCTCTCTCTCTCTCTCTCTCTCTCTCTCTCTCTCTCTCTCTCTCTCTCTCTCTCTCTCTCTCTCTCTCTCTATATATATATATATATATATATATATATACATACATATATATATATATATATAGATATTTATGTATTTATATATACACATCCTGGTACTTTTTTCTTGGTTATCTTTAGGTGGTGAATCCATTTTAAACACGAAGGTCTGACGTGACTTTCTGCAGTGGCTCTTGATCTGATTGTGGAAGGAGTCACAAGCATGCTCACCAGTATAGCAGAGCCAGGAAGAGGAGGCCAAGTGTCAGAGATAATCCGCTGGTCTCCATATGGAATATGTTAAGAAAGTCAACTACGACCCCCATGATGTAAGCATTTAAAAGAGGTCAGTTCCCCGCCACGAGCAGCCAGTCCGTGATTCTAAAATAAAGCAGACTTTATATTCAGCACATCCATTTAATAAAATCAAACTAAAATAGAAGAGAAAATAAATGGTTTTGTACCACATAAATATTACTTAAGTACAAACTTGAACTATTCGTTTCAATACTGTAAATGAAATGAGACGTTTACAAAGACAATAACGCTGCTATTCTATCATGCTTTTATTGTGGTTGTATTTGTTGTGCACCTCTCATGTAATAACCAAAACACAGTATGAGAAACTGCTCAGTATGATGCATAGCAGCACTGCAAACCACAACCACATATTAACAATGAATCTGAAAAGCATACCATTCAGACAGCGTCAATCAAAACGGAGCTTTGCAAAGGCAAACGCAGCTCTTGTATTAGATCCCATTTAATTGTGCCTGTGCCCGTTGGTTGGACAATTTACAAGTAATCATACCCTGCAATGAGAACGTCGACATCGACACAGACCTTCATCAACTGTGCTTTTCTGCAGATTAGACATCTGGTTACGAAACTTCAAAATTATTGCTCTGTATTTTTAAACCAGTATTAGAAAACGTGTCACGCTATTTTAAGCTTTCCGCAGTTAACTATAAGCATGTACATGACGATATATTACCTTTAGCACAATGGCGATCAAGAAAGATGAGTTATTTTGGTTGATCTTTTTCTAACCCGGAAGTAAGATGCCTGGTTCACCAAAACCCCGCCTCTCCCGGTGTGGCTGCCGCGCCTCTTGCTTGACGTCATTCCAAACCCAGCAGCGCGCACCGCTCACCGAACAGAAAAGATGGACGAATGTATTGTGGAGCTTTACGATCCAGAGTCCGACCATGAATTTGAAGTGCATTTTATAAACTAAAACGTTGCAACGGCAAAAATCTCTCCCCAACTCCAGTGAAAAAATATACGCGTTTGACGGACCACTGCTGGCTTCTGGGAGAAAGGGACTGGGACTTTTTAAAATATCTTTATTTAACATATGCCAAATACAATAATTAACTAATTGATTAAATAATTATTAATAATAATTAATTGAATACACAATTTGTATTTTAACACAAACCAAAAAAAGAACATAACGCTTGGGGGTAAACAACATAAAACAACATACGAATAGAAAAATAATTATAAAAAATTCTATATAGGGCATAGAAAACAACCTTATTAAATACATTCAAAAATATTTACATAAAAACATTAGATCCAACACAAGCAGAAATAGTTGTAATTGCTTACTGTTTCAAAGAGCACCTAATCGTAGAGATATAATGTTTGAACTCAATGAAAACGAAAGTGAAGCTGGGAATCCTTCCCATGAACTTACATTTATGGATATGGATTTTCGTATGGATTTCTTCCATTATTGAAAGTAAATTAATCAAATACACTTTTGATTTTCTCACCTTTTTTTTCCAACAAAACCTAAAAGCACAGTCTTCCAAAATAACACAAAACATTTTTCAGTATATTCATTCATTCATTATCCATACCGCTTATCCTCACAAGGGTTTTTTCAGTATAACTTGTCATAAAATCTGAATCGCCAATTTGTCGGGAATGCTGTGTGAAGCAGTTGCATTTCCTGTTTCATTCATTCAGTTTTCTAACAATGAATGTTCAGAGCTAGGCATTCCGTCTGTAACGCACTGGTCTGTCTATCCGTCACTGACGGACGCCCGTTTTGCTGACAGTTGACGAATGAAGGGAACAAATTTAAATTAGCCGGATTAAGCATAGACGGAAATTCCTTTATTTAGTCCGCCATTCGTCTGCAGTCCGCCATTAGGCTATTTTTCGCGACGAGACTTCAATGGGCGCGGCGAGCGAGAGAAGGAAAATAGTGAGTTGTTGTTGTTAAGGGGACAGATTTGAGTGAGGGGCCAGATTGTCAAAGCAAACAGGCCGGCTTCCAAAGCACAGTGAGTCACTATATATGTTCAAATATCGTCCATAGGGGGACCGGGGGGAGTGAAAATTTAGTTGGACTAGCCGACGGACCGCCGTTTAAAATTAGAGGTGGGCCGGCCTATAGACGGGTACTATTTTTTACCCCCAGAAAGAGCGGCGAATGACAGACGACGGAACGGTAGCCACGCTGCAGACGGATGGCGAACAACGAACGCTCAATTATTAGTAAAATTCCCAGCTCTGTGAATGTTATGTTATTGTCGTGCTTGTACCTTTCGGTGCGATGGATGTGCGTGGGTAGACAGAGTCATACTCAACTTTACTTGCCCTCAGCAAAAATAAAGTTACAGCAACGTTTGATGGTGTGTCAGGATGATACAACGTGTTGTTTTGGCCACTAGCTCTGGCACAGACAGCGTTTTAGCAATGTCCATGCAGTGAGCCGCGTGTACCATACAACAAGAATTCAACAACAGTCTCGCGATCATAAACGTTACTCACATAGCCGTGTTGCATTCAACGACCAAACCTAGGCTGGTACAAACTAAAACAAACAAATAAGTAGTGTACGGTCTTATTAACAGGCCTATCAACAGGTTAACTGTATTACATTATAACTAACAAAAGTATTCAAGACCACTAAAGCCAAACGGGAAAAAGCACAGAATTACTGAATCAAGGTCACACAAATGAAATATAGAGATGTAACGATTTAAAATCGATATAAATCGCTTAAAATATGCATCGATGTAAAAAAAATAAAAGAACACCATGTTAACCAAATCTGTAGTGAAGTGACAGATGGGAGATGACTCCTCACTGTCACCGTCATCGAGGGGAGTCAGTAGAGGTAATGTTAACAATTAACTGCGCATGATGAAAAATACCTAATTAGATGATGGATCCTTAATTTACTTCAGCCTAGGAGACTCTCGTTGAATGTCAGTGAGAATTTGATGTGTGCTTTATTCAGTCAAGAATGCATTTATTTAGGTTTCCTGAAACAAAGGGTCATCTAAGATCGTGTTCTGCTCATGACTTTCAAAACCCCTCAAACCCCCTGCATAGGGACACACCATATCTCACGTCTTTCCTTGCAGGATTACTACTCAGGAGCAAAATGGTACTCCTCGTTATTTTCCAGGAGCGTGTATGGATAAATTCAAATACTATGTCAAGTCAGAATTCAGTGGTATTCATCAGAAAGGGCTTTTGTGAGCCAGGCAGGGGTGATAGTTGCTTTGTCCTCTTCAGATAAGACCTGTCTTGGTTGATACTGCATGTGTGAATAATGCATTAGAGATGATAACCCCTCTCTGGCTTAGAGATGGACAGAAATAACACTGACGTCTGGTTCGGGCCTCATGGTGCCAGTGGGCATGAAGCGAGTCTAGAGAGCAGGGCTCAGGATGCACTTTTTCTCAGGGATCAGATACGCCTCTCAATCCGGCTGTCTCTCTGTGGAGTGGGGTGTGGGAGGGCGTATGTGTAATGCGGCGCTCGCTTTTGTCTTTCCATGGTGACGTGGCGGGTGCGTGAGTACCGGGAGAGAGGAGAGGCCAGCCGTCATCATGATGGCGTGGGACTCAGGGAAGGTGATTTTGCCACGTCCTCATTCATGTCACCGTATTACTCTTATTAATGATATTAGACTATTGCTAGTCTAATTCATAATGGTGGCCTTAATCTAGCAGATTATGCGCAATCAACTCCCCTGCGGCAACCCTCTGATGCTAATCCTGGTTAGTTTATGTTTCATGTTGCATGCTTAAGTATGTTGTAAATATATTTGTATAACACTTCAGTGACCGAGGAACTGTGGGCAAAATTTGCCAATTTTTCTGCGCCTTGTGCGACGCATTGTACATTCCACGTGGGGTAACCTAAGAGGTAGTGTGCAACGATTTGACAAGACCCTCTGATGGTCCAGCCAAATTTTGTAAAGAAGAAAAAAAAGGAGCGGGGGGTCATCTCCACTTAAAGAAAATCCTACTTAGATCAAGCCATTTGTTGCACTGTGAAATCACAGTTTGTGTGAGCTCATAAAATCTCTTGAGAGAGAAAATGCTGACATGAACGCGTGCTGTATGTTTATCAGAGCGGAGGAGATGCCTATAAAATTGCAGTGCATAACTAAGTTTGTTTTGATCTGTTTTGCTACCAAGGATGAATCATTTACAGTAGAATAGAAACACAGTCGTCGACCACATAGAGAGTTCCCGCAGACAGCTTTCTTTGTGTGGACTTCCTCAGCCAGTGGGAGGGGGAAATGAGGAATGAGTGTGCGAGCTAGAATGGTGGAGGAGAGATGAAAGAACATCTGACCGCGGTCATCGAGATCTCCTCCTCTAGCGTTTGATCCTGTCCTCTGGTCGGCATGCTGCCCGGAAACGTAGCAGACTACCAAGACCTTGGTCAGGGCATGGGGATTGAAGAGAGTGCGGTTGGTTTCGGCTTTCATGGAGTACAAATCTAACCTATTCCCGCAGGGAAATACAGTACATAATCAGTCAGATACTATCTAAACAAATGCTGATTTTGTTGTGGGGTGAAAAGCAAGTGAAGATGTAATCTTGTTTTTTTTGTTTCCTACCAAAACCCACTTCACATGTTAACGTGACATTTTTAACATATTGCGCATGTGTGCACTGCATGGCTAAGCAAGCAACAAAAACATCCATCCATAAATACATTTACAGTAATTACTGACTTAAAGAGGGAAATCAACCCAAACACATTTTTTTCAAGAATACATTCCCAGCAGGCCCACTAGTTGAAACACGGCATTCTGATTAATATTGCATTCGTGGAATATGAGTTAAGTAGCAAAATCCATCCCTTTTTAGCCATCTCAGGGGGTGGCCATTTTGTCACTTCTGTTGACTGAAAATGACATCACAACTGCTCAGGGCGTAGGTAACGACCAATCACGGCTCAGCTTCAGAAAACAGGTCAGCCATGATTGGTGGTTGTGAGCAGTTGTGATGTCATTTTCAGTCGACAGAAGTGACAAAATGGCCGCCCCAGAGATGGCTAAAAATGGGTGGATTAACTTTTCCACAAATGCAATACTTATCAGAATGCCTTCTTTCAACTAGTGTGGGCTTGCATAGAACATATTCTTGAAAAAAATGTGTTTGGGTTGATTTCCCTCTTTAATGAATGTGGATTTACTCTGGACTGGTCGCCAGTCAGTCACAGGTCACATAGAGACAGACAACCATTCAACTATTAAAATTAATTGTCAATGATTTTGATTCAAAGTTATCTTGTCTGTCTGTGACCACAGATATTTTGTTATGCGGAAGACTATACTACATTTTTGGTGAATATCTTTACATTGCCAAAAACTGTATATCCTTCTTTCATTTTGAACAAGATGAATGAATTTATGGCATGAATCCAATCCCGTGAGAGCATCTCAGCTAAAAGTGTCAGGATTGCACATTGAAAACTACTTGAGCAAAGTCTGGTCATGTCAAGGTAAATAGAGACTATGGTTGAGTGTATTTATCTTGTTTTGAAGATGCCCACACACACCACAACACAATAATTAACTTAAAGCCATCCGAACAAATGTGCACCCCAACCAAACCGGTTCCAAACGACCCTGAATTTAAAACAACCAAACACTACAAAGCTAAATATATTCATAGATGCATAACCTTGCAAATTTAAACAATTCTGAACCGATTAGTACATTTCAATAATCAACTATTTACTAATGCAAAGCGAATGAAGGGGAAAAAGTAGAAGGCAGTCAGTGACGTGCATGTAGTGCAAGTGAACAATAAGGCTGTGCTCTGTATTTTTTCTAACATGACACCTCAGAAGCCATCTGCGTGAATAATTTTGATTTATATTACCGGTAACTTGGCTGAACATTAACCATGCAGTACAATAAATATTCATCACTCCAATCTTAATAACAAACACTGTTATAATGATTGACCAATAATCTGAATACACAAATTAAAACATGGCTGTTGATTTATTGCAATACTGAAAAATATTTGTTGGCACATCTCTTCCAATTTGTTTGAAGCAAAGTTATATGAAATAAATGCACCTGAAATGAATTTTGCACATGCAAAAGTGGGTCATTCCAAATACTGAACTCTTTTATTAGTAATACTGTAAGTAGTGACACTGTAAGAAAAAAAAAACATTTGTAGAAAAAAAAATGCATCGAGATGCATCATAATCAAATTGCAGCCCTCTGAATTGTAATTGAATCGAAATGAGAGGTGGCGAAAGATTCCCACCCCTACATCCAATCCAACCTAATATAGTGTGTCATGTCATGTCATCTTCCAAACTGCTTATCCTTTACAGGGGTCGCGGGGAGGTGCTGGAGCCTATCCCAGCCGTCAACGGGCAAAGGCAGACTACACCCCAAACTGGTCGCCAGCCAGTCGCAGGACACACACAGACACCGTCACTGAGCGGGAATCGATCCCACGCTACCCGCACGCAACTCAGGCGTGTGTACCACTACACTATCAGTGAGGGGCAATTTAGAGAGTCCAATCAACTTCAACCTAATATAGTTAAAACAAAATAAGCAACCTTGTGATTATCTAACACTATAGACTTTTTAAAAAAATGTAACACAACACCCACATAATAAGTTTGTAAGCATTACGTCCCTCCAACATCCTAAATACGCACACCAGCAATGGGAACAGCACGGTTTATTATAGCGCAGCTGCAGTGCTAATTTACTTTTTTAATGACCGACTCAAAAACATTACGCTTTGAATTAGGCTTATCAGTAGCACCATGACTAATGACACATGGACATCAACCACAGCATAATCTCGGCACTATCGGCGAATGGATGAGAATATAGAGCATCACTTGCAACCTAATACACTATTAATGGTGAAAGCATACACCTGAATGGAATACTGAGTTAAACTTAGCTACAGGAAAAAAATGATGTAAGCTACATTAGTGATAATCAAGCAGAAGAACATTTCCTTACTAAATTACTATTTTAATAGGAAATTCATTTTTGTTGAGTACTGCCTTTAGTTTATTGTATGTCAATATTATGACACTTTAAGTACACATGTACTGAGTAGCAACACATTGGCTATTAAAAGGCTGATTTTACAGGTTTTTAACTAGTTCACAGAAAACTAACTGTAAGAACAGTAAATGATCAGCTCTTTCTCTTACCTTTGTCTGAGAAGTACAGGGACACATACAGCAGCTAAATCAATTAAAATCCCATTAAAGCCTGCACCATTATTGAGGTCATTACCAAGAGAGAGATGCCCACTGATGGTGGTGGATCAAACCAGCTCAAATTAATTCATTTATTCATTAACATGCAGCTGTCGTGCCTGGGTGGTCAGTGCAATATAATCCAAATTGAAAGTGCATTAGCTGTGTCTTGCCGAAATATCCACAAATGAGAGGCTGGACAAAGAAGACACATACAGTACATGAGTTTTTTTTCTTTTCTTAACACAATGAGGTTTTTATTTCCCTTTACTAGTTTCAACGTCAACTGCCGTCTTCTTCAGGAGTTGTTATGTCCTCTTTGTCTTTCATTTTCGTCAGGTGGTAATAATTCCACATACGTGGTTAAGGAGTTCATCTTGTCTTCTTCTATGTTCAATAATTTTTTTTTTTCTTTTCTGAAGACAATGAGTATTTTTATTTAACTCTACTAGTTTCGACGTCAACTGAGGACGCAAAAACTCCTGAAGAAGACGGCTGGAATTCAGAATAAAGGAGCAAGATTTTAGCTCGTATATTCATTTATGGAAAGACGATTCACCGATACCAAATTATAAACACATCAAACCCCTGCCACCCCTCATATGTCTGCCATTCCCCTCTTCTTTACTACACTGCACAGCAATTTGTGGTGCTTTAACCACTAGAACGCCCAGGCGTTGTTCCAACTTTTTTTGCAACAACTATTGAATGACAAATCTGGGTGATATTTGACAAACAACTCTCCTGGCTTCAAGTAGATGACTTTAATTTGTAAATTGGCCATTCCCTGCCAAAATAGCAGGCGATATGGCGGGGTGACATCGTCAAATGTAAAGCATAATTAGTCAAATGACCGCCTTCTGGGCGTGCTAGTATGAAAGCTGATTTGCCGCAATAACGTGTTTTTTGTACAGCAATCAGCCGCATGACTTTGTTTGCCAGGGGTTTTCCTGGCTCAAATCGAGGCAGAAGTGGCACCATCCTCAACATGTGCCACGGCGTGCATGTATTCTGTATATTCAGCTGACTCACTTTCTTCCACAGGCAACATAATTTAAGGGTTCCCGAAAAGACTATTATCACATCATCTCTAAAAAAAACAACAACAGCCAACTATTTCTTAAACTATCTAAACTATATTATTTTAGTTTTTGTAACTTTAACTTTATTAGTTGAGCGTTTTAAGTACTACTGTCTCCTTTTCTTCTGCTGCTTTGTGAATGGCAATCACCTCATGTCTTTTTAATTTGATCAGCCTGTACAAGGAGGTCTTCGGGTACTTGACCTACGCTGTTTCGACTTTACGACGCCTGAGTCTCGTCCGCCATTTTGTCTTCAGCCCTATAAGTGTCTGAATAAACAAAGAAAGCAGGATCTTCTAGCAATGCTGGTCAGGCCAAGAGGAAAGCCATTAGGATGGAAACGAAGCTGGATATAATCAAAAGATCGTAGAAAGGCAAGACACTGACGAACATCGGATATTTATTTAACTATTTAGGGTGTATTAAAGGGTTGATTTCAATTCATGCAGAAATGCGGGTTATGTCGCCGGCGTAGGACAGGAACTCTTTCGTAACCCTATTACCTCCTGTGGTTGGCTGATGGCTGCCTCACTAGGGAGGCAGCAAGTGCCTGCTGTGTTGGGGCACAGTGCTTTTGTCATAAATAACAGTGCATGCCTTCCTCAGTAGCCAGGTAAAGTGATTTAGCCTGCTTGTCAAAGCCAATAAAAAATATTTCGATCATGTATACGTTGGCTTTGCGTTGCTTTGTATGACAATGTATTAGTGTCACCCAGCAAGAATAAAATAAGACAAAACGAGATTTAAAATTGTCATGACGAGATTAAAAGTCATCATGATAACTGCAATTTACCGAAACACGAGTGCATTTTCTCACTCATTCATCATCACTATGGTATGTAGACTTGTGACTTCCTGTCTGGGTGTGCCCTGGCGTCACAACCGAGCTATGTGACCGGTTGACTTCATGCTGCCATGGACGTCCTACTTCAGGATCAACTATTGCGATGACAACTTTAATCTCGTCATGATGAGACTTAAAATCGTGATGACAAGATTAAAAATCATCATGATGACATTTAAAGTCGTCACGATGACTTTAGATCTCGTCATGATGACTTTAAAGGGACACTTGGATGAGCTTAACATTGGCACTTATATAATAGGTTTGCATGTAAAAATGACATCAGTACTAAAATTCACACCTCAAAAGACTCTGTAGTGATTTAAGGGCTTTTTTTGTGATTAGGTTTACGACAAATTTCCCCGCCCTTTTTGGGGCATGGTTTATGTTATGTTTTCGGTCTCAGCTGTCCACGTCACGGGAGGGCGCCAAGCGTGGTAATATTGCTCGCTCGTCAGTTCTGTTGTCTAAAACGGCGACCGATCGCCACCAAAATGCAAATGCACATTACTACTCTTGTCCACTTCAAACTGTGAAAGTATAAAACTGTTCTGCACAATAGTTTGGATTTATTGACATAAAACGTGATCTCATCATGATCGCCTCCACAAAATCAAAAATACCGTGGCCATCGCATCTCCACTTACTGAAGTGGACAAGAGCATGAATCCGCGCATAAACCCCGGCTGTTTTATATTTCGGACATTTAGCGACGCTAAACTCGTGTTTGTTGCAGCGAGCAGCAGGGCAGGCAGATTGGAGCTTTATGCCTCGCTCATCCTAACCGTGATCAACAAAGAAGCAGTGGCTTTTTTGTTTTGGTTTTAAGCAAAGAAGCAGTGTGCGCTCGTCCCAGCATAAATCTATGTAGCTCATGCTCACTTCCAAATTTCCTCATTCTCATAAATCAGCCATGGAGAGGTTAATCCTTTTGATATGTTGAAATGGTCATTAGTAAGGATTTCCACGTAAATTGTGGTGCCAATTGATCACCGTTTTTGGACTTTATAACAATGAAAGTACAATGATTTCCAATGGAGAGTTTGTAATTGGTCCCTCCAGTGACTCCGACCAAACAAGGATAGAACAGTAGGGGGCCGGGCCATTCTCCTCATTATCAAGTGGCGCTATTCATGGAGTCACTTATGTCCTAATTTCTCCCAAATTTATTGATAAAATAGAAAATGACAACTCTTTCCATTTTCATGATCAAAAAACACATAAAATGAACTTGTTGGTGAAAACATGGCCATCCCGGCCCCACCATCCCTTTAAATCTCGTCATGAGGACTTTAAATATCGTTCTGTCCTTTTTTTTTTTTCTTGCTGGGTGACACAAATACGGTGCTGTAGTTATGCTCTAATAGGAAATGGATATTTGTACATTACCCTCGCCGACTCATCCTGTCCTGCATTCTGACATCACTAGTCCCTTGTGAACTACCTTCAGACCTGACACAAATTTCCACATGTTGTCATCACCACAAATTACATTTTAATTGCCTGTTAAGTTCATTTCTCTGCTCCGTTTCACCTGGATTCTTGACTTTCCTCCTCGCGAGGTCATTTTTTAAAGTAGTTGCTGATTTTGCCCGCCCTATCTGCAATGCTAAAAATCATAAACATTGCTCAGACACGAAGGAAACGTTTTTTTTTAAATAAACACGACATGCTTGGATGCAATAAAATTAAAATAATCAGGCAATATTTACTCGTACCATCCACCAGGTAAAATCAGGACGCCGATAACACTAACTAGTGGTAAAAAAATGTAAAAGAACACAATTTGATCTGTTTCTTCTTCGGTAGTTGCTTCAGGTCCTTCTAATGCATTGCTGTTGATATGGCGCCTCGATAGTGGCGCAACGCTGCAACTGCAATTAAAATACATAGTTGCTGCAGAAGGACATCAATCGCTCAATCAACACATCTGGAGCTTAACGCTGTGCTGAGCAATATCAATCGTTCTGGCCGAGGCTCGGCACAAAATTAGATGCAATTTTCAATGCAGACAAAACCCTGCATTGCTGTACACTGACTGAAGTAGTACCATCCCTTCATTCCTAGATGAATGGGACATGCTGTAAGGCAACTCAAGCGAGTCAAGCACAACTGTAGGTCATCCAGGTTAGAGGCCTGGGCAGACCAAAGAGGGATAGATAAAGAAGAAAAGGTGAGCAGATGGGACGTGACAAGAGCAGTCATGGCTTGGATTTCCAAATGAAAATATATATGACAGACTGCAAGCAGCAGACCTCTGCATGATAGAAGAGACCACAGGCCAACCTGCTGCTTTCAAAAGCGATAGTGTTCGTATTATATACATCCCATGTTAAGTCATTATTGGTTTGTTGACTGTTGGTTGTGTTGTATTTACACAATGTGTATGTCCTTTTTTCTTATGGCTTATAGCTCTGTTAAAGAAAAAATCATTTTATCATCCACCGCTGATAAAGATAATGTGAGTTACTTCGAGTTGAGCTGTAGTCTGCAGAATCTTCCCTTTGACTGCGTTTCGTAAGACAAACAATCTTCATCTTACCAAAATATTTTGTACAAGTCTCACTTTGTGGGAGAAGTTTAGTGGGTACTAATTTGCAACATGACTATGACACTGTGCACAAAGCAAGTTCCATCGGGGCATGCATGGATGATTCTGGTGTAGAGGAACTTGATGGGTCCGCACAGAGCAGTGACCGTATTACACATATTTGCATTGAACTGTAACAGAGGTTGTGAGCCTGACTACACAAATGTTTTTCTGGGTGATTGGACAAAAATCACGCCTGGATTGTTGATTTTCTGGTGGTGCTTGTTGACTACCGCTACAGCCTGATCCTTATCATTGGCAATTTTGTGTATGTTTCAACATACTGGTAACTGGTAAGAAGCATGACAACCGTGCACCACAGGAAATCACTTTACCCACTGGTAAAGATTACAGAAAATTGTTGTTTTTGTGCGGATTTACAATTATTACCGTATTAGGCGCAATATCAATGAACGGGTCTATTTTTATACATTTTTATACATAAGGTACACCGAATAAGGCACATTGCCTTTGTGAGTCATTGTAAGTGAATTAGTTTATTCGAATAGATTTAGCAGTATTATGCTAAGTTTATACTGGGTCTCTCGAGCATTTGTTCGCCGTACAACTATGTTGCTTCAAGTGGAGAAGAAGTGGGGCTCCTCCAACAGTTGGAAAAAAAATGTTTGAACATTGCTAGTCAATCTGGTGACTGGTGGTTGTATTGTTACTTTGGCTGTGAAATGCTATCTTGGTTAACAGTTCAACAGCTGTTAACAAGTTGCCATTATCCAGGCCTGATCCTTTTTTCCTCTGTCCCAGGAGCTATTGGAAGCTGGCTGTGTCCTTTATCTCTTAGTACCACTGACTGATATTGTCCCATATTGTAACTGAAATGCTCAGCCGGCGTTCCATCGGAAAGCAGCATTAGGCTAGGAGGACTACATTCCCCATGGTTCTTAGACACAGAAGCAGGCAGTAGGTCTAGTTCCAGTATGACTAAAACATGTATGCCTGCTCGTGATTAGATGCATGAACCGAAATAGGAAGGAATTTGAATTAAAGATGATGAACTGAAAAGATGACATACATCCGGCCCAGCAGATTACAAGGCACACTGTTTTATGGGGGGGGGAGAAAATTAAAGGATTTAAAGGGTGTCTTATGGTCCGAAAAATACAGTAATAAACAGAGCTCCCAAGACATACTGCTGTAAACCTTCGAATCTAAAATGATTGCAGAGAGATGAGACAAACCCAGCAGGGCGTACAGCAGTAAACAAACACTTTTCGGAAAGGAGATAACATTTTGGAAATCAAATTGTGTGTTTGGCAAATGTTGTATTGTCTATTGTAGAGCATCAGATTACCACTGCTAAAACCTTTCCCGTGTTGATGTTAAATCGATGCAGACGTGTTTCGTGCAGCCAGGCTGAGTGTGATGCTATGGACGGTAATCTGGTGGTCTCATTGATTTTATACACAGCAGATAATGATATTGATCTTGAACTGAGTGTGAGGTAAAGAAAGACAATAGTCTCGTTTTCACGAAATCATGCACCCATTACTTTAATTGTGAAGGAAAACATGACGTTAAGGCAAGATCTTTAGTGCAAAGGAAATCAGGAAGAGTAATTCATGTAATCTTCTCTCACATCATCGCATTTACATTAAAGATGGTCCAGAAAGCTCAGCTTTCTGGTGCACACTTGTTCTGTCAGTTGCCGACCACTGAATGAAACATGTTCTACTGCAGATTTGAGAAGGACACCTCCACTCCCCATATCCGCTCACACCCACCAGCAACTACCTCATTCACACCACAGACAACTACATCCTGGAACACCTGAACGGCACAGGGAACTGTGGATTTCAGCTCTGCGTCCAATAGCATTATCCCGGAACTCCTCTCCTCCAATCTTCTCCAGCTCACTGTGTCTCCCGTTGTCTGCCAGTGGATCCATAGCTTCCTGACAAGTAGGACACAACATTTGAAACTGGGGAGGACAATATCATCAACATGCTACATCAGCACTGGGGCCCCTCAAGGATGCGTCCTCTCTCCACTGCTATTTTCCCTCTACACGAACGACTGAACCTCAACGCACCCAGCTGTCAAATTCCTGAAGTTTGAGACAGACGACACCATCATCATCAGCGTCATCAAAGACTGTGACGAGTTTGCGTACTGACAAAAAGTGGAGCAGCTGGCGCACTGGTGCAGCCAACACAACCTGGAGCTGAACACGCTCAAGACTGTAGAGATGATTGTGGACTTCATGAAACATCCTTTGCCACAGCTGTTCAATTGCCCTGTGTCAACCGTTGAGACCTTTCCTAGGAATCACAGTCTCTCAGGACCTGAAATGTGAAACCAACATCAACTCATTTCTGAAGAAGGCCCAGCAGAGGATGTACTTCCTGAGGCTGCTGAGTAAGCACGGCTTACCACAGGAGCTGTTGAGACAGTTCTACACAGCAGTCATCAAATCAACCTTTGTTCTTCCCTCACAGTCTGGTTTGGTGCTGACGCAAAAAAGGACAAAATCCGACTGCAATGGACATGACTGTGGGGGAAAAAAAAATTATCGGTAGCTCCCTACCCACTCTTGAGGATTTGCACACTTCAAGAACCAAGGCAAGGGCACAGAAAATTCTCCTGGACTCCCCACAACCCTGGCCACCACCTCTTTGAGCTCCTCCCCTCAGACACTGTAGGTACTATCAAACCATGCACACCAAAACCAGTAGACATTCAAACAGCTTCTTCCCTCTCTCCATTAACTCCCTAAACAGTTGACTCAAACTCTACAGTGGCATTTTCCAAAGATTTGCCAATTTTGCACATCCCTGTGGGACAGTATTACCACAAGGATCATTGTAGCTTCAGCTCTCCACATACTTGAACAACCAGCGTTGATCAGTATTGCACAGCACTAGACACTAAAGCTCTCAAGGACTTTCTGCATAATTGTACACCCAAAGTTGCAGTACATGTATTGCTACTCAGTGGTCAAAGAAAAATGGTGCAGCGATTATCTGCATCAACTGCACAACTGTGATAGTATTGTAGGTACTGCATCACTGATCATTTTATCTCTGGTCTTTTAACCCTTCAAATTGTTGCACAGCTGTCATTGGGTGGTACTCCTGCACAATGGTACCTATATTATGGAAAGACTTCTATACTTTTGTCATGTCTTTGTTTATCGTAGTTGCTTGTTGCTTCAATACTAGTGTATTATACTACCTGTTAGGAATTGGGCAGAGAAAAATACCCCTTTTACAGACTCAATTCAGTTTTTACAACAAAAAAAATTTAAATTAGAGAGCACAATAGACGTGAGAAAAAACAAAACGCGCACGCAGAAGGTGAGGATGAAGAATCGCTAGGAAGACCAAACCAAAGGTCGGCCCGCTTAACAAAAAACGCTATACGCGAAAAACAAAAGGAGGTGGACGATGCCACGGCAAGTAGCCACAGTATGCAGAAAAACAAATAGCAAAAAAAAAAAAAAAATTCCAAAAATCTAAGTAAAGGTGTAAGATTTACTTATGATAACTGGTAAAAATACACAGAAAACCATAATAGTCAACTGGTACTGGATTACATGGACTCTGAGGCACATGGAAGCAAGCATTTGGCACCAGTATGCTGCTCCAACCACCCTTAAATAGCTGCTGATTGTAATAGACAACAGGTGTGTTGCCAAGGCACCGCCCACTCAAGCTCACCAGTACCCTGCAATGGAGGGAGAACAAAATATTTGACAACAGATATTGCACGTCCAGAGACAAATTCCTTGTGTGTTTTACATACTTAGCCAATAAAGGATATTCTGATTCTTAATTATCTGTGTAGTTGTAGTGTATATTGTATATGTCTTGATTTTTCTTACACTATTCTTATCTCATCTATTTCTTTTAAATTGTATTTGTATTCAAAATCTTACATCAACCTGCTAGGGGGCCTCCAATTTGAAAAGGACAACTCCACTTCCCACACCCCACATTAGACGGCTGATAAAATCTGGCATATTTACAGTACATGTTTATAATATTCATCAATATGCGCTGTCCCTTTTTAGATCATAATAATACTAATAATAATAATCTTGTGCAGTGTTCTGCCACACTGAAGGCCAAAACACATACATTCATGGCCCATTTACTGGATGTGGAAAATAGAAGTGCCGGCGGTTGATACGCCATAAAATGAAGAACACACACTGCAGTTTGTGAACCTCTTGTATGTGATTAGTGGGAGACATGAAACAAGGAAGCATCCAGCAGAAAAAAAAAAACATTGGGTCAGTGTGGATGACGGCGCAGCAGCAGGAGAAACAAACAGTATGTGGCGTGTGAGCAAGGGGGGCTCTTAAGGGATGAAGATGAAAGCGTAAGAGAATGGAAAAAGATGGAGCACAAGAGTTCGCTGGAAATAATAGTGGTGGAAGTCTGTGGAAGTGCAGAAATAAGGGTGGGCTTTCCTACTGGTCATTTATTGAAATTAGATGGAATTATTCATACCAGCTACTATGAAGTCTTCTTTTTGTCACATACATATCCTTCACTGACACCATCAGGGGTTAAGGTTGCTATGACAATATCCCTCCGGAACGGTAATTACAATTAACATCCTATTTAAATGACCATTTATTTCCACTCCCTGCCCCCCAGTGTCCCTTGGGTAATTACGTAGACCCTTCTGCAAGGCTAAGCTAAAGACCTTGGCCTCTTTTATTTTTACAACTAATGATCCTGTCAGGAAACAGCAGCGCCATAAAAAATCTCCATAGCTTGTTTTCTGTTTTATGTGCCAAAATTCTTGTCAGCACTGAAAATCAAACTGCTTCAATTTATTCAATAAAGCGGATGAATGGAATATTTAAAGTGGAAGTCAACCCAAACATATTTTTTTCAAGAATATATTCTGTGCAGGCCCACTGGTTGAAACAAGGCAATATGATTAATATGAAATATGAGTAAAGCAGCAAAATCCACCCGTTTTTAGCCATCTCGGGGGGCGGCCATTTTGAAGTTCAGATAACGACCAATCACGGCTCACCTGTTTTCTGAAGCTGATCTATAATTGGTCGTTATCTGAGTTCCACAAACACAATATTAATCAGAATGCTGAGTTTCAACTAGTGGGCCTGCATAGAGCATATTTTTAAAAAAAATTGTTTGGGTTGACTTCCACTTTAATGATGTTGAGAACCTCCTATGGTGGCACGGTGGAGCATGTGACTAACACGTCAACTGTATAGTAAAACAATATGTGTTTAAATCCCAGTTTGGACATTTTCGTGTGAGGACTTGGCCGTACAGTAAGGGAAATATGAATGGGAATTTATGTGCCCTGCAATTGACTGGAAACCAGTCTAGGATACACCATTGTTCTTTCCTAAAGTCAGCTGGGATAGCCCTTGAACAGGGTAAGAGCTTGACAATGGATGGAGGGTCAAGCTGTCGACAAAAGATAATACTTTAGGATTGTGTGTGCCCTTAAAGGTCCCATATACATGAAAATATATTATACTGTAGCTGCAGAAGAGAAAAACTACAAGTACCGTATGTTTGAATGATGCACTGCATCATAAAGATCCAAAAAGACAAAATAAAGGATGATTGACCCTCTGATGATTTTCTCTAGCATCTTTGGTTGCTGTTTGTGGTTTTGTTTTGTTTTAACTACAATATGCGTGTGCGTGTGTGTGTGTGTGTAGGTGTGTGTGCAGGGGTGCGTGTGTTTTTTTTAAGTACACATTTAAAAACAAACCTTTTTTTCATGTAATCACTCAAAACCCATTAAAGCAGTACTTCATACAATATCACAATGAATTATTGTGGAAGCAGGCTGAATTGTGAATGACTTTTACTTTCCTTTGCTGCATGCGGTGTCATCAATATGTGAATGAGATGGCCGCCTAAAAGCACTTTGAGTATCTTGAATGTAGAGAAGTGCTATAGAAATGCAGTCCATTTAACCATGAAAGTTACAAAAGCCCAGAAAGAGAGAGTCGACTGAAATGTATCTTCGTCAGTTGGCAAGCTGGAACACCAAAGTCAAGAAGATGAAATTAGCATGTGGCCTTCACAACAAGATGTATTTAACATCATGCTTGTGTCTGTCTGTCTATCTGATTCTTAATTGTCTGTGTACTTGTAGTGTATAATGTATATGTCTTGATGTTTTGATTCTGTCTGTCTATCTATCTATCTATCTATCTATCTATCTATCTATCTATCTATCTATCTATCTATCTATCTATCTATCTATCTATCTATCTATCTATCTATCTATCTATCTATCTATCTATTGGCTTCAGGTTAGCATCATATGATCCACTCCTGTCACATTCAGAAGCTATCCTACATCTCGCTTGATTATCTCTCCAGTGTTCAAATGTAGCTTTCACAATAAGGCCAAGCCACTGCAAGTCAAAGCATGAAAAGCTAAGAGAACCAGCTGCTCCGAATGTAATGATGCACAAAATGATGTGGACATGGCTAACATACAGTATATTATACAATCACATTACATTACCTTCTGCAGAGCTGGGCATTCCGTCCCAGGGACGGTCCAGTTTGTGGACTGAGGACGAGAACTCTTTTAAAAAGGACGGACTAAGCAACGGCGGAGGTAGGTTTTCGTCTGTCCCTCTAATCGCCCCTTACCGGATCAAGGCCCAGCTGACATGTTGTATTGGGTCTCTTTTAAAAAGCAAGACTGACTTGCTAAGCCTGCACAACACTAGAGTGCTCTTTTTCATGTGCGTTGAACAGCGTTCCCTCCCTGCAGTATTGTTCTCACAGGCGTAGTCTGCCCTCTATTGGACGCCCATTTCACTGACGAGGGAAAATAAAAAACACTGAAAGCTATGACCCGGAAGTGGAAGACATTCACTCTCCTCCTACAATAACATTGCTTTATTTTGCAATAATTATTTTTATTGCGAAATAACGCAATAAAAAGTGAGAACGTGCAACAAAACCCAGTAGTATTGTGGTCTTACGCAATCTCAAATATTCTATAAATATATATCGTCATCATTATCATCATCATCACAACAGTGGTTGCTGGCAGTTTAAAAGTTGTCTTAGTTAAACAGTTGAAAACAATTCCATCCACTCACGATACTCCCAGCCGGTAAATGGATGTGCATAGGAAATTAGCCAGCTAATAAGCTTGAAATAAAGTCATGCTTGCATTTTTTAAAATATCACAGGGTATGTATCACTAAGAGAGTTCAGTGAAAAATATGGACAATTTAAGTGACAAGAGATTGTGGGGAGGATTCGAAGGAAAAATTGAACAGGAAATAATAGAAGTATCTGGGAGGTCAGAAAAGGGAAAAGGAGGAGAAGATGAAAGGTGAAACGCAAAGAAAATGCTGCTGCTGACTTTGGGAGATTCTCTTTTCTCTTTCATTTGGGCCAGATCGACTAAAGCTGTCCAGGGATGCTCTTTCCCATCCTAATTGTGTCCACTTTACGCCAGGTAATCAAAAGTCTGGGAAATGGAAAAAGTGCCATCCCGTTTTCCCCTTTGTCACCCCCTCTGGCAATTCTTCGGGTCATTATTTAATTCCTTGGCTTCAGCACTCCAGACACTCAAATTACCCTACGATGGAGGAAGAGACCCTTTCCTCTTGTGTTACTCCATATCTTGATGCCACAGATCCATAAACTCTCAATTCCTCCATCCCCGTGGCTCTTGGGTCTCAAATACAACTGGAGATCAGAACTATTGAAGAATACAAATGACATTGCATAGAGCTCATGAAAATAGATGATTACATAGATAGAAAAAATGGCTTCCGACTATTCTTAGTCTGACTATTTTTTTAAGTTTCCCATTTTTCGCCTACAAAATGGGCATCCATCATAGGCGGATAGGCGGACCGGTCCGTCACGTTAGGCGATACGCCCGGCTCTGTTTACACGGGAGTGAGTTTCTGGCAGACTGCAGGGCATCTAATTTTCAGTTACAGTGGGTACGGAACGTATTCAGACCCCTTGAAATTTTTGAGACGTATTTTTCTTTGTCATTTTATTTGTAAATTGTGGGCACAGAAGACAGAATGTACTGAAAAAATAATGTTGTTTTTGTCAAGTGAATCTCTTTTTCTGTGTTTGCCGTATGAAAATACACCAGCCACATTAACAGATGAGCAATTCTGTTCAATATTGTGTTAAACCGAATTGCACATCTACCAATATTGCTGGTATTTTTACAGTACATTCTTCCCTCTTTACCCACCATTTACAAATAAAATGACAAAGAAGATTGAGTCTCACAATTCCAGTTGAAAGGACAGTTGTTTCAGGTGAATTGTCTAAATAGGTGTGCAACATGTTTGTGTGCTGTGGGAATGGGAGGTCTGGTGATATGTTATGCTCTGTCTGTTGCCATAGTAAAGGTTCTATGATTAAGTTTAAAGAGGAACTAAACTAAAACATAAAAATAAAAAGCAAGACTACATTGTATGTGTTGGTACTGGTCAAAATGTTGTTCTCTGATTGACATGACATTCATTAAATAAGAATTCAATTGTATAATTAATGTAAGGGTGCAGCAAAATTATTAGCTGCATACTAAAAAAATGTTGACACTCCAATTGAATTGACTGCTACCAGGGTGCGGCATTAAATTGTTGGGCAGAGAGATTGCAGAGTGATGGATTTTGCAAGTTCTTTACTATTGGTTTGTCCCCATTTAATCTGTTATTAGACATTATTAATCATCTGAAAGTGTTGAAAATAGAACAAATCTATTAATATACTCTTGAACACTTCACTGCCAGAAAAGTGTTCCTAAAACTCCTTCTGTTCCCTCTCTGCGTAGTGGAAAAACAATCCTGGCATCCCAAGATTGAGAGTTTAGATGTTTTTTTTTTTTTAGAAAATAGAGCCCCGGACGTTGACGTCACGCATCCCACATTGCATTGCGCCAAATGTAAACAACGCTACTTAGGCAATACATGTCGCTACTTTGAAGTTAACCACTTTTATTAATCAAATGTGAAAACAACCCCCTCCATCTTAACTTCGATGAAGTAGATTGTCCTTTCTCCCGGTCTTCTTCTCCCAGCACCTTTGGTTGCTCTTTGGAATAAGTGTTGCAAACAGCCAAAGAAAAAGTAATGCACAGTTAATTCTTTGATGCGTATTAGATTCATGCAGGATGACACTGGAGTGGATATACTCCACGGCTGACACATTTGACTTTTTGCGGCATTTTGATTAAGCAGCTGTAACGCTGAAGACTGCTAGCACTATTTAAGTACCTTACCTTGGTATTTACATATCATACCTTCGAAGCAAGAAATTAACATCCTCCCTTCCTTTGAAATAGCAGTTTGTAAAACTAAATCTTTTGACTGTTGGTACTGACACTTGAGGCCTCTGTAAATTCAGAGACGCTGCAAGCTTTTTAGGTGTGAACAGAAATGAACATATAGCATGCACTCCGAGTATAGGATTTACTGTATAGTCATTGAAAGCTGTGGTAATTTGTTTTGGCATTCTGTATATCCCTGTATCCGGACTTTGATCATCCAGTGTCACTATCAAATTCTGCCATGGCAAACCCAATTTACTCCGCATACACTTTCTTGTTGTCTCTCCACACGCCTCTGTAGCACGTGGAAGAAGCGAAGCGAGCTGTTCTGGCCTCTTTGATGTGCTCTTAAGAAAAAGGAAATCATGCCTTTCATAATTGTGTCTTCACAGCCCAGGAACGATCAGGCGAGACATTTGGCGAATGTGAAACAGTACTTTGATGCCAGAATCCCCACCTTAACAGACTGACGTATGCTGCATGTTACTCAGGCGTGATACATGATCATGCCTCAATAAAACGTGTTTTACTTCGAATAACTTTTCACCACAATCCGATTCCGAAAGCCACAAAACAGTGACTTCAGTCTTCAGTCGGCACGTAGGGCGATCCAAAGGGCGATCCTCGAAAAAGTAGCGGTAATGTTCGTTATTTTATTTTATTTTTTATTTAGCAAACGCAACAGCCACGGGGAGGCAAACATAGATGCAAAAGAATATATTACAGAAATAGTGTAACAAATTGGGTTATCTTTGTTGTCGTCGAATTTATGTTTTGCCGAGTTGTGTTGTTTCCGAGGTTAATGAATGAATGGGCCTTGACTTTGACATAGGTGGTGTAAAAGGTCAGTTATCATTTGGATGTGAATGTGATTGAACCCCTAAGGCCAGGGATTCTCTTCAGCACACAATATGGTAAAATATGATGTCAATAAATAAACGGTAGCTTGTCCATCAACACGTGGGGTGCTCTGCAGGGCAGTGATAGTGTGCACCATGGTGGGTGTGTGCAACTGTAGAGCGTAATGAAAAATGCATCAGGGAAGATGCATGCACTGATACAGTATATGACTTTCCTGTCCAATTGTATGCAGCCAATGATGCTGTCATCTTGCCACATTTAGGGTTTGAAATTCTCCTTGGCACAGACAAACCACCAGTCTATCATCTCTGAATCGTCATTCAGACACTTAAAGTAGCTATAAAAGGACAGACATCTAATCGACTGGACCTTCCGACAGAGCTGTCGTGGTCAATAAATCCACATGCAGTCAAACGTCAAGCTAGCTGCGAGCCAGCGCCTCAAGGTCAGAAATTGAACCAGCCAGAACTTAGGAGGACCAATCCGGTGCAAATTGAATGCAGTATTAGAACTTAGTAAGCATTAACACTTGCAGCAGAAGTGCTGAACGATTATGGAAAATAATCTAATTTAAAGTAATTTTCATTTAATTTATTTTTTTGTTTTTTTCTTAAAAATTGCAATTGCAATATAATATGCAATTTTTTTTTCAAAGTCCCTTTCAATTAATTTATTTAACAAACTGATCTGTCTTACAACAAAAGATGTCAGATCTGTTATAGTTTATAGGATATTAAGATGTAGTCAAATTAAGCATTAATTAATATCCATCCATCCATTATCTGAAACACTTCTCCTGAAATAGTTTATTTCCTTACTACAATTACAGGTTTAAACTTACTAAATTCTTTGGCACGCAGCATTTTAAAGAGGAAGTCAACCCTAAAATTTCCTTTGCAAAAAAAATCTTCTATGTAGCCCCACTACTCCAAACAAAGCATTCTGATTAATATTGCGTTTGTCGGGTTAAGCAGTAGTTAAGTTAAGTTACATGAGTAACGGCGGCCATTTTGCCACTTTTTGTCGACTGAAAATAACATCACTGGCGCTCGGGACTCAGGTAACGACCAATTATGGCTGAGCTTCAGAAAACAGGTGAGCTGTGATTGGTCGTTACTTGAGCCTTGAGCGACTATGATGTCATTTTTAGTCGACAGAAAGTGGCAAAATGGCCGCCCCCAGAGATGGCTAAAATGGGTGGATTTTGCTGCTTAATTAATATTAGTCAATTAATCAGAATGCCGTGTTTAGACTCGTAAAGGCGCATATGTTTACTATCCGCTATCCGGCTCTCCTCTGACTAACTGAACGGCATATTTGAATATCATTCAAGTTTCCGAACAGAACGTTGTTAAAAAATGCTGTTCATTTATTAGCATGGACGAGACTGTTGGGATAAAACAAGGGAAATGCTGGGTGAGGCTGCAATGAAGCGATGGTGACAAATCCACCTCTGCTCTCATATGTTGATTTCGTGCCGGGACCTGTTTTTCTTTTCTTTTCTTTTTTCCTCAGAGTTGTTGTTGGAAACGCGAACGGAAGGCTATTTAAAATGATAGTTTAACAGGCCATTTAGACAATTACTATTTGGTCCGGTTGGACAAAATGGCGGATAAATGGAGGGCGAAACGGTACCCCAGCTGTAGGCGGAAGATAATAAACGGACGGCAGATTTTTAGTAAAATGCCCAGCTCTGTCACTGACATAGGTGTGCTGACCCCCATGCTCCCCAACCAGCCATTTAGTTCGGTCGTTACTCCAAATGCCTCTTTGCTGTTAGCAGGGGCATTCATCTAACGTTCGACCAATTACGTCCAATTTCTGTTAAAATCGCTCGTTTGCCTCTGCAGGCAGATTCTTATAATAGTCAAATGACATTTCATCACATTTTGAATCAAAATAATCCTCACAAAGCAAATGACAACAACCCAAAGATCAATGTTTTTCAATGAGCGGAGTTTGTTTTCACCGACTTGAATGACCACCATCTTGACTTGTGACGTAATTTTGACGTAATTTTAGCACTCACATTTACCAGCCACACACTCGCACATACAGACGGCTCCCCACTCGAACATGCGTATAATGATGGCAGATTTCGTTTTTTAACCTCGCGACTCAAAAAAGATCAAACATGTTAGATAGTGGCCTGAAAGTCTCCTAACACAGAAAACTTACCGAAAATTGCGCGCACCTTCGCGACAGCAGGCTTTAGTTACAGCAATGACATCTCTGCCTGTCCCCCCACTTTCGCCCTCCCTCCACTCTGCGTCTCAATGACCATTTAAATTGCAGCTTTTATGATTAGGAAATCACGTTTTATCAAACCGAGAATATATTACAAATGCAATTAATCATTCATCCCTACTCCAGGGGTGCTCAAGTCCTGTCCTCGAGAGGCCCTATCCTTAATGTTTTAGATGTCTCTCTCCTCCAACACACGTGATTTAAATGATAAGGATCGTTCTCACGCTTCTGCAAAGCTTGCTGATGAGCTGATCATATGAATCAGGTGTGTTGACGACATCCATAACAGGCTGGATAGGGCCTCTTGAGGCCCAGACTTGGTCATCCCTGCCCTACTCACTCAACATGGCTCTGTGGGATTTTTTTTCCCCCTTTACCAAGTTCAAGGACATCCATTTTGAAAATGTGGACGACATCAAGATGGCGGTGCTGCGAAGGATCCCGCAAAATCCTTCCATGGCATGAGGGTCTGCCAGAGAAGGTTACGAAAGTGCGTTCAATTCTAGGGTGATTTCCAGGAAACGGAAATGTGCAACTTTTGTGACACTATTCCTAGAAATTGTCTGAAACAACTGGTTTACTGATTTATTTATTTATTTATTTTGCATGTCTGTACGATGCTTCTGAATATCAAATGCTAAGCAGAGCCACTTTGACGATCAAATTAATTTTCATCTCAATTAGGGAGGGCTTAATTAGTTTTGTGTTAGTAATTAATTCCACCTATGCCCACTAGAGGTCAGTGGCCTGTTGAGATAATGAGCACGGTGAATAGAAAGGGCTGGTTGCAATGAACTGAAACATAGTTGACCTTCTCTAATATAAGAACAGATCAACAATCTCAACTGCAAAGCAAAATCCAGTCTGCTATATATTTAATCCTAGCCATGAATTTACTAAACCCTTAGTCACTCAACTAAAATGAATGCCTTGTCTTTTACCTATTTTGCTACATGCAGGGTAATGACATGCGCTTCTCTGCATGTTATGAGACAAAACAGAGATCTGCAGCTCTAAATCAGGGCTGAGCTCACAGCAGCATTCATGTGAAAACTCTTGTACAAGCCCATCTTAGAGCTGGCAGATGAGGGGAGCTCCTCGGGCTCTGCCGGCCACCGCTGAATAGACTCCTCCAGCTCACAAAGGGGGACTTGTCTGCTAAGGTGCTTAGAAAGCCACTCAGATCGTTGATATGCAAGGCGACGGGGCAGCGAGCAGCTTGCCTGCTTTACAGTTAATTAAGCCACACACTCTTTAGGCAGGATGCCCCTCTTCCTGAACTTTGGCACCATCATTTCTGCTCAACACTTGTTTGTTTCATGGGGAGTAATCGGGGGCTCCAAATAGGCACTGGTTGGTGGACACATGAATTATAACTATACATTCAGCCCAAGTGTTTTGTATCTGAACTGCAGGAGGTGTACGCTCATTACCCAAATTCCCTCATCTGAAAGGAATGTCTTCTTTTCTTTTTGCACTCTTGATTTCGTCTCCTTCCTTCCTCCTCTTAACCCAACCCTTCCCTAGTGTGAACACAGATGAGTACAGCTCCCATGTTTCATCCACGCATATGCACGGAGGCAAAGAGAGCAGGTTCAATCAAACACGGGACAGACTCCCCAGTGGCTTGCCAGGACTCTAATTATGGATTCATGTCAGACAGAGCAAATCAATATGGTCGTCCTGAATCTGTGAAATCCACAGTGTGCTCAGGTTTGTCCTTCCATTTGTGTTTGAAGGTGGCGGCACCTTGCTCTAAGTCACATGTCGGGCAAAAGGAGAGAATCTCAACCTTTAAGCCCTTTGCCACAAATAACTGTCCTTTGCTACACACTGGCGGCTGTGTTCTCTATTTTAATGCAACCCTGGTGCTCCTGGGGAGTGCTGGTTATGAAGCGGGAGGGTGACGAGAGAAGTCCACGCCAATAAAGCAGTGGGGGCTTTCTGTAACACTCAACAGCCTCCCGTTGCTGTTCTCTGGAGTTGGAAGACTGTAACAGTAGCTCTCTGGCTAATGTACTGCTGGGTATTCAGGGGACACAGAGGTGTGGTGGATGTTCGACCACGATACAGCAACCCACCGTCTGCCGGATCTCACTTTTTCCAACAAGCACTTTTTATTTGTTTGATTCACATTGGATGACTACAGTATATTCATTTGGAGCATTAGTCATTAGTTACTCTGTATCATGATTCAGATTCCACCATGGGCAGATGGAAGGGTTTCTTTCTCAGTGATGGACTCAGAAAGCGTACAGCTGGAGCGACAACACGTTACCAGTCTGTCACAGTCACGGTGTTCGCCGCGTTCGCACAGCGAGGGGGCTGCCCTGTTGTGTGCATGGTGCCAAAGATGCTCACAACACAACCCTTCTATTATTTTTTCCCTTTTCTCCTGTTTGTTCTGGACTCCATGTCATATTGACCTTGACATTTTTTATGATTGTGTCATGCATACAATCGTACACTCAGCCCGCATGGGCTTAAAAGACAATCAGGATGACCCGGCACCAAGACCGAAAACAATAACAAGAAAAAACAGTAGAAACAGAGATTCATATCAGAAACAGTCTATTTTAAAAAAATATATATTTGGCCTTCTTTTTTTAATGAAATTGTAAAAAAAAAAAAAAAAAATCAAAAAGCCATTTAATCTTTTTCTTCATCTGACCAATAGAGCATATCAGGCTTATGTCGTTCAAGATTATTGACCATACTTTCTCTTAGATCATCATAAAGCATACAACAGAAAAGAAAATGAAATTCACTTTCCACATTGTTCAAACCACACATTTCACATGATCTGTTCTCTTCAGGAATATTAGAAAATTGACCAGTTTCAATGGCGAGGGGGAGAATATTCTAGATAAAAGAGATAAAACATTGTTTAGGAGTAAACCTTTCCTTGATCTGCGTATATATTCCCACTTTGGGTTTTAACAGAACGTCTTAAAACCAGGTTTCTTCAAACTTAAGAAGAAGCTTGTTTTTAACAGAATTAATAATACAACACAGGTCATTCATATAAATAACATTTCATATCAACAAAGATTGACAAAAGCTTTTTTGAACAAGGAGACTCATGTGGCTTTCTCCACTTAAATACCTTACGATTGATTCTACCCTCTGCCATTTTACCCAATCGATTGCATAAACGTAACATTCCACCTATACTGTATATCAAAATATATATCACTTTTTTTTTGCACCTGAGTCTGAGTCTCCTAATTTTGAGGTTCTGTCGCTACAGAGTTCCAAAAGTAGCACATCAAAATTATCTTAATTTTATTTATTTTTTAAACAAAACTGTCCCAACATGACCCCTTTACGGCTAGCAGAGTAGTGGTTTAAACCAAGTAAAACATTTAAATAATTTTTTGCAGGGGGGGCAGTAGGCCAGTTCTCGGATTAAGCGTTGCTCAACATAGCCTATACCCTCTAAACGCTTCCGAGCATTAATTAACATATCCCAACAAGCTGAGCAGCTAATACCAGTAACAGAAAATATCCATTAGGTGTCTGGTAAGCATCAATAGGATTGCAGAGGTGTTGCAGTGCTAGCAGTGGTTCACAGGATACTGTGTATACATACAGGCACCTCTTTGTTCTCAGTGTGAAAACATATTCCTGATTGTATCAGGGCATGAAACAAGTCTCCAATAATTGCTAACAGCTCAACTCACGTGCAATTCATTTGCATTGTTTTTATTCAGTATTTACAATGTATTCTAAATTAGTCAAACAAAGACATTGATGAAACGTGTAAAAGACTGTTAAGAGTCTGGTGGAATATTGAATCCAGGAAGGATAACAGAACAGTTGAGCCCCCGGTCCATATGAGAGCAACCATTGCTGGAGGGACTGGTGAGCATTCGATGTTAAATTTCACGCACGCCTCCAACTTTAGCACAGGTTACTCATGAACAACCATTGCAAAAGGAAATGAATTATGTTAACCATAACATCATAATCCTTTACAGCAGCAATATTTAAAGCCATCAACAAAGTTGACTGCAATTTAAAGCCTTACAACTAACATCAGCAATATGCGCTGTCACGCAATAATGTCAAATAGGAAAAGTATAGTTGAATTTGTTTTAAATAGTGCCTTCTTCGCCTATGTTTGAAAGGAAATGCCTTTTCATCTCACCTTACATGATGATGTTTTCCAGAAAGATGTACCGGTATGTATGTAAAGGTGGTATAAAGCATGTCATAGACAATGTAAAAATAAAATGAATAGCTCTGTTTTCATTCATGAATAGATATTCACTAGTTTTTTTTCAAGATCATTAAAAAATGCTGTTCAAAAATTCCTGCTGTTCAAAATCCCAAACAGGTCATGATGAATTCAATTTAAAAAAACAAAAACGCCGGTTACATGAAAGGCCAAGGCCTTCTACAAAATGTCACGTCAAATGCATTTACATCATACAAGGTCAAAACATACGTGGGGTTGTGTCCACTTTGTGTGACTCACCGAGTATTGATCACTGGATTGCATCAGGATGAGCTCCACAAAAGTACATGCCCAAGCCATGGTGACGCTCCAATGTAATGAAATTGAATATGAGCATACTGTGCATGCAAGCATTGCTGCCTTGATTATAATAAAATATTGTGGCCATTAATCAAAATGTGTTGTTCTATGGCTGATGCTGTAAATCCATCTACTGCATACAACAGTAATGTGACAGGCTTTATGGAGAAATGGAGGGTCAGTGAAATAAAACTTTATGAATTCCATGGCCAAGCTCATTTTTCACATGTTACATATTCATCATAAAACTAATGCAATTACCAATCTCTTTGGAGCGTGAATGGTTCTAAGTCGTCATCATTTGTGATACCTCTTGAATATAGAACCCACATGAAGTGTAGGACTATTTTAGGGGCAAAAAAAACTGTAACCTAAGGGAGTATGATATTAAATGCTGTCTACTGAAGTCAAAAGAACGCCTGCATTGATTTAGAAAAAGGAGAAATATTTAACACCCTCACTCTAATCCTACTTAAATGAATGCCTAAAACAAGACAACAGTTTTCCCCCACATTATGAGTGACGCATGAAAGCCAATTGAAGGAAACATTTCAGCTAAGTCTTATCTCCGGCTACATACAGTATTGTACACACAGCCTCTCACATAAACATGTAACATTATGACAGTTGACTGATTTATTTGCTCAGGGGAGTTTAATAATCCCCCATTCCCCTGTTTAAACTGCTGCCATGCATTCTTCACGCACACCAGCAGGCTGTTTTCTGCTGATGTGCAAGTCCTTGAACATGTGTATCGGACTTCGGTGCAGGACATTAGCTTTAAGTGAATTATGGGATGTGGTTGGGTGTCATTCAGTCATGTAATGTGCCATTTGTCTGCTGCTTTTGATGAATACGACCCTCAGACAAGGAGAGCGTCTGGGATTGAGAGCAATGGCATGCCACTCATTCGATGTCCACACGACAGTGCGGATGCTCAAATTATTTCTATTGAATTGTATCCTTCTGTCACATTTTTGTATCATGTGACTTGTGAGAATCCGCAAGTAAATGAACGTTATAGCTATTAAAAAAAAACGTCAGCGTTAAATGACACTATTTGTCTGCGGCAGCCCCCTGAAGCACTCCCTGTTTCTGAAATCCAAAATAGCTTTTACTGTCATCATCAACCACTCCATCCCTTAATCTCTTCAAGGAGATCCATTACCATATCAATAATGAGTTGTGAACCAGTCATAGATTAAATCCAGCAATAAAGAAGCCTACAAGGCATGCACTCACACTGAGCCATTTTAATGACAGGGGCACAATTACAACTGCGTTCATCAGAACTGACCGACTTCCTTGTACTCACTATCTTCCTCTCCTCGCGTAAAATGACCTCCTGCCCTGAGGTCACAGGCCACTGATCTTGGACAAGGAACATGGCTCACAATATCTGCTGTGTGCCATCCCTAAGATTTTTGATGGTGTTGAGGACAGGGATCTGCCTGTCAAGTTCTTCCAAACCAAAATCATCCTTACATGCCCCTTTAGGGACCCCAAACATTTCCCACACAGTTTTCTGGCAGCGTTAAAGGGGTTACAGGAGCTAGCTCAACTTCCCCTGAAATATGCTTCCACTCCCTAGGTGCCAGACCAGATAATTGAGTTTTGGGTATTTTCCCATTTATTCCGGGAATTTTTTTTCCATGTTTCCACCTATCCTCCATAGGGAACCTATCAGATTTAGATAAAAATAAAGAAATAGCTCTGCCACTGGTTACAGGAAAGGATTTTTTACAGCACCACTTTTTTAAAAACAAAGCATCTTGTCCAAATATTGATGAATTTCACATTTAAAGCAGCATTGGGCAAGAATTCAACCTTAATAAAAAAGATTCACAACTCTTTTGATGAAACATTGACTTACAAGTAGTTGAATGGGACTTTTGTCATGCCCGGGGGGAGGGGGGGGGGGCGGGTGTCTGGGGTTAACTGTATAATTTTTTACTTGCACTAAGCAGCTTTGAGGAGGATGGGATCAACCCTGGCATACCAAAAAAAAAATACAAATGTCCTGAATTGCTTTATGGCATACTCACTTCTTCCTTTCGCTATAAGAACAGAAGTTGATTCGAACGTCTACGCGCTATTACTGGTGTCATGGCAGAAGCACTAAAACAAACACAAGTATTGTTTGAACAAAATCAGATTAATTATCTCATCGCTATTCATCTTCCACACAGCCACTGGAAATAGAAATTTGATTCAGTCCAACTTGCAGGCCAGCGAGAGCTAAGGATTTCACGGGAAATGTGGTTGACTTTTGTCAAAACACTACTGCTTTTGCCCACATGGCGCCGCCATAATCAACAAAAACTGACATATGACACAGTGTTGCTTTAAGAGGTTTGTCATAATACCATGAATTGAATTACACTTGCCATATTTTCAGTTGGACGCGAAGTTAAGAATGCAGGATACATTACACTCTGGAGATCTTATTCGTCCTTATAAATGTACTTTGCACACACCGATTTCCTGCACTGACTCCAGTGAGTCTGTTAAGATTCCTCCATATAGACCGTGTGCCTCTCTTGCCCTGAAATGAAAGGGAATGAGGGGAGCCACTTTGACTGAATCAAATCAGCTGTGTTCAGTCCCACCACGGCACAAACACCCATATCTCCTGCTGCATTGCTCCTATATGAAAATGCCAAAGGAAAGAAAACTCCATCCTTGCGAACAGTTAGATTAGTTAGTTTTTTAAGATTTTTCAGTCTTGCTAAATAAAACATGCAAATCGATTTTTCTGCATTCACCCAAAGCGCCTCACCAATAAATCCCCCCTGAGTGACATTAAACAAAAGCTTGTAAATGTGATGTTACAGAACAATACAGATTCCTGCGCTGAAACACTATTTATTTGTGATTCTTACAGTAGGAATTATCATTCCAGTTTAATCCCCCCTCCCCATAGTATAATATGTAGAGTACAAAGATTTGTGTTGCCATTTCACACACTGTGTTGCTATTGTGCTCGATAGATTTTGTGCAGCTTTGAGTGATACAGCAGTTGGCATCTAATGTGAGCGTAAGCGCCGAAGAACGGGTGCGAAAAAAAAAATGTTTGTTTCCCCTTGTTGCCGTAGCACAGAGATCTGTGGATATTTTTGGATTTGAATATAAGAGAGGATCTGTGTTTTGTTGAGCATGTGTGTTTTTGTCTGAGTGGGATGCTTTGTTTTCTTCATTCCAGCAAGACACATATGTGCCATGCTTGATTTGAGAAATTCAACAAATGTGGGGGCTTATGCCTATAGTATACAACAAATGATTTTTTTTTTGTGACATATGAAGGTATTCGGTGCAGACAGACAGGGCAAGAATTAACAGTGCTCTCTCACGCACACACACACACACACACCATATCACTCATGTCGTGAAACATAGAAAAAGTCCTTTAAAAGCCCACACACTGTTTTTCTGTGCAGACTGATGAAAGTGAATGAAGGCGATTATCACTGAAGAGATCATAGCTCTTCATGATTGACCATGATTGCAGTATTGTGAAAGACTAATCAGCTAAAGGTTTACATATGTCAAAAGACAAATCAGCATATCAACTTGCTACGCTAGCAAGCTCAAACTTCGTGGCCCGGATGCTATTAAAATCAACATCTTGCTCGAGGATAGAAATAGAACCCCTGAAAGAAAGCTTTTTTGTATGGCACCAGCACTGGCTAATTTGACAATGCATTTGTCATCTTACTAAACATCTTTCCAGTCCATTGTTTAAAAAAAAAAAAATCACAATCAATAATTCACTTGTTAGACATAACATATTGAAACAGATATTCTCCCAATATTCAATTAAGGAGGTCAATATTCAAGTACCGTACAAGTACATTTTTCTTTTTCATCACGATTGGTCTGCAAAGTCCTAAAGTCAATGTTCCCATTTTTGCATAGCTCCAGGCTTTTGCCGATATCCCAAAGCCCTTCACACCAGATGGACCAGTCTCAGGTCATTTTTGAATTTCAGAATAGAACTTAAATTATTGCCTGGCAACTGAGCATGAACAAACATCCAAATATGCCTTTGAGAGCGTGTCTAAGGTGGTTGGCACTGGCTTGTCAAATGCATCACAACTTTGTAAAAGTAGCTTACATGCACAGCCTGACTTGTTATACTCCAGGGGCCTCGGGTTACAGCCAAGTTAACTAGGGAAAGATAAATGGAGTCTTGATTTGGTTTGGTTGGGTTGAAGCACATTTTTTTAGTCAATGGTTGAGGTTAGGATTAGGCAGGTCATAACATATCTGGAGCCAGAAAAGATAAATTCTCACTAATCCCCTTTTCCACTCCATTTTGGCTGCTTGACAAATGAAAGGACCAATTAGTTTCTTTCAAGGAGTTAGCGGTGGAATCTCCAGGCGTTTGGATTAGACATGTCGAAATTTAGAATCTCCAAGCTTGTAAAAAGTGATGGTGTGGATGCCATAGCAGTACTGAATTGAGTTTCTCTGTTTAGTGCATGTACCTGTATGCCCTGTGTGCAATGCATATGGCTTCAATACATTTGTAAAAAGCAACTAAAAAAAGTTCTTTTTTTTTCAGTGTAGGGGAATAATAAAAATGCTTTAAAGCTACATAATACCTTCAAAGAAATTAAATTGGAGGAACAGTAAAGGTCATGTAGCCTGGACTTGATAACATTAATTTAACTTGACATACAATGAGTAAGTGTAACATCAACGGACAAATAAAACGTAAAATTAACGTGATTCCTTGGTTGATTTTACTAGCATAAGTTAAGGTGAGAACAAGTCACACAGTTCATCACAGAATCACAGCAGTTTATTACATTTGAATCATGTCCAGCCGATGTTCAAATTAAGTAAATTCAAAAGACTTTTTCGCAAATAATCATCACTGGAACAAATTTTTCATTATAAGACTTCAATGTTAGCATGGTTATAGAAAGTCACTTGGAAAGTCCAGTTGTGTGTACAAGTGGCTGTATTTTACGGTCTACTCTGGTGCTTTTTGATCTACTAAGTGTGACCATTGGCAGACTTGAAGCACTCTGTGGTGAGTACAGAGAGGCAGGTAAGCCAATTTGTGCGGTGCTCTCATTAACCACCCCTGATGCTGACTGTGAGAGAAAGAAACAATGTGGGTGGTGGGTGGCAGAATGAAAGAACAAGGAATATGGCGGCACATTGAGAAAGACGCCTCAAACAAAGATGATTTTGCCTGAAAGAAATTGTCAGAGATGGCATTTTTTTTTCTTCAACTCCAGGAGGAGTAAAAGGCATAAAAAATCAAATCAAATGTAAAGTACGCATGGCAAATGCCTTTCAGTTAGTATGGCTGCGTGTGTTTGCATCCCTGCCCATCTGTACGTCTTTTTGGAGGGGAATAATTGAGTGGTGGAGGACACGACTCTGCACCGCAGGGAGCCATCTGCATTCATTGAGAAATGAGCAGTCTACCTCAGTCAGTGCATCTCTCCCTCAAAACAATGAGCGGGTAGGGGTAGAAAGGCGTAGGAAAATTGTGTGGAACAATCACAGGATGGAGTGAGGCATGACAAACCAAGCACGCCGGGATGGACATCTTCTGCAGTCGCACTGTGAGAAGAGGTGACTGCGAAAAGAATGCAGGGGAGGAGAGGTGGAGAGTGTTTAAGGTAACATTTGAAAGGGGACACACCCTCAACTATAAAAATGCACAGGAATTTATTGTTTCTAAAAAATGTGTGGCTAAGCAGCAATTTTTTTTAAAATTGTGACATAATGTGGCTTGGTGATGAAGTGCCGCCTGAACAATACAATCAATGCTTTTACTTCCCTAATGGAGGCTCGGATGCTCTTTGCTAAAGAAGTTAGATATTTTATCCATCCATCCATTATCCATACCGCTTCTCCTCACAAGGGTCGCGGGCTTGCTGGAGCCTATCCCAGCTGTCTTCGGGCAGTGGGCGGGGGACACCCTGAAATGGTTGCCAGCCAATCGCAGGGCACACAGAGACAAACAATCACACACACTCACAATCACACCTAGGTGCAATTTAGGGAGTACCCGGAGAAGACCCACGCAGGCACGGGGAGAACATGCAAACTCCACACAGGGAGGCCGGAGCCGGGATCGAACCCACGACCTCTGAACTGTGAGGCGGATGTGCTAACCAGTCGACCACCGTGCCGCCTAGACATATTATCATTACACAAATATAACACATAAGGTTCAGTTTTGATTTTGCTCAACTGAGTATGGAGGAATGATATGAATCAGTGTGTCGTCAAGATAAAATGCCTTCTCTTTATTACAGAATTACAAAGAAATTCTACAGTATGCTTTAGGCACGAGGGATTACCAAATCAACATTGTGCAGAGAACAGCGAGAAAACTAAGTAAAGTTATGTTGCTGTCATTTGAATTTCATATCTTAGCCACCCACCTAACGTAACGTTTGATTTACGGTGTAATTAAAACACTTGCTTTATGGTAATTCCCTGCAATAGTTTTTCATGATTAATCTACTCTTAGATCCGAGTTGTGTGCAAATCCTCAAACGACATGATCTGCCCACAAGTAATCAAGTGGCGCCTGGGTGTTATAATATTAGTGGTAAAGAATATCCGCTGTGATGCACCATGAAGTGTGATATTTGACGGTTCAAAAACACACCCACATACCCACCGACAGGGTGGCTCTGTGGAAAAACCAAAGTTAAGAATGACGCCCGCTATAATTCTGTCCATTAAAACCTGAAATAGATCAAAAAGGATATTTTTCTGTGATCACTTGATAAAGCAACAATAAATCCCACATATATATATTATAAAGTATTTCAATGCTTGTGATATACCAGCAGATTATCGGTGTCAGGATTTATTGCGTTTTCATTTTTAGGGGCCTTGTAAAAACGGCATTGTTACAGGAACAATGATTTGTATGTGGTGGTGTAAGCTCTTATGGTGAACATGGCCATTTGTAGGGACGTACACAATAATACAAACATGGACACAAATTCCCAAAAGGCACTATTCATGGCAGAAGGAGGGTGTGATTTTTACTTTTTATCATCCATTTCCATAGAGTAAATAAACAAAACAAAATGCACAAGCTTATCACATTGAGCAGAATGTGCCTGTGATCAACAAGAAACAACACTGGAGTCACACGCCAACAGAATCCACTCTAATCTGGTTAGGCTGCTGCCTTGCCCAAAAATGAACAACTAAACACAACATTGATCTTGTTCTTTGTTTTGATCATTGTTTTTAGGAAATGGGACCAGATCAGACCACCCTGGGTTTGGTTTTCCTGTTAAGAGCCAAGTTCTGTTTCATTCGGAGCGCACCCAGAAAACCCTCTGCTGTATTCAGTCCTTTATCACTACAAACCAACTGGGACTCTGTTGAGACACGCCGCTATTCTTCCTGCTCCAGCCAACCATGCATATTAATTGTTTTGATGAAGGAAGGGCCAATCTCTTCACCATAAAAGACTAGATGTTGTTCATTACTGTCATAGGGCTGCCATCATTACGGAAGCATGTCCTTATTGTATGCTTATGTGTGTGTGCGTATGTGTGGGTTTATATCCAACAATGTTTCATAGTACAATACATGATCTTCTGTGTCACGACTAACGTAGTCAATCAATCAATGAAGAGAACCCATTGTGCTAAAAAAAAAAAAAAAAAAAAGATCGTTGCGTGCTGCATCAATAACTGAGCCTGGCCAACAACAACATCAACAACCCCCTCCACAGACCAATGAATGTTCCCTGAGCAAACATCCTTTCACCCTGTTTATAACACTAAATTGAACATCATAAAAGAAAATAAAAGGGAAAGACAGGGACAATGATGTCCACACTTGTCTCTCAATTATCATGACACAAAGGAAATGTGTGAAAAACATAAAACGATGGAGGCTATGCTCATTCAGTTATTTAAATTTGAAGAAAAAAAATCAGATCACAGACATGACACAACACTAAAGGATTCTAAAATGTTTCCCTCTACTTGGTCCAAGCAAGCAACTGTTTGTGTCTACCTCATTTTTTTCTTGATTTATTCCATTTTTTCTTGAAGTCAAGTCTTAAGTCAACCCCAAATTTTCTTTACAATAATATGTTCTCTGCAGCCCCACTAGTCAAAACATGGTATTCTGATTAATATTGTGTTTGTGGAATAAGAGGTAATCCACCCGTTTTTAGCCATCTCAGGGGACGGCCATTTTGCCACTTGTTGTCGACAGAAAATGACATACAAAATGGCGCATAGAATTTGCAAAGAATTTTTGGGGTGTTGAGTTCATCTTTAAAGCCAGAAAGTTGCTTTTTGAAGTAAATTTAGTTTTGTCTCCTTTCTTTGATCTGCTTTTCATCCCTACAAATTCAAACAAAGGAATGAACATCCTCTGAGACTGGTGACTCCAAAATTTTTGCCATGGGGTGTACTTGCACTGATTAGTGTCTTTTTTTTCTCTTTGCTATTGTTTCTGTCCTTTAAAGTCAACACTCTTCACAAGCGCACTAACTCCTTCACTTCCCTGCCCATCCTGTAAATCTGCAACGAGAGACAGCAGTGGGTGGAACTAATGGCCACATTCGCCGCTTTAAAAACAACACACATGGAAGAATCAATCAGTAACATCATCCCTCAAGTCGCTTTCATTTCCATTAAGGCAACATACTGTATCTCTCCTCTCTCTGTGCTGATTAACCCAAGACCAAATGTCATCCTGGGCGGCTGAAACACTTTGCATTAAACACACAATAGGTCCATCACCAGGCTTTCTGCTACTGCCATTAACTTTATTCTAAGACTATTGTTTAATACTGAAAACAGAGCAAGTGATTTGGAGCGCAGTGATGCCATTTCTATAGCCACAGTGAATAGTGTAATGTGGAATCTGTGACAGGGCTGGTCAGTGACGCTCCATTGAGCTGCCACAAACAACACGAGAGAGAAATGAACCACCAAGGCAAAAGACAGGGGGATGTTTTAACTCTAAAAAAATACAATAAAAATGGATGAGCACTGTGGAGGGAAAGGAGACTGCCTCTTAATGCTTAATGTTTCCACCATAGAAACACTAGTGGAAAATCACAGTGCGATTTTTTAACATCGGGTGATTTTCCGACACCATCTGCGTCATCCTGCGACATTTATTTGATGAACTGTTTGTCTGCATGTTTAAACATGGTTTATACCAGTGGTTCTTAAACATCAACGATGGTCCAACCTTGGGCCGTGAGTGCCAACTAGTGGGCCGTACAAAAGATTTTCAGTTTCGCGCCACGATGGCCGTGGGGCAGCTTAGGTTATCAATTCAGAACATCAGAGATGTTGCTGTTAAGAAAATGCTCAGTTACAATATAATGTTCTGCCTCTAGGTGGAAAGAAGGCATCAGTCAGTTATCTACCTATGCGCAATAAGTTAGTTAAGAAGCAACCGAACATTGACACTCATTGATAAGTATTTTCAAAAAAGAGAGAAATCTACGCTTATGACAAACCTCACCAAAAGACAAAACATATCCCATGCTTTTTGTAGAGGTAAAATCTATTTATTAGGTTTTATTTATTCATTATTTTTAGCTGTGTTTTGCATCTTGCTGGGTGTCAAAATTTACACAACATCAACAAAAGTCGTTTTGATGATCATGTTGTGTAAGGATATTTATTTGACATAGTTTTAGATTTATAAACTGTAAGTGGATTTGATTTGGTTATTGAATACAAACATATTAAAAGTCAACACAAAGTATAAAATATGTGAATGGGCCAAAGGCCACTTTGTACAGGAAAATTTGGGCCCCAAGGTCCAAAACGTTTCGACCCCCTGGTTTATAGGCCTGCCGTCCATCCAGGTTCCATACCGCGCTCTGTATGTTCAGAGTCACAGGGAGTTGGACTCTATAACAGCTGATGTAGGGCAAAAGCAGCACTACACACTGATCGCCTGTCACTGAGAGAGACAATCTTTTACAGTCACATTCGCACTGTCACTGAGTAACAATGAACCACTGTAACCTGACTATGGTTCACTATGGTCCAAACATTTATAAAAAAAAAAAAATCCAAAAATCTAAACATATTTTACTGTATTTTAGTGCTTGTGAGTATGAGTGGTGACCACTGCCCGCTGAACCATAAATGTTTGATTTTTATTTGGTGCTAAAACCTCATCTCACTAGGAAAGGCCAAGATGTGACTTGTGAAACAGCGCAAGAGCTCTCAAAGTTTCAAAGTTAGGCAGACAAAAAAAAGTTTTTTTCGGGGGGTTGAAGCACATATATGCATCCCCTATTACCTCAAAAACGTGTGAGCTCTCAGATACATCCAGATTGAAATTGTTTGGCCACAAATACAGATGCAGTTCCCTTTCTGGGCCATGCAGACCAACATGACATGTTCAAGGTTCCACAAACAGATTCCAAAGGCTAAAAGCACGTTGTCCCAAAATTGTGGAACGTACCTACATTTCAGCCAGAAGCTATCTCTTCTGTGGACTTTTTTAAAAAAACAGTTAAAACACATTTATTTAGACAGGCACGTCAGTAGAACTATTGATTTTGATTTATTTTTCCTATATTTACTGAATAATCTTTATGACTGTATTTTACCCACGTAAAGCACTTTGTGAGTCATCTTTGAATAGTGCTATATGCCGTATTAAGTCGCGAGTTTTTTTCTTTTTTTTTTTCATAATTTGCCCAGGTGCGACCTATACTCTGGAGCGATTTATGTGTGAAATTATTAACACATTATTACCTGTATATAATTTCACGTTATTTCATGTTATTTTATCCCACATAAAGAAACATAAAGATAAATCCTAAAAGCTATTAAAATGCATGAATAATTTAAATGGTTAAAATCTAATATTTTGTTAAATAAGTCATTAAAATAGTATGATAAAAAGACAATTTGACTGTCTATCAATCCATTCATCCATCCATCCATTATCTATACCGCATATCCTCACAAGGGTCACGGGGCGTGCTGGAGCCTATCCCAGCTGTCTTCGGGCAGTAGGCGGGGAACACCCTGAATTGGTTACCAGCCAATCGCAGGGCACACAGAGACAAACATCCGCACTCACAATCACACCTAGGGGCAATTTAGAGAGTCTAATCAACTTACACAGGGAGACCGGAGCCGGGATCGAACCCACGACCTCTGAACTGTGAAGGGGATGTGCTAACCAGTCGACCGCCGTGGTATTGCATCATCAGCCAGCCACACACACACACGCACGGAGCGGAGGAGACGAACAAAGATAATTACGACCGAATACAAAAATACTTTTGGAGACTTGGAAACATTCTACATGGTCGGCGATAAATAAAAGACTTATTAAATCAATCTACGACCATTTTGGTGAGTCTTATTATTAAGTTATTACCGTAACTTTCTCGTAATCTTACATGTGTGCATTTTAGCTAAATGTTACCATCCTAGCTCGGTGGAAATGACGTGTACTAAGCGCACAATTTTTTTAAAATTTGATTTATATGGACACATATATTAGCGTTACCCGACAGAGACAGCTTGGCTTGTTGGGGGCTTGGGGGGCGGGGCTTGTATAATGTAACGTAAGCATACCGTTCAGCCTGTTGTTGCCTCTATTCTATTTTTATTTTAAATTGTTCGTCATTTAAATTTTAAATGACATGTCTGTTCTTGGCGTTGGATTTTATCAAATACATGTCCTCCCTAAATGCGACTGATACTCCAGTGCGACTTATATATGTTTTTTTCTTCTTTATTGTGCACTTTATGGCTGGTACGACGTATAGTCCGGAAAATACGGTAAATAAAATGTACTGAATTACTTTCTTCCAGATTGGATTGCTGTGGTAGTTGATGTATTGGGCTATTGTTTGATCATGCAGTCAACCTTTCACCAGTGCAGAAAGGTGCTTCATCAGGAAACAACAGAGGCCAGACTGCATGCCCCGCACCTGTCCCCAGGGCACAGTAATCAGGGGCCTACCGAGACCTCAGCACAGAGAGGCTACCACGGACCGAGGAATCTGCCCCATTGGTTACATGAGGTCTGAGATCTATGCATGCCAGTCAAGTTCTTCCACACCGAACGTTTCCAATTAATTTTCCGTTTACAGATCTGCTTTGTGCACTATGACACAGTGACAGTAATGTTAATATGCAAAAGAGTGATCCCACAAAATTGGAAGCATCAAATTGTTCAAAAGATTAGTAGCTTACACTATAGTGTAGTATGCATTTCCACAAGGACGTGTACAAGCATGTAAAATCTTTGTATGCTTGTCGCTTGGTTAATGATAACCAAAGCCTTGTATGCTGATAAAAACAGAATGATATAGAATAAAGTCACAAAGACAGTCAAGCAAGCTGCAGTTCCATTGTGATGTCTCGGAAACCTTGAATATGCTTAATGATTACGGTACATCTGTCATATCGTGAGGTGATGATGTGTAAAAAGAGGTGGGGTAACTAGACATTCCTAAGTCTAGTTGAACCTACCCAGGGGCCTTTTTAGACCCAATGGGGGTCCCAGGCAAGATGGATCATGGAGCCCACCCCAAAAACCTTCCAGTAGGGGGCCTCATTAGGGAGATTGCCAAGTCCCAACGTGTCATTGTCGCATCTATCGGGATTTCCATCTGTCGCTGATATGGCCCAATATCAGCCATTTTTCTGGGCCCCCCTGCCCAGGAAACAACTTGTAAGGCGCCCTGTGCAGTAGATTCCTGACACGTTGACAGGCAAGTTCAAGGGGCAAATTGTTCAGGAGTAAACAAACTTTTATGAACAGATTTTCATCCTCTTGCATTGACCTGCTTCTCTCTGCTGTGGCCAAACTGTCTAATTCTGTTCGAGAATGTTTGAGAATTGTAAATCACAATGACAGTCAAGCATAAAGAGCCAGCTAATTAAATGCCATAGGTGAGACCGGACAGAAAAATGATGTATAATAATATGAATCTTGCCAGCAAGCTTATTGCTTACAAAATGGAAAGGAAGTGTAAAGGTTTTGAAGCTTGTTTTTTTTTTTTTTTAACAGTAAATCCATCCATCCATTATCTGAGCCACTTTATCCTCACAATGGTCACGGACATGCTGGAGCCTACCCCAGCTGTCTTTGGGCAGTCGGCTGGGTACACCCTGAATGATGCCAGTCAAACGCAGTTTAACAGTCAATCTTATTGCAAAACAGTTCTTCAGATCAGCCTCTCAAACGTGAATGCTTTCTGATTTCCTCAGTCCTCCAGCAAACAAATTATCTTTTTGTTTTAATGAAGAGGCAACCATGGTGATCAGCTGGCTTGTTCAACATTGTTGCCCATTTTCTGACATGTTTCACATCAAACATCAAACCCAACTGCCCAAAAGAGTGCTGCCGCCCAAATCGTCTGAGGCCCACCAAAACCTTAGATCACAGCTCTGATCAACATAAGACTAGGACTAATGATTCCCAAATACTGTACATAGTTTTCCTACCCATGTTCAATATATTTATGCAAAGCACTGAGCAGAAAATCTGCGTAAAAGCTAGAGTGTAGCTTTGTTTCTTGCATGAAAATAGATAATTAACAGTTAACTCAGCTAACTCACATTTTACAGTAATGACTGTCTTATGCATAGCTGTCAACTTGTACGTTTTCCCCAGCCAACCATGCGATTCCGTTTTTTGATCATTTCAAATTGTGTACGCCGTATAACAATTTTTGAACGGGAAAAAAATTAAAAAATAAAAACTTGTTTTTGTGTTAGACCGATCTCGTCTTGCCCATTTCGGCTCTAATCCGTTAGCGATTCCGACTCAAACTTCGGCCGACTTTCACTAGCAAAGTAGCCACCCCCCACCGCCCCCCTTGAGCGATAAACACTGTGTAAGATTCTATATAGAAATATCCGTTCCGTTTCCCCCACGTCTCCCGCTGAGCGATAAATACTGTGTAAGATTAAAAATAGATACTGTGTAAGATTATATGCAGAAATCTACGGGCAAATTACAACTTTTGTAAGATTCAGCACAGCCCGAGGTTGACAGGTATGCTCTTGCCACATGATCCCTGAATGTTTATGTGACCTACTAATTTGTCATAAATTGTCATAAATTGTCAACATTACCAGCGAGGACACTTTTACGTACTCAGTTTACATGCCTTGTTCGGTGAACATTTCATACGCTCTTTTGTTACCATTTGAATGCAAGACAGAAAAAATACAATAAAATGGATTCTTTAGCGGTGGAAAAATTAGACAAAAAGGAGTGTCTGTGATTATGACCTGGGAGACCAGCTATTGTATCTCAACGGGACCTTACAGGGAAAAATAAAGGAAATCAAGGATAATGAAAATCCTCATGTACGGACTATTGTAGGTCAGATGTGCCGTGGAATGCAAACATGTAGACGTGAGAGGAGAGAAAGACAAACCATTGCTTTTTGTTTTCCTTCCGCTCACTCTGCACATGTGTCTCTTAATCCATAACCTCTCTCTAGCCAAGGTAGGGGGGATCCCCCTACCTCTGCAATCTCTGGTGATCTTGCCCACACTCACATCACTGAGCATGCCTTCCCACAGAGCGGATCATCCACCTCAACAACAACAATAACAACAGTGATATTTACAGCCAGGTCCCCTAGGGAGGCCAACTTTCTGCTCTCGAAGCACACGCTGTGCCTGAATGCACGCTCCTATTATCCTGGACTTCAACAGGAAGCGCATGGTCGGTCTGAGTCTTGCATCTGAGGCTCGGGAATCTGGGAGTTTTTCAGGGATCTGTAACAGAGACCTGGCCTTTGACGTCAGCAGGGTAGTAAATTAGAGAAGGGTGAAGATTAGCAGGCGTTTTTAAAGACCTCCGACACTCTTGTTTGAAAGAAGGATCTGGGTGCTTTATCTTGTCATGACTGAGAATGTTCTTGATAGATGGGAAGTCAAGAACATTAGAATTGTTCACTGTCTTACTCTTATCTTGTCAGATTTTGTTGAATCTGGGGATAATTTTAAGTCATAATTGTATGCAAAAGTTTAAAAGGTCAGTTTGGCTTCCAAGCGCTGAGTCCAGTAATTTTTTATCAGCGGCTATAAAATTGAGTCAAAAACCTCATTCCTGAGATTGTCCCAGCACAGGACTTGATCCCAAAACTTTTGTGCCCAAAGTCAGGGGTGCGACCCACTGACCCACATGGAGCTCCTTATCAGTCAGGCTTTCAAAGGAATGTTTAAGTTTCAAAAGCGCTTAAAAGTGGTCACGATTTTTGACAGGTGTCCTAAAATTCAATTGAAAAATCAGCTGTCAGGATGTGTGACCTCAGGTTTTAAAGCAGTCAGGGATTCAAATGAGGATATTTGGCTTCCACACAGGGTCCTGATTTTTAACAAAGGTTATAAAATTTAGTAAAAATTAAAACTTCAGATTTCTAAAACAAGTTTATAAGAGTTTAAAAGAAGTTTGAAAGATCAGTGCTTAATCTCCAAGTTTATTTTATATTTTGTATTATGCTCATTCTTGAAAAAGTAAACGACTGTATTACTGGATGCCATGATGATCCTCAGTCAGTCAGTCCAGTGCGCCATCATTAATCCATGTGCCCGCCAGGTCAGCTAATGACAGCACACGTCAAGCTGCACATGGAAAGCAGGTCAACAAAGCTGCCCAGCCAGCAAACCTGACCAGCGTCCACTAGCGCGTGTGTGTGTGCGTACACTCGCACATGTGTGAGACTGTTTGCTCTATGATGCACAGTCCTTTGGCGCCCTACACAAAGCTGCTGACTCTTGTCAGAGCCTCACCCTCTGAGAGCAGTAATCATTACAGAAGCTGTAGATGCCAACAGCTCGTCCCTCTTAAGCACATTCTGCAAACATATTCAACAAACCGCAAAAGAAGTCAGTCTACTCTTTGTTTATTGTATTTTGCACTTCTATCATGGTTTCTAAATTTACAGATACAGTGGGTACGGAAAGTATTTAGACCCCTTGAGATTGTTCACTTTGTGTCATTTCAGCCATTTGCCAAAATCAAAAAAGTTCATTTTATTTCTCATTAGTGTACTCACAGCACCCCTTCTTGACAGGAAAAAAACACAAATGTAGAAATGTTTGTACATTTATTAAAAAAGAAAAACTGAAATATCATATGGTTATAAGTATTCAGACCCTGTGCTCAATATTGAGTTGAAGCACCCTTTTGAGCTCGTGCTGATACGTTCCAGTGATGACTGGAAGAGGTGGATCCCACAAATGTTGACAGAGAGAAACGAAAAGGTGTTTAACAAAAAATTATTTACAATAAGATTAAACTACCGTTAAAGTACAACAAGGTCGCTGATGAAAAACAGCCACAAAAAAACGAGCTAACGCAAAACACTTGCAAAAAGGGGAACAAGATAATGCAAAAATCACTTGTCAAACAAGGACAAGGAAACAGCCAATAGTAAAGAAACCAAAACCATAATAAATAACAGAACCAAAGATGCTATACACGGCAAAAAACACACGAGCAGAAAAACTAGGCACAAGAACTATGAAGTCTCGACAAACAATCTCTTGGAGCAGTGGTTGCAAGCAAGGACGAATTATCCGATGAAGAGCTGTCGCGGTCGCAGTCCATTTAAAGTCCTTGATTACTGATTTAAAGCAGGTTACGGCAGCGGAGGACACATCTACATCCGCCGCCGACTGAGACCATGACAGTACAGCCATGAGTCTTCTTTGGAATGATGCAGCAAGTTTTTGACATCTGGATTTGGGGACCCTGAGCCTTCTTCCTTGCAGATCCTCTCCAGTTCTGTCAGGTTAGATGGTGAATGGTGGTGGACAGCCATTTTCAGGTCCCTCCAGAGATGCTTATTCGGATTTAGGTCAAGGCTGTGGCTGGGCCAGTCAAGAATGGTCACAGAGTTGTCCTGAAGCCACTCATGTGTTATTTTAGCTGTGTGCTTTGGGTCATTGTCCTGTTAAAAGGTGAATTTTCAGCCCAGTCTGTGGTCCTGAACACCCTGGAAGAGGTTTTCCTCCAGGATATTGCAGTATTTGGCCACATTCATCATTCCTTCAATTGCAACCAGTCGTCCTGTCCCTGCAGCTGAAAAACACACCGACAACATGATGCTCAGGGATTGTATTGGACAGGTGATGAGCAGTGCCTGGTTTTCTCCACACATACCGCTTAGAATTAACATCAACAAATTCAATCTTGGTCTCATCAGACCAGAGAATTTTATTTCTCATAGTCTGGGAGTCCTTCCGTCGAGCCACTCTGCCATAAAGCCCCAACTGGTGGAGGCTGCAGTGATAGTTGACTTTGTGGAACTTTCTCCCTACTGCGTCTCTGGAGCTCAGCCACAGTGATCTTTGGGTTCTACTTTACCTCTCTCAGCAAGGCTCTTCCCCCACAATTGCTCAGTTTGGCTGGACGGCCAGGTCTAGGAAGAGTTGTGGTCGTCCCAAACTTCTTCCATTTGAGGATTATGGAGGCCATTGTGCTCTTAGGAACCTTGGGTGCTGCAGACATTCTTTTGTAACCCTGGCCAGATCTGTGCGTTGACACAATTCTGTCTCTGATCTAATTGGGCAGTTCCTTCGACCTCATGATTCTCATTTGCTCTGAAAATCTCACTGTGGGCTGTAAGGTCTGTAAGGTGTGCCTTTTCCTAAAGTCCAATCAGTTTGATTAAATACAGCTGGACTCCAATAAAGGAGCAGAACCATCTCATGGAGGTTCAGAAGAAATGGACAGCATGTGAGTTAAAAATGAAGTTTTTTGCAAAGGGTGTGAATACTTATGACCATATGATATTTTAGTTTTTCTTTTTTAATACATTTGCAAAATGTTCAACATTTCTGTTTTTATTTCTGTCAGGATGGGGTGCTGAGTGGACATTAATGAGAAATAAAATGAACTTGTTTGATTTTGGTAAATGGCTGCAATGACACAGAAAGTGAAAAAATGTCAAGGGGTCTGAATATTTTCCCTACCCACTGAATCTTCGCTGCTAAAAGCTTGGAATGTTCCGTGGTATGATTTGTTCATTACAGTTCTAGAAAAACAGAACATCCATCTATCCATCCTCAACCCCTTATACGGGGTCGGGTCACTTAAGCCCAGACTAACCTCTCCTTCACCACTTTATCCAGCTCTTCTGGGGACATCTCTCCAGTGTGTCCTGGGTCATCCCTGAGGTCTCCTCCAAGTGAGGCGTGCCGGGAACACATCACCAAGGGAGTGTCCAAGAGTCGTCCTGTTCGGATACCCGAGCCACCTCATCTGGCTCCTCTCAGTCTGAAGGAGTAGCGGCTCCACTCTCAGCTCCTTCCGGATGCCCGAGCAGCTTCTCCATCTCCAAGGGAGAGCCCAGAAACCCAGTGGAGGAAGCTCATTTTGGCCACTTGTATCCGGGATTTTGTTCTTTCGGTCATGACCTACAGCTCGTGGCCATAGGTGAGGATGAGGGTGTGGTGAAAAACATAAAAGTGCACGTGAATGGAAATGTGAATTTGAAGAACTCAGTGTTTCCTGGTCATTATTTGTCAAGCAGATGACTGGATACAGTCTGGGGCAAAAATACACACACACAACTTATGTACAGTATATGCTTGAGAAGAATCCTCAAAATCTAAGTTTAAAAGTCCCATGCCACCATTTTTCAAATTAGTTTTTATTTATCTTTGGTGTCATTTTATTGAGTTAATTTGGGTTACGTATGGCCAGAATGCCTTTTTTCCAAGCTATTTTTGTTGGTCAGAAATACGTGTTTTTCAATTGCCATTTTCTCAATATTAAAAATGATTCAAGATGTAAATAAACATTGCTCCGATTGGGTTGTTGTTCTCCTTAAGTTGGTGTGGAAAACATCTTTGCTCTAATTGGTGGCTGCCAATATGTGGGCGTCTTGTGGCCACCATGTCTCTTCATTGTGATGGCTCCGTCGAAATTAAGCGGGCCGTAGACGGAGTAGTTGCTGGCTGCAGGCCCGATTGTCCTGGAGCAAAAGTTTTCCTTCTATTATTTATTTATGTAAGTTTACCTCCATGGTGAACCTGATCACCTCGCGGCTACTTTTTTTTTTCTAATGTACCTACATGGTGATGTCTCACGACCTCACGGACACGACTGCCTATTGTGTGTGTGTGTGTGTGTGTGTTTGGCTATATCACTTTAAAACACGGAAACCTATGTGCAGTGTTTGTGAAAGCTTACATTGACAAAGTCATTCTGAACAAAATGTAGCTGAACACAGCACAATGCTGGTTCCGGAACGCTTTGGAGTTTCTCCCAAAATAAAGTGAAGCGGGTAAATTCTTCAACTCCTCTGAGATTGGCAGCTGCCGCAAAGAGTTGGCTTTGCCCAAAACGCAGGCGCATTGTTGCCGTCAGCCATTTTTCCTGAGTTGGGTGGGTGTGTAGCAATCACAATTGGGCAAGTACTAGAAAAATGAGAGTAGAGTCTACACCACAGTAACACCAAATTCAAACCCGCTTGGTTTTCAAGCCTTTGCCTTTCAAAGGTTGCATGCAAACGATAGATGTCAAACTAAACATGTCACAGACTCATTTTAAACTATGCTATGCATGCATAAAACAGTGAAAAAAACTTTTTTGTGAAAAACAAAACAAAACAAAAAACTAATTTGTGTCAAGGTGTTTTTTACTTTAACAGAAAACTATCACTCTGGAGTCTGGTGTTGGGCAGTAAAAATGAATTACTAGAATCACTATGATGTCTACGCCTATTAATGACTAATGTGTAGATTTTTTTTCTGCACTCATCCTAAGATTGATTTCACCCATGGTTACAACATAATAAGCATAAAAATAAAACACTGACCGATGTTGTACTTTGCCAAATTCATGATTGATATATTGATATAATATGATAATGACTCAACTATGCAAGTTTCTCCTTTGGCAAAAGTTATGTTATGCGGTGTGGTTTGGAAACACAGATTTACAATAAGCTGCCAACATGTAGCAGTTATTTATCCGCCAATGTGTTGTTTACTTGTGATTTACTGGCGTCTAGGTCTGGATCCGGACTGTGGTCCGCCTACTGTGTACCTCTAGATGAGAAGAAGCGCAGGAAAAGTTTCATGCTGTCCTTTGAATAACTCAGAACACACATACATATATAAGCCTCATGTCTTGATTAAATTAGCTTGTTGGAGTTGTTATAGTACACCTCCATCACTTTATCACCCACTGGTTCAGGTTTCAACACAGCACAATTTCAGGAAAACATGGACAGCCAACAGGCAGTCCTCCTGATGAAATACCTCTGATCTGAAGGGTCCAGACACTAGTTTTTTCATGTGGAAAAAGAACATTATGGATCACTGAGTTCCTCACTAGCATTCCTCAACAATCTGGACATTTCATTGAGGGGTTTTATCACCAGTGAGTAGTCAGCAGTCACTCTGCAAAAGCATCAAGCTGCATATTTCTGCTGATGTAGGTGGCCTATCTGCCCTCTTTTATAAAGGCAGGGATCTCTTTTCTCTAAACTCTGAAAATCTATAATGTAATGCTTGCACTAAACCTAGAATCATATAACCAAATTCAAACAATCATTTTAAGGGTTAAAATATTTCCAACATAAAGCCTTGAATAATTACAGTTTTTAAAATACGTTTTAAGATTCTTAAGTGATGTCATGTATGCTGATTTGGTATGGGTGACTTCTGAACCATTTTTAAAAAAAAAATTGGTTTAACAACATTGCTGGTGGACTCCTCGTACCTCCAGAATCCTCACTTTTCAGGAGACCCCAACAACGACTTGTTGGTTCAATCATTAACCAGAGCTGGGCATTGCGCCTAAGTGACGGACCGGTCCATTGATCCGCCTATGACGGACGGCCATTTTATAGGCGATAAACAATAGACGGGAAACTTAAAAAAGAAATAAACGGTTTAAGCAAAGTTGGAACCCCTTTTTTTTCATCTGCGTCATCGTCTATCGTCTATTTTCGTGATAGAGGCTTCTAGGTCCTAAAAGGAGACATATTTAGTCCGGTCATAATGAGGCATGAGGAAATCCGTTCAAAATGATAGGTGGACAAGCCTATAGGCGATTACCATTTGTTCCAGCTGGACAAAAAGGCAGATAGACGGACAGTGGAAGGCTAGCCCGGCTGCAGGACGAAGGCAATAGACGGACCGAGAAAATTTCAGTAAAATGCCCCTCTCTGCCATTAACATTGCATCATCAAAGACTGAAAGCCTTTTTCAACGCTTAAGATTGGTCAATAATTTGTAAAAATAACACCCACACGTGTGGACTGACCAATAGCATCGGGTTGTGAAAAAAATATGACATCAAATTGTGACATTGGAGGCTCTGGGGAAATCTAATGAAAACTAAAAGACTCAGCCTTTTGGAGATACTGTTCATGCTTTTCATATACTGCAATTGCAGTTATATTAACACAATCATATTTTTGTTTAACAGTGCACAAAACCTACCATAAGTAGTAGCTACATTGTTTATTTTTAATGCACAAATCTCTACATAAGCTCCAACTAAAATGTAATTAATTATTCAACAGGAAAGTAGGGACAGATGTCTACAATTATTTTCAAGGTTACATGCTCGTATAGCCTCTCATTACTATGCAGAATTTATAATGCCACAATACACAGGTGTTTCAGAAGACTGTGTCACTTCATGTTATCTCAATAACCGTTGAAGATATGAAAACCCAACTTATATTTCTTGACAGCTATTGAGTTAAGTTTTTGAAGCAAAATTTGTAACTCAGGAATCCAAGAAATTGTTTTATTACATTTTTGACAAATCTTTGAATTGCAAAAAGCCATGGTTACATGCAGCATACACCAGAACAGTATTCCAATTGTTGCCAATACTTTGAAAATTTGACCCGAAATCTGCGTTCAACAAAAGTAAAAAGATTGATTTTGACATGGCCTGACAAGACCACTGAAGCAGAAAACTGTAAGAGTTCACATTTCAAGCGAAACCGGTTTTTATCTTGCTACCCTTACCAGTTCCTATGAGAGGACTTTTTGTAACCATCCATCCATTATCTGTACCGCTTCTCCTCACAAGGGTCGCGGGGCGTGCTGGAGCCTATCCCAGCTGTCTTTGGGCAGTAGGCGGGGGACACCCTGAACTGGTTGCCAGTCAATCGCAGGGCACACAGAGACAAACATCCGCACTCACAATCACACTTAGGGCCAATTTAGAGTATCCAATCAACTTACCATGCATGTTTTTGGAATGTGGGAGGAAACCGGAGTGCCCGGAGAAAACCCACGCAGGCACGGGGAGAACATGCAAACTCCACACAGGGAGGCCGGAGCCGGGATCGAACCCGCGACCTCTGAACTGTGAGGCGGACGTGCTAACCAGTCGACCACCGTGCCGCCGACTTTTTGTAACGTGACATAAATTTATTAAAGAGCCAGTATACTGTAACTGCCCCATGTAAACAAAAACAAATATTGCTGCAGACTCCTGCAGATGTCATGCTAATGTGTGGAAATTCATTTGTGTTAGTTGTGTGCTGCCACGCCCAGACCTGACAAGGAGCATCCAGTGGTGCTCCGTCAATCAGTCATTAAATCTTTTCTACGCTTTTTCCTCTATAGGGTTCACCAGAGGTTCACCCCTGCCCAGCAAAGCAGTGCCAAAGCCAGCCTGCCACATTCTGGGCATGAACTTCAGTCCCCAAGAGGAGGAAATGTTCTGTCCTCGCCTTTGGTTTTGCGTGCATTTGCACAGTGTGAGTATTTAGTGTGCTTAACTGCTTTGGTGTGCAGCATTTAAAAACACCATGAGATCATCATCATTAGTGGTCTGTTTGGCTGAGGCATGGAAAAGTGTGACAGCGTTGGTCACGTAAATGGAGGAGATATTCTTGCCACTTTTCAGCCTGTCAAACAGAAATGAAGCAGTAGTGCGCAGCCCCACAAAACTTGTGACTGTTTTGTTTGCATGAGTAACCTTCAAACCCACAATATTGTCACCTCATCATACAAACGATCAGAAAAACAATGATACAAATATTACAAGGCTAGGCAGCTCGTTTAGCCGGCTCATCATTTCACCCAGGAGCAGAACTGAGTGCTTCAGCTCCTCCTTAGTGCCCACCTAGACAAGACTCTACAAGTGCAGCGTAGGCCACAACCTGTCAATGCAACCCAATCTCACACTACACATGAAGCATGTTTTAATTGGATTATTCATTTCATTCTATCATTTTCGTAACACCGCTAAGGGCCAGTGTGCCGCTTTACCCTGCATTGCTTTAACACTTGAATTTTTCCTCTGGGGATCATTACATAATCCCATTTACATAATTCCAGCCATATCTTTAAATAGTCACAGGGTGAGAATATTGGTCTTTAACATCAAGGTTATCGTATAGGACCCTTACAATTTGGGCTTCCGACATGTCAAGTTTCAATGTTCTTGATTGTCACACAAGTGTAAAAAGAAGTTAATCACTGAATCACTCTTCCTGAATTTAATCCTATGATGTTGGTTAAACTGAGGTGTCATGCCGAGGCCTTGCGTGACACATTGCCATCTCACATTATTATGAGCTGGATGGCTTTTGAACTCTGAACTCTTCTGCAACTTAAGAGACATCCCCAATTTGAAGCTGAATTCTGAATTTGATGTCCAAATGGGTGTTCGGTATCAAACGCTTCTCTGTAATCCATGATTTAATCTTTCAAACACCACACACACACACACACAGCTGGGAAATCAGCAGAGCTGCGCAGTCCGTCCCTGGGCCGGACCGGTCGGACCCTCCGGCCCGGCAGGATGCCCATTTTTGGGGCGGAGGGGTGGGGGTTGACAAATTTAAAACAATGGCTGGACTAAGCAAGGCCGGAAGTGGATTTTAGTCCGGCCCACTAATCGTCCCTCATGCGTGTGACGTGCTCGCGAGGCGGCCAAATTTCATCTCAGCCTACTTGGTGAAAGGCTTCTTTCTAGGCTTCGTGTAAAACAATTTGTGTCCGGAAGTATATTCAAGCTGCGCGCAGCACTCAAGTATGACACTGGTACACCATGCACTTTCCTACTTCCGGAAATACGCCTGAGCAAAACTGCTGTGTAGTGGTTTGCTGGCATGCTTTTATTTTGAAGGCCGGGGAGTGTGAAGGAGGGGAAGTGTGGAAAATAAGTAACTTGTTGAATGCTTGCAGACTTGTTGTCTGTTTAACCCAAATAATTCTACAATACGACAAAACCAACCCAAGGGCTCGCAATGGAAGTAAGTACAGTACACGCAGCTGGGTAAGTACGTGAGTAAGTGGCGCGTTTGAAGCGTGTCCACAGCGGGTTTGAATAGTAAGTTAGCCAGCTAATTGTCTTTAAATAAACTTTTTCCGTTAGCATCTCTCCCGCGGCAATATGCAGGTTTTTTTTTTTGGAGGGGTCAGAACGGGTCGGGGACCGACAATGTTTATGAATATGGCCGGGGGGTCGCGGCCGAAAGGGTACCCAGATCAAGGGTGGAGGGTCGCGGCCGGACGGGCAGAAAAGGGAAATCGGTATCTTTGTGAATTATTATAAGGCATACTAATGGCATATAATGACAATGACACCATCCTGGGTACGTTCTCAGGCATTAGCAATCACTCCCCGCAACCAGAAAATACGTTAAACACCTGTTTTTGCCAATGGAGTAGTGCGCCAGTTGATGACTAATCTGACCTTTATGCGTGAAACAGGTGGAGTGCTGCAACACATTTAACAGACACTGGCTCTTGACAAATGATCAGACCACATTCTATCAGTCAGTAAGTATAAACCCTGTGGCAATTTTCCATTCGGTTAGATGCTGTACAGCCTTCGGTGTAGTCTCTGTTGACTGATCCCCTTGTTCCTCAAATAGAGAATAACTGCTGGTTTCAATGTAGAGGCTTGTACGGTACTCTAAGCACTTAAGTACACTGTTCACTCTGCAACGTGTGAACACAATAGAAAAAGAAAAGCCTTTATGGGGCGGTTGAACTTCTTAAAAAAAAAAAAAAGAAGAACAAAAGAGATTGTCTGTATTGAGAAAAATAATGAGTAATTTCAAACATGGAACCATTGTAGCATGTAAACAAGAATGAAAACACTTTTTGAATAAGACAATCTCTCTAACACAACATCTAACAGTCTGCAGCCACTTTCTTGTAGATACGCATTGAACAAATAAAAAAGTACTTGGCTCCCAGTCTGACCAGGATATGCTTTTCGAGCCATGGTTTTATGATCCTAGAAAAGCTTGCAAACTGTGATCTTTAAAGTTCTTAAAGGTGCATGAAATTGACCTTGACTAGACACAGGGTGTGATCACTTAACACTAACTTTTCTGGCTTTTCACTCCTAGTTTAACCACTTTCTACACAAGGAAATTTGAACTGAATTTTCACTAATATTTAATAACGTGTCTATGTCTTTGATGTTTACTGACAGAAGCGCGATTGAAAAACATGACGGACTGATCGTCAGACGATTAAAGTTTGGTTCGGCTTGAAATATAGACGGATTGACGGATGCCGACCGGGTACCCAGTCTGCTGATAGATGACGAAAGACGGACCGGCAAACCTTCGGAAAATGCCTAACTCTGCCCAATTCCATTGAATTTGGGATGTTGTGTGAAACATACTGTACCGAAATAAAAACAGAATACAATGATTTGCAAATGCTTCAATCTATATGGAATACACTATGAAGATATATATTTTTTTTTCTTCAAATGTTCACTCATTTTGAATTTGAGGCCTTCAACGAGTTCCATAAATTTTGGGACAGGGCCATGTTTATCACTGTGTTACATCACCTTTCCTTTTAACAACACTCAATAAGCTTTTCGGAACTGAGGACACTAATTGTTGAAGCTTTGTATGTGGACTTTTTTCTCACTCTTGCTTGATATAAAACCTCAGGTGCTCAACAGTGTGGGGTCTCCAATGTCATATTTTGCATTCCATACAACCCCTGGCAAAAATTATGGAATCAACAGTCCCAGAGGATGTTCATTCAGTTGTTTAAATGTGTATTTAAAACAAACAAACCTGTAGCTGTACCGCTAGGAAACTGAATATATTTTCGACGGCACATCATTCTTTCTACAGTTTTGATTATTTAAGCCCTCATTACAACTGCAATCTGCAGTGAGACCGTTGTTTTGACCAAAACATGACTTGTTTTACTCAGCTTCGGAGTATAAACAGGAGCTCCCCTCATAATGTATCAGCTTTCACATTCTCAATCTTGTCTGTCCTCCCTCATCACAACCTGGGTCATTTGCTTGTCGGGAAACATACCAACTATTTAAACGGCTGCAAAAATAAACCTGATGACTTGTTCTATTTGCTGCGTATGTCCCAAATGTTTAGCATTAACTAGTGGTACATGGTCTTTAACAAAGCATGAGGACATGCATTCCACAGGGCAGTAACAGTGGCAGACGTGAAATAAAAAAAAAATTGTTGGACTAAGCATAGTCGAAAGCCCATTTTTTTTACACCATCTATGTAATCATTTATTTGTACCCTAGTTGTCCAATTCTATTAGTTCCAAATTGGCCACTGTTATTTACAGGAGCTGTGGCGCAATCAACAGGTTGAGACCCTTCCGCCCTCCGTTTATCTGCCTTTTTGTCAGGCCAGAACAAATAGTAATCGTCTAAAGGCCGGTCCGTCTCCCTGTTCCATTTGCGTTTCCCTCTACAAACTTCGATCCCAACTGTACTAGCGGTTTTTCATCCACGAAAAAAACACAAGACAATAATTTTGTATTGCAATGGATGTTTGATGAAAAAAGTATCACTATAACAGACAACCCCTCCCCCTTTGGTCTTATCTAAGTGTGTGCCGATCACAATTTTCTGGCTGATCACCGATCGAAGATTTTAAAAAGCCCAACCTGCCGATTCCTATTTTTGCCGATCCCGATTTTTTTTGTTACACAACCAACAGCATACACCAGAAATGTTCCAATCTTGTTTTATTGTACAACAATGAACAAGACAATACAAAATTGCTGTTGTAACTGCATATGAAACTGTTTTCTCAAATAAAAATGAAAAGCCTATTAGTCCTCTCACTGTAGAAGAGGACAGTGGCTGACTTTTTCAGTCCTCTGCAAAAGGAGATTTTATTTATTTATGTATTTATTCATTTAGTAAATCGAGGTTCCACTGTACCGCAAAACCTTTATTATGAAGGATAGAATCAATGAGTTGTCCAAGTAGGATCCAAATTTAGCCTCATGCTTACCTATAGTATTTAATGTGGTGACATATGGGGATGGAATTTTATTTATAGTCATAATTGTCATTACGAACTCCAGGGTGATGGATTGATGGATTAACTCCATGGAATTGTCAGTGACCATCTGCCTGTCTGTCCATCTATTGTCAACCTTTTCTAATCTGCCACCCATGGAATTAAGATTGAAATGAAACATCAGAAATGCTATCATTAAAACATCAGTTTGATCAATCATCATGTCAAGATAGGCTTCCTTTTAATTTCCTTAAAATTCCTTCTTTTTTTTTTTTTTTTTTTCACACGTTGATAGTATTAGAACTGCTTTCTTAAGACCCATGCATAATAAGTCTCTGTGCTGAAAAGTAATAAAATGAAATGTCTCCTCCTATGGATGCACTGAAGACACCACAGTAAAATAAAGGGTGAGTAAGATATTAGAAGTAATATGGTACACAGCACAGAGTTGTAATCATTTCTAGGATGATTTGTGCACAGTATCATGCATACCTGTGATTGATGCCTGTTCACACTAAGCTCCACAGCACTTTTGAAAAAATGTTTGCCCTGTGCAGTTTAGTAGTTTGAGGTACTCACAGTGCAAATGTAAAAAAATGTCTATAAAAATCTTAACAGTCGAGAATTACATTAGTTTGTGTTTTGATGCTTAACAAATGTAGGTCTGCACAAACCCTTAGTTACATCACCATGTACAAGTAGACGGGCAATGGTCAACTCTATATGACGTGTGGCCAAGCTCCAGGCTGTGTGACATACTTCATATTAAATTGTTGCAGAACTTGATGCAAAGCTTGGCAAATGCTGAAGACAGAGCATCACCAGTGTTTATGCGATGACACACTTGTTACCTCAATGCGTTCATGCAAAAAAGAGATACATATAACTAAGCTATACACTGATGTGGGATTTGAGTTTCAGACTGAACTTGATCTGCACTAATTCATCACTCTCTAATGTCCACCCACAAGTCTCAGTCTACGTGTTTAATTTAGAAATTGGTGTGCATAATGCTGCGAGTGCAATTTAGTGTTGCCGCTAAATGACAGATTAATCACACTGCTGTGAGCCTATGTAATCCGATTCCATTCAAATTCATCATGGGCAAATCTCATGTCGTCACAGAGTAGGCTTTAGTCTTAGGCAGTCTAAAGCAGACATGAGCAAACACATACAGCATCATCCAACCAAAATGTACAGCAAGCAAACATGTAAAATTAGAAATTATTGCCTCTCATGGCTCAAAAAGGTAACCCATACATATATTAGAAACATCTGTCAGTATGACAGCGTATCATCCTAAACCTCTACCATAATAAATATATTGTTTCATTTATACCTCTCTGAACATGTCAATCCAAATTGATATGAATAACATTGTATGTGATTGTGTGTTTTTTTCTTTTCTATTATTAAAATATCAGTGTAAAAATGTAAATATCCTGAAGCCACTCTCTTGCCCCAGACTTGCACCCTCATATGACACGTTTAGATGAGTACAATGTTAAATGCAAAAAAAAAAGCAGTCTTAAAAATAATGGACGACTCTTATACTGTATCTCATATTGAGCAGGTCTGCAATGTTTATCTATTTACAGATCTGGGCATTTTACTAACAGTTCTCTGTCCATTTACCGCCTTCCGCCTGCAGCCGGGGTATCCGTTTATCTTTATCCTTTTTGTCTGGCCGGAACAAATAGTAATCGCCTATAGACCGGTCCGCCCATCAGAAATGTGAAGATGTGTTAACTGGTCTTATCTCTATTTCATATTACAATTAAACAATAATGTTGACATGTAGGCCATCACCAATGTAAGTAATACCATGTGTATTTTTAAATGAATTTTAGTAGGACTATATCAGGGAGCCACATACAGCCTGCTCCGTTCTTGAATCTGACCCACCGAGCATTCATATTATCGTTTTTTTTTTACCTAATGTATTTTTTTCAATTTAGTTACACAAGTAATTTGTTGATTTATGTTACCTGATAAAATACAACATATAAATTTAACCTATTTTGTTTAAATAATTGATATTATAATCATACATAAAAATAAGAAAATTAATCATGTGAATTAGTTTTTATATTATTAAAATAAATTCACATTTGAACTTTTTGTTTTCTATCTATCTATCTATCTATCTATCTATCTATCTATCTATCTATCTATCTATCTATCTATATATAATAATAATAATAATAATAATAATAATAATAATAATAATAATAATAATAATAATAATACTAACTAGTTACTTAAGAAAATCTTAATTTTTAAGTGGTTCCAGCATTAATTTTATTCCTATCTGGGGATGGACCATCGTGATTTCACGTCGATTGGTTTTCCTGCCGTCGCCCCGTTCCCTCTCTCTCCCTATCGACTGGCTCGATGATCGACATGCTCCCTCGCTCGCACAGCAAACTCGCTGCGCTCAGTCAGACCTCTGCAACTTTTGCAGACTCCTCACTCTACAGATATGTCGCACAATAGCTGAAAGTCAACCTGTCATCGTGGCTCGTCCTGGGGGCCTGCAGAGAGCAACCCACGCAGGTGGGCTCATCTGGATCGCGGTCGGAACCGCCGCTTGAAAGACTGGATGGGAATTAGGAGGCTTTTCGTCACTAATGAACCCGGCCAGTAATGCAGGAGACCGACGCGCTGCTCTCATCTCTCGTTCAAGATGGCAGATTTTTATTGAGTTTTGAGCTGACCCCTCTATTTATTGTTTGCCATGAATAACAGAAACGCTTGCACCGATGGCCCCTGTATACGAAGGTAAGTTCCGCCGTTCCCATTGAAATGGAGCGGGGGTTGCTTTGCAGCCTCTCATCTGTTTTGTCTTTCTGTCAAATCAATCAACAAACACGCTGTGTTTACTTTTGCATTTATTGAAACACTCGGCTGTTATGTTCTCGCTACTTGGTGCTCTCTTGGTCACATTTGAAAGACGATCTAGCTGTCAGACTATTCTGCGTGCTTTGGCAGAGAAGAGTCATTATGTGTGCAAACACCTGCAAAAGATCCAACGTGCTCCTCGAATGAATTAAAAAGGCACAAACAACAATTGCTGACATTCCAATTCCCGCTCTTGTTTTTTTTTAATACGTATGTTCAATTGAACCCAAAAAGCAACGGACGTACGATCTTGCTGTCTGTATTGATTCAACTGTAAAAAAAAAAAAAAAAAAAAAAAAAAAAAAAATACAACAATTCGCTACGTCCGTAGCGATGTGCCCGTGACTAATCCAATTGGATGCCGCCCCTTAATTCTCCTCCGTAAATTACAATTTTAAAATTCTGGAACACTGACTAGTGTGCTGTAATTCGCATACAGTAAACTCGAACACCTCGATACGATCGCGTATATAATCGCGCTGAAATGTGTAAATGTGTGTAAATGGAAACCAATGCAATCGGTCCATTCAAATCCCCCGTGCGAGCAGCAACTGGCGATGCTTGTAGTGAAACCGGAGGCTCTTTATAATTTCAAAATGTAATGTTTCACTCACTAGTAGCTTGTAGTCTGCATCCTGTAGATGCCCATTGGATGTACAAAAGACAAGGCTCCCTTACCTCATAGTGTGTGTGTGTGTGTGTGTGGGGGGGGGTGCGTGCGTGCGTGCGTGTATGTGTGTGATTTTAACGAAGTGGAGCACGCCTGCGTTCTTGCCGGAGCTGTATGCAAATGAGAATGCGTCACAAAGAAAATAATGACCCCTGATGTCTCTAATATTTGTTTAACCTCATGTTCAATATTTTCCCTTAGTTACTCTATAGTCCCTCTGCTGGCTTCCAAGGGAACCTCTGTGTTTTTCCTCTGTGTTGTATTACCATTCACAAGGAGCGCAATTGAAAAGTAGATGGGATCTTCCTGAAACTGATTTGTGGTGGCCACAAATTGTTAAGCAGCAACTGTGTTTCTGATTGAAAGATTGAGCTGTATTTTTCATTCGGGGCGATGAAGCTTTGAGGCTTAAAAGGAAACTTGTTGTGACATAAAAAGGAAAGTTGAATTTGAGACACCCAAGCAAAAGTTAATTAGTGTAAATTACATTCCTGGCTTTTCCCTTTGCTGCTGAGACGGGGAGAAAGGGAGGAAAAAGAGACACCGGGGGAATTAATTACCTTGCCTGTTCCCTCTCAAAGTTGGAGAGGTTGTTATGTGCAGCCGTCATGGAAATGACCATCAGTCTCCTTTGGAAACAACATTTTTGGGGACCTTCAAATAGAGTAATGGCAGATGAAGTTGATTACTCTCCCTGGACTACAGGTTGGCAACAGGGCACCTATTAGCCTAAACCTGTATGATTAACTATGTCCTTTCAGAGTTAAATTTGTCCGTTAATAACAAACATGTCTTTTGCCAAACAAAATTTTTCAGGGGAGGTTTACACAAGAGCAAATAAGAGAGGTATTGTTAGTTGAAAGAATTATGCAAAATCTACGTAACCAGTTAGATTAAACTTTGAAAGAGGTGCTAAGCATGATAAAAACCACTGGTTCAGAGACAGGCAGGATTTACAGAAGTACTTATTACCTCAGCACAGCATAAAAGTAACAAGTTGTGTTTTTGCTCTCTTTTTTTTGGTTTGTCAATTAGCAGGATTAATGAAGAATGCCATAAATTTGGGTCCAAATTGTGATTTAAAGGCCCTTCTCTTTTCTCCAGGTACTCTGGCTTCCTTGCATGTTCCAAAAACATGCATCTTAAAGTGGAAGTCAACCCTAACATATTTTTTTTCAAGAATATGTTCTATGCAAGCCATTAGTTGAAACAAGACATTCTGATAAATATTGCGTTTGTGGAATATGAGTTAATCCACCTGTTTTTAGCCATCTCTTGCTGTGGCCATTTTGTCACTTCTGTCGACTGAAAATGACATCACAACTGCTCAGGGCTTGGGTAACGTCCAATCACGGTTGACCTGTTTTCTGAAGCTGAGCCGTTATTGGTTGTTACCTGAGCCCTGAGTAGCTGTGATGTCATTTTCAATCGACAAACGTGACAAAATGGCCGCCCCCTGAAATGGGTAAAAAGGGGTGGATTTTGCTGCTTAACTCACATTCCACAAACACAATCAGAATGCTGTGTTTCGTGGGCCTGGTGGGAACATATTCTTGAAAAAAAATGTGTTTGGGTTGATGTCGCTTTCAGTTCACTGAAGACTCTCAGTTGTCCAGAGATGTAAATATAAGAGTGAGTGGTTGTTTTTATATGCCCTGCGATTGACTGATGACCAGTCCAGGGCATATCTTATTTCTTGACAAGTCACCTGGGATGTGCACCAGCTCAACCGCGACACATAATGAGGACGAGCGTCGAGCGGAATATAAAACTGATGCATGGAATTTGAGGAACCATTTCCCCCTGCCCCAGAGTTTCGGCTGGCTCTTCCCAATATTTAATAATATTCATTATGAAGAAAGCAGGAGCTAAAAAATAATAATACAATGAAGACCCAGCAAATGTTTTTGTTACCTTTTGTTAATGAGTACTGTATTCTCTATTTGCTGTTTTAGTTCAAACTTAAGCATTTCATTCACCACCAACATGTACTGTAATTTCATTTTTCCCAATCCTCTGTCTCTTGCGAACATAAGGGGAAAAAAAAAGAACACAAATGTGACACTCCCCAAATGTATTCACTTGTGTTGGAGGAATTTATTTGGTCTTTCTGCCATTTGAATTATAATTGAACCATTTCTCCCACCCCAGAATATGGTGACGACCAATCGCAGCTCAGCTGTTTTCTGAAGCGGAGCTATGATTGGTCATTTATCTGAGCCCTGAGCAACTGCGATGTCATTTTCAATCGACAGAAGTGACAAAATGGCCGCATGTATGCATGTACGCTGTATAAGCTTGTGTCTATACGGTCACCTGCTTGCTCAGTGGACACATGCTCATAGATCAATCAGTATTCCAGTGAGGATTCAATCGTTCATGAGCAGACAGATGGGCAAAGTGTGACTCAGACCCTGTTGAGGACGAAGGTGGTAACTGGCACCGCAATTATCAGGGGCAGATTGATGTTTGATTATTTCACCCACACCAACCATTGATGTGACTTTTTACCTTGTGCGATCTATACAAAGGGGAAAGTTGGCGCAGAGACTGCACCCTGCCCTGACTTGGAAGGAAGTTTCTCCTCATAGGACAGAGCGATTTTCCCAGAAATGACTCCCAGCTCCATCTCTCTCCTTCCTCCGCTCACCCTTGTTTGGAGCTGTTTGATTGATCTCTTCCTCATAGGCCGCGACCCAGGATTACAGTCCAAGGTTGTGCCTTTTTAAACCTTGATTAGAATTGCAGGAAGAGCTCTCTGGGCTTTTGCAGTCCACGGCCGGGCTACACCTTGTGGGGATGGATTCCCAATCTTTCAGGGTGGTATTTTGAGTTCAGGCCTGAGGACAGAAGAGAACTTAAATGTTGGCAAGAGGTGAGGTGATGTGTAAATAACTTGCAGGGACGAACAGTTGTTGTTCTGCGTATGTTTAGGTGGTTACCCAGCTATCCCACTTAAAGGAAGTGGAAGTTTTGTATCTTTACTTTGTGGGCCTTCAAAACACTCACCTAGGTCCTTTGCAGTTGTATTTCCACTCTTCTGGGAAGATTTTGTCTTTGAGAGCTGTTTTTGTGCATATGTTGATGTTTTCAAAAACTCTGTTCGTGTTCATCCCAAAAGTGCTTGATCAGATCTGTCATATTCTTCCATACAAAACTCATCTAACCAAGCACAGGGGACAGCCCTGTTGGAACAGAAAAGGGCCTTCCTCAAGCTGTTTCTGCACAATTATTAACAATGCTAACAATGTTAAACAGGAAGTCAACCCCAAAATTTTCTTTACAAGAATAGGTGCTATGCGGCCCCACTAGTCTATCCACGACATTCTAATATTGCATTTGTGGAATATGAGTTTAGCAGTAAAATCCACCTGTTTTTGTACATGTCAGGGGGCAGCCATTTTTCCACTTACTGTAGAATGGAAATGTGATCAGTGACTATATGTTTACATGCAGTCAATAACCCTTTTAAAATCTGAATATTCGGGTTTTTAAAAGCCATGTAAATGCATGAAATAACCCGAATATGCCCTTATAATGGATTTTAATATTCCGAATATCATGCCTAGGTTACTCCATTTCTAACATGAATATGTCGCTGGTATACGTGGATTGGAATACCGCAATTGCGTGGGCCACTTTGCACATGGTCAACTGCAAGTAATCTTGGTCTTGGTAGTACAGGAAGTGCTTGTATGTGCGGTATTTGGCGCGCAACCCACCAGAACAATTAGTATTAAACAAAAGATGGTGAAAGCTAGCGTAAGTACGATACCACACTTTTGGAGCGACGGGGAAACGGTCTGCTTTATTCGTGCGGTGAGTGACATGAATATAATCAGAGATGGGAAATCCAGGTCCAGAAAGTAAAAACCCTGCCACAGTTTGGCTTTAGCCAGAGGTGCTTCTACTCAACCGGCAAGTAAACAAACTAGTTGATTACAAGCACCTGTGGCTCAAGCCAAATTGTGGCAAGGTATTTACTTTCTGGACCTGAATTTCCCATCTCTGAATATCATCTGTTTTATTGGCGGTTGCAAGTAACAAGCGAAATGATATCTATTTGCGTCACGACGTCCGTGCCTCGTCGCTTAAATTGGTTTATTGGAATGCAGAAGTGACTGTCCGTTCACGCACAGTTATTCCAAATGTTTCCGAAATTGGAATTGCGACCTTAATCTGAATATTGACTGCATGTAAACATAGTCACAGTTGTTCAGGGCTCAGGGAACAACCAATCATGGCTCAGCTTCAGAAAACAGATGAGCCGTGATTGGTCGTTACCTGAGCCCTGAGTTGTGATGTCATTTTCAGTTGACAGAAAGTAACAAAATGGCTGCTACCTGAGATGGCTAAAAACAGGTGGATTTGCTGCTTGACTCATATTCCACAAATGCAATATTAATCAGAATGCCATGTTTAGATTAGTGAAGGCGCATAGAACGTATTATTGCAAAAATGTTTTGGGGGGTTGGCTTCCCTCTTTAAGAGGCGTGTTCCAAAACTTTTGTTCATACAGTCTATCCATGTTTTCAAATGCTCCTTTGGTCTGCTTGATGACTTTTCAGAAGGTGGCCTGCTCAGAAATGGTTATGAAAATAGATAAAACGTGGAAATGAAAGAAATAAAATCCTCCATTCTTTGTGCTAAAATTATTCACAGGTGGGTTCTGAGGGTTTTGGACACAGGTAGGGTTGGACCCGACAGAAGACATCAGCATGGCACATGAGGTCCAGTATTCAATTTGAACAGTGGTTATTTCAAAAGCGTCAACTTACTGGTTTTTACCTGCAATACTTCACCCCAATAATCGTCTAAGTCTGCTTTACATTGTCTTGGAATACTTCAGAGTTGTGTTTCTCATGCTCTCCACAGTCACTTGATTCTCCTATTTTAGTGGCCCGGACACATTTTTGCAGACCTTTGGAAAACTCTGAAAACATGGTTGTCTCTACCACATCAGTTGCTGACAGTTAATTTTGATCAAAGTGGAAGAGTGAGTGTTTTGAAGGCCCCTTTTATTCTTTAGTACTGTTGTTGATGCATGGTGTCACTTTGGAACAGCTGCTTCCGGCTCTGAAGAGATGTAATGATCCCCAGTTAGGGGGAAGGGTTTATTGGGCATCACACCAGTTGCTCTACATACAGGGCTGCAATGAATGCATAATCTCAAAGTTTATCATTGCAAAAATATATGCATTTTAGTACAGTAGTAGTAGTAGTAGTAGTTCATCTGCAGAATTGAGGACTATTGTACACTGTCAATTGTACAATTGTCACTGTGGCATTGCATCGCATTAATGTAACATGTGCAAGTGTACCTAATAATGTGGCCGATGAATCTACAGTATATTTAAGAGTAGAAGTGCACAGAACAATGCTTTGTGTACATAATAGTAACTGAAAACACATTTGTTTTTTGCCCACTGGGTATGAGAAGATTATCTGTGATTGCTTGCTTTTCCTTGCGTATATTTTGTTTCCAAATGGATTTGGAGCATTTAGGAAACTATTTTCTCTTTTCCTTATGCCGACCACCTCAAAATGCACCCCTTTGTAGTATGGGCATCAGCACGATAAGAAATGTCTGATGAATTTTGTTCTTTGTCGCTTAGTGTGATATCGCTGTTAACTGTTCAATGGTGTAATTACATACGATAGGGATAGGTTCTGTACCATCTGACATTACTTGGGTCGATGTGGGGAAAAAAATGGGGAGTTTTGTGTAAAACAATCCAAAAAATTGGGCTGATTTGTATAAAAAAACGCAGGAAAAATGACCTAAATAGTGGATTTGTCCTTTTTGGACCCAAAATGTTGTTATTTTTTGAACCGAACTGTTTTTCGAGTGATATGTATCTAATAAATATACTTTTACTAAGGAACTTGAAGCGGATCCCCACTTGCTGATGCCCACGACCGGCCCCCACCTCCCCCAACCACCCCACATCAAGGCTTCAGAGCAGAAAGGTCACTTTCTTTGCAGATCATGTCAAATAGTTCAATATATTTAAGCGTAACACACACTTTAATGACTGCACATTGTATGCTCAGTTTGTCATCTCCCATCATCTGCCAGTGAGCCTCTCAATTCTCACACATGCATGATGTTTGCTTGCCCCACCCCCTACACATATCTTTTATCTGTCCCTCCATCCTGCTCTGTTTGCTGATAAACTGAGAGGCCATTGGCCAGCACATGTTGCCCATGTGACACTTTAGCAGAAGCCCAATTGCCAGATTGTACAGCACATGTAGTGTGTGCGTGTGTGTGTGCTGCTCTGATAAGATGGTCTGGCTACTGCAGCTTTTCTGCCGCTCTTAATCATGAGCCCCTCCACCCATTAATTTTCCACCGTTGACCCTTGCTTTGTCGACTTGCTTTGTTCCATCACTAATCCCCCATACCAAAACCATCAACTTGTGTTTTGGTATGTATTGTCGCAGTTCATAAGCCCCACCCGTTGACCCCCCCACCCCCACCCGGATTTTTCATCGGACGTGGCGTTCTCTGAAAGAGATGTTCTGGCTTCATCCAGCACCGCATCGTTCAGACTTGTCCATTTGAGTGATATGTCACATTATACAGCAAGGCATAAAGAAAAAACAACTTTTGAACCAACCAACACCCTAAAGGAATGAAACATTATGTTAAGATTAAGGACTAGGGTTTTTTTTATATATATCATTTTTTATATAGTTTTGTATAGTTTGTTTGATTGTGTGAAATTGTTGATTTTACTGTTACGTGAAGCAACTGAGACAAAATTGAGTCTGAAAAAGAAGTTCACGTCAGCAATGAGAAGTTTAGATACATCTACGCCACAACTCATTCAGTCAGCTGTATTCTGTGCAATGAAAGAGATTATATACAATGTAAAAAAAAAAGTTGGGTGAACTGAAAATTTCAAGGCAGCAAACTTCGCCAAAATTTCAAATTGGGCAACTCAACTAAGGCCCTGTCTACACGTAGCCGGGGTTTGTGTCCCTCCAGATATCGCCGGATCCACGTTTTGGTGTGGACGGTTACACCCGGAGATTTATGTCGTCACCCTGCGACAACAATGCTTTGAGGTCCCTTGCGCGACTTGTGTTTTCATGCGAGTCAACATGGATTCTCGCTGCGCTGCGTTGGTTATAGCCATTCTCGATGCGCTTTTTGCTTACTTATTTGTCCGCAACCAACCACTGCTTCTCGTTGAAAGGTTTAAAAGCAATTCTGACCTCTTGTCGGTCCTCCTGAACGGGTTTGGCGCCGTGTTTTTGGTTTCGTAGAGATGACGTCAAAGGACGGAAGTTCCCTCTGAATGGACAGTATTTGGCAAACTACTGCCGCCTAGAGGCTTGGCGTGCATTTGAAAACGCACTCCCGCGGTTTCGTGTGGATGCGCTTTTTTAATGTGTACTCAACTCAACTAATTGTTTTGGAGCAAACAATTTGCTTGCTTTGTTCTGCTAACTGACTGCTAAATGTGCTAATTTATATTTTAAAGTTGTTCACACATGACTGTTTTAGGCCCAAAAAATACAAGTAGTGCTGTTTTACAGTGTTGAAAAAGGAGTTCAATTCAAATGAAGACTCTCCCACCCCATTAAAAATATGTAACAAAGAATTAATCAATTAAATGATGATTAAGTCGTAAGTTGATTTATGTACAAAATGTAGTTACAGTCTCCACTTTAGTTTAGATTCAACAATGATTACCCTAAACTAAATGTTTTTTTTCCATTTTAATTGATTCTTCCTCATGCATGAATGTTTGAGGAACAAGACCGTTTGAGTGGACGGATGGGACAAATATAATAGTAATAATTTAGTCAGCACAAAAGTAAGATGAGGAAATGGATGTACAACCCTTTGAAAGGTTGACAGTTAGAGCGTCCAGATCATGAGCCAAGCTTGCACTTCTGACTCGAGCTGCCCTCTCTGAAGCAAGCGGAAGGGAGGGCTGCAGCTTGCAGCCTTGTCACAGATGGCTGCAGGTACAGCGCCATGCTTGACTAATAACCAAAGAACTTCAAAGCTTCAGACGAGCATTCGGTCCCATTACTGCCCAAAGCGAGGAGGCCAAGCAGAAAGCAACAGACAAGCACTCGGGTCTGTCAGTTGTATCAGCAGGCTCCGAGTACAACTTTGCTCTTTGTTTCTGATAGTACAGGCACATGGAGCCAGTCGCTTCTGTCCAATTCCTGCTCATGTTTTTAACTTGTGTTAGGTTTTAAATTATTGACACAAACATGCATGATCTTATTAAAAATCATGATTGTACTTTTTTTCCATTAGCACAAAAAAGCGATTTTGCAAAGTAAGCAGGTGGCTGAAGTGACACAATGTGCTGTTAAAACACAATTGTTTCCATTACTTAAAATGGAGGTAAGAAATGTCAAACCGTCCAAAAACCTCATGCCCTTCAAAAATAATAACAGCTGCAGTTAGCCACCACTGCAATATTTAGGTATAAGGAATCGTCATCATTTTCAACCTAAGTGAATGATGTCCGTTCTATTTTTTTTCTCACAAGTACAGTCATTTGGTAATTTTGCCACTTTATTAAAAAAAATCCGTGTTCCCTTTCAGCCTCACCTTCATTTCAGGATATTCGCATCAGAGTGCAAGCGGAATTCATTCACTATTTCAAGCTTTTGTGCTCATGGTGGGACTGAAAACGTTATCGTTTTCAGATTCAAATCGTGATTTCAGACAATGCAATCACATGCTCCCCAAAACTGTTTATTCCCCCAGTGCTCTTATCCCCCCAAACCCACCAATCAGAATCTGCATTCTACTTGTGGACAAGCCACGTAAACGAATCAGCTCCGAGCTGGGAATGTTAGGCGCTAAGCTAACTTGCTTCGCACCAGCTACGAGCTGCACTTGCAAGCTGGTGGGACTAAAACTAAACACTATCCTTCTGGGGGGCAAATCTTCTCTAAATAACTAATCCTCATCTCTGTGGCAGCAAATAAGATACACTTCTAACAAGTATTATCACTAAAGGAGTACTAGCGAAGCACGCGGCATACCAAGCAAGAAGAGAGAACCGTATATTGTCAGATATTGTATGGCATACATTTGAATGTTTTTTTTGTGGTGGTACATTGCTTATTATAAAGGTTTTTGACACCAACATTTAATGTAAAACAATTAACGCATGATTTATTGAAGAGCTCTGGGATATTCACGCAGCATCCTGGTTGTGCACCTTTCTGCACTGTCAATTTGAAATAATGTCCTACTTTTGAAATGACGGATGGAAATTAAATTATTATTTTTTTCTCAGATTCATCGCTGAATTGAAAAGCAATCGTCAGATTAATCAATTACTGAAAACATTATTAGTTGCAGCCCAAATTATTTTAAACTTCCAATATTCATTCTGTGTATAATTAACAGCATTCCCGAATAGAAGCAGCAGTTGCTTTATCTGAACCTGAGTATGTTGCAGCATTAAAACATATCTTCAGACAAGGCATTATCATGTGCTTTTGATGATCAACTCAGAAATGTACAACTCCAGTACGTCACTTGTCGTTTTAAAAAAGCTTCTCATTGCCCTGGATTTACAAATATAGAGTAAATCACTTGCAATTGCAAAGATGACATTGTTTTCAATTCAGAGCGAGTGGGAAGGCAGCCACGCCCATCCCGCACCAACTCAAGTACCGATAAATTGACTTTTTAGAAGACTTGCATGTTCCAGTCAAACCAAGAAGACACATCGTCCTGAAAGAGGTGAAAGATGTTTCAGGGTATGTCCCCAGGTAATATTGGCAGAAATGTTGCCCCATACCATTTGTGGATCTCTGTGCATCTGGTCAAATTCCTAGGAGCCATTTTTGTGGGATCGGATCACCCAAGATGCATGTTAATGGCAGGTCTGAACTGCGCCTTCGAGCCAGTCCTCACTTCAAAGCCAGAGGCCCACCGAGGCCAGCCAGCCGCTCAGCTCGACAGCCTTTTGAACTGACCCCCCTCACCGGTTCAACTCCAGAGACAACGAGGCGGCAAGATCGGGAGTGACACAGGCTGAAATGTACACAGAAATAAAAAGACGGCAGTAATGGAGTGGGATGGAGAAATGAACCCCCTCTACTTGGGCCCATGGGCCTCCGGGGCACTGGCGGAGGTTAGTGGGGGGGGTTTTAGGTGGGGGTTGTCACTGGGGGTCATCGACCCTATCATCTCCGTTCGCCATTCTCTTTCCTACATCTGGAATCACAACTCCTGTGCTTTTCTGATGGAACACAGCAGCTGCTTGCTCACACAAAACATGCTTCCACCCTTTTACTGCAAAAGAAGCTGACCCACAAAAAACACCAAAAGTTAACTTGAAACCGCAATGAACCTCGCGGGCCAATTCATGCCATGATAGTCATAAAGAATGTTAGTGATTACTTTAAATGGCAACATGTGCACCTTTACGTTCCTTTCATCATGCTTAAAGTCATGGAACATGTATTTCCTTTCAGCCATTTTGGCATTGGAAATGTTGGGTCAGGTATCAGACGACATGAGCAGGTCCAAGCCTGCACATTTGTATGGCTCTTGTTTCTTTTATATTGTGTAACTGACACAGTTAAAGATATTTACACAAGCACTTTCCATACATGGTGACTGACTTTGGCTACTGGACTGTTTCTGTGAGGACTGCAAAAACGATGCAGCAAAAGTATGATCCTCAGACTGAATCAGAGCGCTGAGTCGGCAAGCTGTATTTATTGCCTTTGCTCTGGGTCCATGCCATGTTTATGACGCACTGTCAGGTGGATTAAGGACACATATGCCTGGCTAAATTGTTATGAGAGCTGTGCACGTGTGTGGTATAATCTTTTAAATGACGTTGAAACAGTAATGTACAGCTACAGCACGATGGGATTTCTTACTTAGCAAAAGACAGTATGGCAGGGTTAAAAAGAGAGAGATGAGAAATTTAATATGCATGCCTATGGATTAGTACCTGAAGTAAGGAGGCAGGGAGTACAAGATGAAACATCTCATGACATAAGTAGTCTAAAATAGTCTATTTTGTAGTCTTAGTGGGGCCCAAAGAAAGAGCTTCACGCCCTCTACTGAAATATCACATACTCTTGTCGCCTGGGGAGGCATGCGCAGCATCCCCATTTTGTATTTGATTGCATAGGGGAGGTGGAAGGGTCCCCCGTGAGACCACATGAGGGACATATAAAGTACACAATCTGTGGTGTGAGACACATGGCGGTTTTGTGACTCTCTGCTTGTTAATTCTGTTTCCCAGCATCAGCGTTTCTCATGATCCAACATGTGGTAACTTTTCTGGAAGATGTCCTACTTTTAGGCATGCAAGCACCTGTGCGACAGATCAGTCCAACAATTCCCGCTAACGAAACCCTCTCATGTCTATGATGTGCTGCTTTATCGGTTTGCTGTGTTTTGGAAATACAGCTAGTGAAGGTCTTGTCTTGTGAGTGGCTGGTCCTCAAGGTTCCTTGTCAGGTTGGACCGGTTCTTCGCTTGTCAGGGTTCATCGCAAGGTTTCAGAGGGAGTTAGTGTTTGCGATGGTGTTTTAATGCACATAGAACAGGGCTGTCCAAACCTTTTGCAAAGAGAGCCAGATCTGGTGAGGTGAAAATGTGGGCTCCCGACCATTTAACCTGACATTCGTTTTTACATGGAAGACCAATAAATCCAAGCACATTTTAGCAAACCAGTCTGCCTTTCGTTTTTGACGTTTTTTTATTTAAATTACTAGATTCTTAAACATGTCTCTTGGTCCATTTGAAACATGACATATCACTGGCAAATAAATGTTCAATGAACTTTTAGATTTAAAACAGGTCGTTGTTATCCTTTCGGCTTTTCCCCTCAGGGGTCGCCACAGCGAATCAAGGTAAATAAGTAAAAGTATTCACCAGTGCAAATTACATTCAAACATGAATAACAACTGGCAATTAAATGTTCTAGTAACTTTGTAATTCAATAACAGGGAAATATGTAAAAAAATATATATCATATTCACCAGTATGGGCCAGGGTTAATTTAAAACATGGAATATTGTTGAAAATAAATATTCACTGAAATTTTTGATTTAAAAACAGTGAAAAAGGTAACAGTCTCCTTGCAAATGAGGCAGACCGATTTCCACCTTTCCTTAAATTCGAGGCCCTGGCTGTCAAATTTTTTATATTTTTTTATGAATTGTTGCCATTTTAGAAATGGTCCGAAAAGGGTCACAAAGGGTTATGGAGTGCTGCTGCCCTCTTGTGAAATTGCATTTAGAGTGTATTTTATATGCTTGTCAACGAGGCTACGGGCCAGACGTTATTAATTTTATGACAGAGGCTACGGGCCGGATAAAATTTGACCGCGGGCCGCATTTGGCCCCCAGGCCGGGCTTTGCACATGCCTGATTTAGAATTTTGATTTATAATTGAGGAGTGCTTGAGAAGCTTAACGTCTCATGACACATTTGACAAGTGTCAGGGAATGCACGTCCGGGGAGGTGGGGGTGGGAGGTGTCAGAGGGGGACTAGGGTTGGCTCACCTCGTGAGAGGGCATGCAAATGGAGAGACGAGTGTGTGTGGGTGTGCTTTGGCGGTGAAGGTGAGCCTGCAGGACTGGCAGTATTCCAGCTGCCTCTGTTGGATACTCATGTAGCAACAGACTTTGACCCCTGACTTTATGAACACACCCAAAACAATACTCACTTGACTGTTCCATTGGACAGTGATGCCGCTATCTTTCAAAAACAAACAAACAAAAAACACACACACACACGTTGTCGCTGTTGGGTGGAATCTTTTCATCTTCAAATCCCTTATTTTTCAGGAAATTAAAGAAACTGCATATCGCTGGCGTTGGGCCAAAACCTTGTAACTCCTTACAGTCACTTTTGAGGAGACCCCAATGGGAAGTTTGTTCAGTCATTAGCATTGCATCGTGAAAGAAAGAAAGCCATTTTCAACACTTTAGACTGACCATTACCAATAGTATCGATTTTTTTCAAAATATGAATTCACCAAAATGTGACTTATGAGGTTTTGGCCCAACGCCAAAGATATTATTTTGGAGTTCGTAAACATTGCCTTTTTTAAGTGAACCTGATGAGTACAAGTGGTATAGAAAACGGATGGATGATTTTAAAGAGTAGTAAGTCAACCCCCAAAAAATCTTAGCAATAATATGTTCCCTGCACCTTCTCTAGTCTAAACATGGCATTCTGTTTAATATTGTGTTTGTGGTATATGAGTTAAGCAGCAAAGTCCACCTGTTTTTAGCCATCTCAGGGGGCGGCCGTTTTGGCACTTCTGTCGACTGAAAATGACATCACAGTTACTCAGGTAACGACCAATCATGCCTCACCTGTTTTCTGAAGCTGAGCCATGACTGGTCATTATCTGAGCCCTGACCAACTGTGATGTCATTTGCAGTCAACCAGCAAGTTGCAAAATGGCTGTCCCCTGACATGGACAAAAACATGTGGATTTTGCTGCTTAACTGCTATTCCACAAATGCAATATTAATCAGAATGCCATGTTTCGACCAGTGGGCCTACATAGAACATGTTCTTGTAAAGAATTTTATTTTTGGGATTACTTCCACTTGAAGTGTTTTATAGTTTAATTAGTAACTGTTTTTAATGTTAAACCAATTAGGCCGGGAGCACATAACCGCGTTTCTACCAGGAGAGCTGGTGTGTATTTCTATACATTATTGTCTTTTTTTTTTAAACATATTCTCGGTCTCTTAGCCAATGAAATGCATCAGAATAAACATGTGACGGTGTCGTGAGTCGTCGTAGGATATCCCTGAATTTTTTCAAGCAGTAATGGCAGATGCAGACGGTCGCGGGTGCTCTGAAAGAATTGACGGGAGTGATATAGATGACACGCTTGTGGACTTTGAACCGGTGGAACCAGTTGATCGTGATTTATGGTTAAGAGACAATGACAATATTGACAGCTTTGAAACAAAATAGAGAATGGTAATTACCATTTGATGTTTTTGAATTAAAATAGTGCTTCTTTTGCACTGACACGGTATTTTTACATTTTTGATTGAAACAGTCAATAATAATAAACTCAGACCCATGTGAAAGCCACATGTCTAAGCTGTCAAATTCTTTTGGAATTACATTTCTGCTGCAGGGGCTGAGATATCAATTATTTTGTAGGTGTTGAATTTCAGGGAAAACTTCAGGTTTTAGTGGGTGATTCTAAAGTCACCTTTAGGTTTTAGAGGGATGTTTCCCCAGGCGCTTTAGGCTATAATGGTTTAATAGTAAAATTGGTGAGCAAACCTGACCTGTTTTGATTACTGACTTTGAATCCCACTTTAGAAGATCTAGTTCTTTTTGTCCCCCGATTCATCATTAACATTTGTTTTGTTCATGCCATTTTCCTATTTAGTTTATCACCACTTACCATGTGAAAGATTACACCCACAAAAGCTTCGGCTTGTCCTATTTTATTTTTGTTCTTTTGTTATGATAGTTGGTAGCCCATGGTACCGTTCAGTCGCTCCACAGTTAAATGAAATGCAACGCTGCTAAATCATCTTTGAATGAAGTGGGGAAAAAAACAACAGCAAAAAAAGGCTATTTAAATCCTATACTTGTCTGTGTTTTTCAATTCTGTCTTTTAGATCGGCCCCCGCTGTTTTGTTCAAAAAAACATTGCCAATAGCAATTTCAATCTCCTATAAAAAAAAACAAAAAAAAACAACAACTAACGTCTGATTTAACAAATAGATCACGACAGAGGGCGTTATCTCATAAAATCGATGTATATTTATGAATGCTTGAATGAATAAGAGCGTGCACAAAATAAAAAGCTTACACTTTCGCTCATTGTAAGCTTCTCGTCCCCATCACATTCTGCCGTGGACGTTCGTCCTGTATACATACAGTAATAGACAGATACAATATCTGAGGGGAAAATGGGTCCTCTATTTGTGTATGCAGGCATGTGTGTCCTTGTAAGACTATCGGCATCATTGTATACCGACCACATTGTTTGCATGTCATTGTCTTTTGTCCTTTACTTCCTGCAACGCTGTCCTTTTCAAACCTCAGGCTGCACTAGCCTACCCGTGACCTGTGTTCACTTTCACAATCAAACCTCATACATCTGTCAGTGCCTGATATCACACAGCACGACACATTCCACTGCTTTTCAATACACAATTTCCGTTGTGCGCTTTACCTTACGATGTACCCAACCGGGATTTTCTCGCATGCGCTTCTCCTGTGTTGTCTTTGCTGTGCACTGTGACCGGCTGTCATTGTTGATCCTGAGAGGAAGCCTGATATAGGGAGCTGTTTCTCATGGTTTGCACATGATAAATGTTATAGTGTGACTGTTTATCAGGTGTCAGCTCCTGCAGGGCCCAAAGAGCCTCTGTAATTAAGACTGCACGCCATTTAATGTTAGCAGTGAGGCACGGCGTTGACTCTTAAATGAGCAGGTGCATACGTTTAACTACAGTATGTTTATAGCTTGCTCCTTAACATTTTAGTCTGGTATTTTTGATTCTGGTGCTGCAGTGACGGCAGTTATTGCCTCCACCAAGCAGACAATCGTGAAAGCTTGTTTTAGGGAAGCTCAACCAATTTCCATGAAACCTTGGGAAGGTTTGGCGTAATGCATTCTGGTGTAACTCCGGATAAAAGCAAGACAAATACATTCTTTTTTTTCTCACTTTTTGCCATTTTAGTTACATTGGAACTATTCCACCCACCCCAGAATGCAAATAGTAGATTTCCATTGCTACCATTCCTCATGTTTGACATCATTCTCCATGAGTAAGAAAGTAGCCTACTAAATGAATACAATATTATGTCCTTCTTCATGAACGAGGACGCGGTCTGCTGAGATATTGACCAAAAAAAAAAAAAAACCTAAAAAAAAACCCATTTTGTTCAAATAATACTGTACATTTCTTTCATTCTCGTTCCTTCTTTCCTTTATTCTTTATTTCCTTCTTTCTCTGAGGGGAAAGAAGTCAAGCGTTGTTCTTTGTACACTTACGGCACTCGTGATCTGATTTATAAGAAATCCAGCTGAAGCAGAGCAACCAGCTCTGCCACCATTGGTTGCGTGCCCGGTGAGGCTGACCTCGCATTATAAACAAGTCAAATGTTTTCCCTCACAAAAGGTGCTTTATGGGCACACACGAAAAAATTGCAGCGTACTTAACTTGCCACATTTGTCGGGTTGGGGGGACTTAGCATGGCTCAGAAAAAATCCTTAAAATGTGTACCATAGATGTACGTATGTGTTTGCACTTCTTCCTGTACAGTTGTTGTGTTGTAAAATGTTGCACACATGGCATATTTTTGGCTTGGAGTTGACCAAGTGTCACATTTATTACAAGCAGTCAGCTGATTTACGAGTCATGTACGTTTGTCCAACAACATTGATAATTGTTTTGCCAGGTGTCCTTTTGCGAGGTGGGTCTGATCTCCTTTATGTGGATTTTAAGAGAGATGAGATAACTTGCTCGGCCTGATGGAGCAACAGTCTACATGTCAGAATCTTCCTGCAAGCTTGTGTGATGTATTGCTCTATAAATAAGCAAGAGATGAGAGGGCTAAAAAAGCAAACTGGTCAATAGTATCCACGGGTTAATATGAGAGCCTGTACAGTGTCAAGCTTCGGCACCTCATCATAAAACTAGACTGCTCTTATGGACAATATGATCCTCCACAGTAGAGTTCAGTTCATTTCAGGGTAGCTTTGAGAACCCCCAAAGTTCTTATCGTGGCAGCCACTACCATTACTACAAGTGGTTTATTGCCGATGAAATGGTGGAGTAAGACAAGAGAACAGCCTTCAAGTTAACACATTAAATCGGGTGAAAACACAAATGACTCTATAGACACTATGTCAGATACACTTTGTGGAATAAGTATGTACATTTGTTCTTTACACCAATCGGAAGTGAGCAAAGAAAATATGGAGTTGCTCCACCTTTGCATATTGTCGCTATCCTGTGAAAACCACGTATGTCCGATATTGGATTTTTTAAAAAATATTAAAGTTAATGCGATGTCTATAACGCAGAAACAGCATTCACGTAAAAAGAAGAAAAATGAAAAAAATGGACATAAGTGTTTTTCACAGGACGATGACGATATGTAACAGCTTCTACTTCTACAGGAAGAACATTTGTGAACCCAAAGATCAATGATGTTGTGCCTGGCTCACAGTATGTGTTCATCTTTGATCTCAAAGGCGTTTGGGATTCTTTCACACCACGGTTGGTTGGCACTTTGTGCACATACCATATTGAAACAGAAAGGAGCCTTCCAAACTATTCCCAAAAAATTAATGAATTGTCCAAAATGTCTTGCTAAGATTAGGAGTTCAAGATTTGTTATGTAAAAGCACATTTTATTCTTTAAACCGGTGCCAAGATTTATCGAGTTATAAGACCTTCAATAGGAAAACCATGGGTAAATCCAAGAAAAGAAAGGTTTCCGAGGAAAACTGCTATGCCCTACATGAACTATACATCCATCCATTTTCCAAACCGCTTATCCTCAAAAGTGCGCTGGAGCCTATCCCGGCCATCATCGGGCAGCAGGCACGTTACACCCTGAACTGGTTGCCAACCAATCACAGGGCACACATAGACAAACAACCATTCACACTCCCAATCACACCTAGGAACAATATAGAGAGTCCAATTAACCTGCCATACATGTTTTTGGAATGTGGGAGTAAACTGGAGAAAACCCACAAAGGCACGGCAAGAACATGCAAACTCTGCACAGGAAGGCCGGGGCGGATCCGAAACCACGACCTCTGCACTGTGAGGCGGACGTGCTAACCAGTTAACCACCGTGCCGCCTACAGGAACTACTGTATGTTAAAAACAAGCGTCGCTCACCTCTCATGGGTGACAGCTTAAAATTATGTTTGAAAATGAAGGTGGTGTCTAATGCCTTGATGCTGCGCTGAAGCTCAGGAGCAAAAATCATAATAACAGAGTAAAATTAATCTTCTAATTGGCAATGATTTTGCAAATAAACAGTATATTCTGCATTGGTAAGTGAAATAGTCCTTTTAATTCATAAGTTGACAGATGAACACATGCTGCACATGCGATAAAATGATGATGGAACACAGAACAAAACATTTTTAGTTCACTGCAGACAGATTATTTAAATTGGGCTGTTTTAATTTCATGAATACGAGGAGGACCCAAATAGAAAGTGACATATTTGTTTGAAAATAAGCTTCAATCAAGCATCTTTTTTTTCAGGGTTAAAAATGTTTTCGTTACATGCAGAAATAAAATGTTGTGTTCCCTGGGGCAGTTAATTGATTTTATAAAAGCAACACACTATCGTTTTTTGTTTTTTATTTTTTTTTACTTTTTCATTCAACATTAATTCAATCACACATACAGGTTAAAATAAATATATCTATACATCTATATATATGCTGTGTTATCCTCACGTCAGATGTTAAAAGAGGTTTTGTAGCTGCCAGTGTCTTTTTTGTTGTTGTTGTTGTTGTTGTTGTAGATGGCCAAAATGGCTCTTTGAGTATCTAAGGTTGCCAACCCCCAGTCTAGACAGTAAGAAGTCAATACATTGACCAATAAGTTCTCCTTCCTCCACACGGGTCTAAGCCTCCACAAGTAGTCCAAATATATTCAGTCACCATCTCTACTCGACTGCTGTATGTAGATAATCTCCTCCGTGATTGCTGTTGTCTCCCTGTGCACCTATCCAATATGGTGCAAGCTGAGCATGGAACATTTGCTGCATGGCTCATATTTACCCTGAATAATGGCCCGTTTTATGGATTTTAACCATAAACCGATGAAAATTGGGTTTGCACACTCCCCACAAATCCTGGGGCTGGTGAAAGAAAGTATCTTTGTTGTAGGGTAGAAATTGGTATTTTATGTGGTTTCTCATTGGAGTATAAATGACACATTTAATAAAAGTGTGCAAGCAGAAGCAGGTCACAGGATAAAATGTCAGGGCCACTTCACATTCTGATCTCCTTCCCTCGTATTCAGGCCGTCTCTCACATGGTATGTAGCCCTGATCCTCCTAAAAAGAAGATTAACAGTCCTCTGACAGAGACGTAATCTTTCTGAAAACACTGACTATTACCATTTCAACATGTTGCCTCAGAACAGTGGAAATTGAGTCTCAGGAATCCTTAATTGTAGTCTGTTCATTTAGGTATGCTTAAAGAAAAATTGTGGCTTCTGAAGGCCTTTAAACTCTGTCAATGTGTAACAAACGGCCTTTTCAGTCTTACAAGTGAGAAGTTCAATAACTGAAATAAGACATTTTTAACTAAAGGTTACTTCTGACAGCATTATGCTTCAAATTCCAAAATAAACGTGTCTGAACTTTTCATGGGGTTCAGGAACTGTGCTTAGCCAATGCAGTATAATTAGTCACATTGTTGCCTATGTGTGTGTGTGTGTTGTCATGAGATAACATTCCAGCCATTTGACCTCTTACTGTTGGTTCATTTAATTTGTGCTCCACAGGCCTCAATGCTGCACTTTTGTTTGTACTTTTACATTCATGGCAAGAAAAAAAACAGCTGGACACACATTCATAACAAGGCAGGCCTGTTTTCTCGTGTATTTCTAAACATCCACTTCTAATTCCGGAGCTTAACCAGTTTTAGGGAACATGTGCGGCCTTCAGTTCATTGCACCATGCAGCCAATATAAAGTGAACCCTTTGACCACAGTGTTGCATCTGAGTGACTAAGATCATGGCCCCTTTATAGTCCAAACATTTCCCCATTACGCTAGTTGATATGGTGGAATTTTCAAGAACGAGAACTGGCTATCTCTGTGTCCATCCATCCATCTTAGTGTCCGTGCATGTGATTATCCTGTCTGGCTTTCAGTCACACTCAGTTGACGCCACTCAGTGACGCAACCCATCATTCAAATTATATTTAGAGAAAAGTACAGGCACAGGAATTGGTAATCCAAGAAGTGACATCTGGCCTTCTGAGCTTATGTGATTAGCAGAGAGCCTTGCCCCTAATAGCCTCACGGACGTTCTTCATTAGCTCTCTGGACAAGCCATACCTGCAGACCATTCAGTGTTAGGTGGCACAAAAAATACATCCTGATGATCATGCAGAGACATTAATATAACAAGCTTGAATATGTAATGTAGGACACACATAGGTGCTGCAGGAGCTCTAATACTTGTCAGGCTTACTTTAACCCCTCTAATGTGCACTACAGGACCAATCCTACAGCATTTGGACTAAGACCAGATGACTGTAGAGATAGCGGCAACGTCCGAGCAAAGCCAGAGGCGAGAATGGAAGAAATGGAACAGGAAGAGTTTGTTTAAATACAAATGAAGCAATGTACATTATAACGGAGAGCTGATAGTTTCTTTCAGAACATATCATGACCACCATTCAGCACAAAGTGACAAGGCACTCATCCATGCCCTCTGCTTCCTGTCCCCATAATAGATTCCATAAATATGCATCCTTTTCCCCCTGACGTCATGAGAATGTATGTTCTTGCTTTCTGATGATGAAGAAAAAGAAACAAAAAACAACCACGAACAGTATGAGGTTTGGACCCTTGCTTAAAGTGGAATTCAACCAAAAAATATTTTTTTCAAGAATATGTTCTATGCAAGCCCACTAGTTGAGAGAGTTGATCCATCCGTTTTTAGGCATCTCTGGGGGCGGCCATTTTGTCACTTTTGTCGACTGAAAATGACATCACAACTACCCAGGGCTCAGGTAAAGACCAATCACGACTGACCTGTATTCTGAAGCTGAGCCGTGATTGGTCGTTACCTGAGCCCTGAGCAGTTGTGATGTCATTTTCCGTCGACAGAAGTGACAAAATGGCTGCTCCCTGAGATGGCTAAAAGCGGGTGGATTTTGCTGCTTAACTCATATTCCACAAACGCAATATCAATCAGAATGCCTTGTCTCAACTAGTGGGCCTGCACAAAACATATTCTGGGAAAAAAAATATGTTTGGGTTGAATTCCACTTTAAGCAAGGGTCCAAACCTCATACTGTTCGTGGTTGTTGTAGCACCCTCCATAGAGCATTAGTGTATGTGCATGGGATCCAGTTCTGTCTGAGTATATTTCTGTCCAATGTAAATGTATTGCATGGAAATATAAAAGTAGAAAATTGAATTTCCATCCAGAAAGACTTAAGGTTTTTTTTTTTGTTTCTTTTTCTTCATCATCTGAAAGCAAGAACATACATTCTCATTAGGTCAGGGGGAAAAGGATGCATACACCTTGACATTGAGGGGACACAAACTGGCAACCAGAGCCACATCCTATATTTTTGGTCTTATGTGTTTTGCACCATAGACCACAGAATTAGCTACTACTATTCAGTGGTTGACAGTTTTGATGGAATTGCCTGGACACAGCTCATGCTTTTGTATAAAAGTGTAAAAAAAAAAACAGAGTAACAACTTCACATGTATTGCACAATGAATGCACAAATATACAATTACAATTATACAATTACAAAATACAATTATACAATTAATATGTACATGTATGCACATTTGCCTGAACACTTCTCATGCTTTTGTATAAACTTTGCAGCGAAGTGAGAAAAAAAAATCCAGTGCAACAATTGCACATGTACCTTAATTTTGTAGATTTGGATGCCCACAATGACTAGGGTTAGACCAGGTGAATTAGAAACATACAGAAATACAAAAGCAATGAAACAGGAACAAAAAACTCACTCGTTAAAAATTATTATAGCACATTTCAAGACTTTAGTAGCTTATGTTTTTCAAATCATTACATTTCTAAATGTTGTATAACATAACTTTATTTGTTTTTTCATTGATGTAATCTTGTTTTTTTTTTTTTACTTATCATTCCTCATTGGAGTGTCAGAAATATTCAGCTGCCTTATAGTGATGTGGGTGGGCGCCGTTTATTTTGTAAGTTTAAATGACCAAACATGGTTCCTTGCCAATAAAGAGTTACCATCAGGCATCAGTTCATCAGCATTGAAACCTAATTGTGTGTCTGTGGGCATAATGTCTGTGGAAGCTCTTACTTTGTTTAGAGTCTACCTACTGTATACTGTATAACTTACTGGAAAGACTGTAGTGTAAATGCAAGCTGCATATACTGTAATCTTCTCCGTGCTGTGATAATCATTTCAATGCCACAAACAAGCCTGTTTGCAAAGGAGTGAGATAAAGAAGTGACTATTTTTGGGCAGTTGTTTGCTTGGAGAGGCTTTTGCTTACTCTAAGGCATCTTGTTCCCAAGAGTTAAGTGCACAGTTGTGCAGTTTTGCTTTTGTGTTGTCTTCAGGATCTGTGGTTGAGATAGAGTTCAGTTCCCTTCTGCTGCTCTTATAGCTTTCTGAACAAAAATGTCTTTCCCCCAAAGTGAGTTATTGTGTCCCAATAAGTGCAGCAGCTGGGTTGCGCGGCGAAGAAGGAAATTGCAATCATTCTTTCGGACTTATTTGTTGCCTTGTTTGTATGTAGGCTACTGTACGTTTTTGTGTCTCTGAATCTATGTTGTCCTTTTAAACGTTTTTTTTTCCTTTGAAGTCCTCTTTTTGTTACCTTTCTGTAAAGAGGAAACAGCACTTCCTCAAAATGATTTTATGCACCACTTAACTTACTTGTCTACTTTCTCAGAAAAAGTATATTTGCACTTACTTAAAGTGAAATCAACCTAAACATATATGTTTTTAAGAATATGTTCCCAGTAGGCCCACTAGTTGAAACACGGCAATCTGATTAATATTGCGTTTGTGGAATATGAGTTGAGCAGCAAAATCCACCCGTTTTTAGCCATCTAAGGGGGCGGCTATTTTGTCATTTCTGTGGACTGAGAACGACATCACAACTACTCAGGGCTCAGGTAACGACCAATCATGGCTTAGCTTCAGAAAACAGGTCAGCCGTGATTGGTCGTTACCTGAGCCCTGAGCAACTGTGATGTCATTTTCAGTCGACACAAGTGACAAAATGGCCGCCCCCAGAGATGTCTAAAAACAAGTGGATCAACTCTTATCCCACAAACGCAATATTTATCAGAATGCCTTGTTTCAACTAGTGGGCTCGCATAGAACATATTCTTGAAAAAAAAGGGTTGACTTCCACTTAAAAAGCATGTTTCCTAGAAGTAAATATATTGGATATTTGATACTTGCCTTTAATGATGTTGTCATGCTGATGCTTCTACATACAGTATACGCTTGGTGTTTTAATGACCTGCTCTGACCCAAGCTGTCTTTATTTAAAGCTTCAAGCTAGTACTCATGTTTCATTGACTCTGAAATTCCTAACCTCTCACTTTCCTTCTTTGCCCCCCCTCCTTGTTCCCTCTTGTCACAGGTATGGCCTCGCAAGTGCAAGTGTTCTCCCCACACACTCTTCAGTCAAGTGCCTTCTTTAGCGTGAAGAAACTGAAGGTGGAGCAGAGTTGCAACTGGGATATGACAGGGTACGGCACACACAGCAAAGTCTACAGCCACAACAGCAGCAAGAACGTGTCGGCCGTGAGCGGCCCCCTCGGAATTAACAGCTCCCTGCAGGTAGCCGGCTCCACCTTGCCGTACGAGCAGGCGCTCATCTTCCCAGCAAGTGCAGGCCATATTGTGGTCACGTCAGCCAGTAGCACTTCGGGGGGCCTAGGCGCTTTGCTGGGCAGCGGAGGTGGAGGCAGTAACAGCAGCGGAGGGGGTGGCGCTGGCAGCGGAGTTGGGGTTCACAATCTGACTCGCCGCAGCACGGTCAGTCTTCTGGACACCTACCAGCGATGTGGGCTTAAACGCAAGAGTGAGGAGCTCGACCACAACAGCAGTGTGCAGATAGTCGAGGAGCACGGTCCACTTATGATCCAGAACGGAGCAGCCAGTGGCGCCACGGTGGCTACGGCGGCCACCGCTGCCTCCACGGCAACATCCAAGAACAGCGGCTCCAACAATGAGGGGGACTACCAACTGGTGCAGCATGAGGTGCTCTGCTCCATGACCAACACGTATGAGGTGCTGGAATTCTTGGGACGAGGGACATTTGGACAGGTGGTTAAGTGCTGGAAGAGGGGCACCAACGAGATTGTGGCGATCAAGATCCTAAAAAACCACCCATCGTACGCAAGGCAGGGGCAGATTGAGGTCAGCATCCTGGCGCGTCTTAGCACGGAGAGCGCAGATGATTTCAACTTTGTGAGGGCCTACGAGTGCTTCCAGCATAAGAACCACACGTGCCTGGTGTTTGAGATGCTGGAGCAGAACCTGTACGACTTCCTGAAGCAGAACAAGTTCAGCCCGCTGCCGCTTAAATACATCAGACCCGTCTTGCAGCAGGTGGCTACAGCGCTGATGAAGCTGAAGAGTCTCGGTCTTATCCACGCTGATCTGAAGCCAGAAAACATCATGCTTGTGGATCCATCTCGGCAGCCCTACCGAGTCAAAGTCATTGACTTTGGCTCAGCCAGCCATGTCTCCAAAGCTGTCTGCTCCACTTATCTACAGTCCAGATACTACAGGTAAGAGTATCTGGCCATCAAAAACTATGAACATTCTATTGATGTCCCTCACTTTGTTCCTGATCCTTTTATTGGACCAATGGTTGTATTTGTGAAGCTTGTTTGAATTATTCTTGCATTGATGGCAACGATTTCAAAGCAAAGCAGATTTTTGGCCATTCACAGTAGTTGTTGCAGCTGAAGTCCTCAACATCCCTCATTGTGCTTTTGTTTTGGGAATTGCTAATCTCTTCCATTGTGGGGACGGGGATGTTGATGCGCAATGATTACACGTGGTGTGTGTGTGTGTGTGGGGGGGGGGGGGGGTGTGTGCGTATGCGCACATTCTCTGCATTCATTCAAATTGGGCAATGTCTGTTAAAAAGATAATTCTGATGAATCATTTTTAATATTATAGCGACATGAAGGGAAATACGTCTGTTTTACAGTCAGGTTAAAATTTTCCAATTCTCATTGAAGAAGGCGCCAATCATGGAGTCTGCCCTAGGGTCTGTATACCGCACTGCTTCCCATTGCCCAGTTTCCCACTGGATCTTCAGCCCCATCACCATGAAGGGCTCCCATTTCCCTTGAGATAAAGATGAAGGGGTCAGCCCGAGTTCTCCTGTAATATGTGCTTGTAATCCACACCACTGGGCCCTGCATTAGAACCAGATGACTTCCTGGAAGATCTTACTTTCTTATAACTCTCACACATCCCTTTTAACCAAAGCAAAAAAAAAAAAAAAGTGTTTAGGTTTGAGCTGAGGCAGCATCCGGGAATCAAAAAGTCTTAATGTTCACACAAAGAGACACTTGAGCTGTGCTCAGGGACCTGGCCTGGTGTTGGAGCTGAGGCAAAGGAAATAACAGGTGTGTCAGCACGACAGTATTCCTCAGTTTATGATTATACCTACTCAAAACACATAACCACAGGCACATGCCAGGTGGTTGTTCTGTGACGATCAAAGTACTGCTCATTCCTTTGAGTAACGTCCAAGGTATTTATTTTCATTTATTTTTAAATACATATATATAAGCTAGTGTCTTTAAATTGTTTAACAGTTTTTCCCATGCAAACGATGTTTTTAGTTTAAGTCACTAGGTTTCTGACAAGAACTGGCCTCTCTACTCCAGTGTTTCCCAACATTTATTGAATGAAGCCACATATTGCTTGCTTCGGGCCTGTGTCACCATTTGGTAAATTTCAAATTGTTTTTCAAAAATCTATACTTTTGGTCAGTCTGCATGTATGGGTGTTATTTTTACAAATGACTGACCGATCTTAAAGACCAAGTGTGAAGTAAACTTGGCCAACCATCTTTTGAGTAATACTAATGGCTAAACCTATTTTAAGCATACTTTTGTTACTTTTTATGACGCAACCCCACTCCTATAGCAACGCGCTTAACAACGAACATGCAGATGTTTGGCAATCTCCGGTAATCTTGTGTGACGTCTTTTAAAGAGGGCGAGTCGCCAGTCAACCATTGTACTGCATTGTTGATTCCGCCGTTAACTCCTCTTTGCCTTTGTTATCGCGTTTTTCGGCGAACTGCCTCGTCGCTGTGTGACGATGCATTGTTCACATTCAGACCAACGCTTGTCTGAGTGGCCAAAAGATAAGAATAGGGCAAATAAATGGACCATTTACAACTCCCGACTGACTGCAAGAAATTATAAACATAGTTATTGTGTTGGGTTCGTTTCAAAAGGAAGACCACTGCTCGCTTCAGTGTCACTATGTGGCCGCTTTTATTCACTCTCACCCTCACCCCGATTAGCGTCTGCCCTCTAGAGGTTCAGTACATATAATACGACTAATTACACCACAATAGTAACCAATAAAAATACAAAAGGAAAAGGAAAAAAGAAGCACCACCGGAGCGAACGCACCAACGAAGTCACTAAGTTCACTTGCATTTAATTATTTATTAAATATACCTTATTTGTGCCTACTAGTACTATTAAAATGTGACAAGAATTAATGCAAATTTGACATTGCGGGACACCGACCCACTATGATGTATGCTCTCAGGGCTAGCAGAATAACTGGATCAAGTAAGTTACCTCATCATGTGTAATTTACAGCAAGGCACAACATCGAATTTCAAACAAAAACACTGGGCTAATAACCGTAGCCTATAGCTTACCATTCTTCCAAATCGGAGTCTCATCTCCACTGCATGTCCGGTCGTTCGGGGACAACTCTTTCCTCGCCTGAGCATCTGGCTCGTACATGTATGGTCCAACATACATCATGCCAACAACCTCCTCTTCCTCCAACTCATCAAACACCTGGATCGCCTCATATCAGTTCAAAATATTGCTTTCCGACTGGATTTGTACACTTTCCATGTTGTGCACTGTTGTTGTTGCACTTCCGGGTTGTCGCTCGCCAGGATCTCACTTGGTAATTACATTGTAGAATATACGAAATAGAAATGTTTGTTTTTGGGCTTTATTTTTTGTATGACGTTTAATTACTTTACTTAGATTTCATTTAGCATTTTCTGAAATTACTTCACACTTGAGTTTTAAGTGTTTAAATGGCTTGCTCACTTTAACGATGCAATGTTAATTATTGAACAAATGTGACGCTTTTGGGGTCTCCTGCAGTGCATTTCGCTGGCATATATAGATAGGTGAGCAAAGAGATTGTATATTATTTGTAGTAAATAAGAAATTTTCAGACCAGTTTAGTGAAATTGGATATATTTCTCAGAGCACACCTGATGATCTCTCGAGGCACACCAATATGCCACAGCATTTGGGAATCACTGCTTTACTCAGTACACTTCCCCTAGCAATCCACATGTATCATCCGCCTTATGCGATTTATTATTATTTCCATTGTGTCTCCTGGAAATGGCTTTCTTCGAATTTCTCCTCCACTGGAAAAAGCCCAATACTAACATCCTAAAATTCTATATATACGATAAAACACATGTAGTCAAATTCAGTGTCTTACTGGAGCTACAGGAGCTCAATTACACAGTGCATGCAAACACCTTCAAATAAACTTTCCTACCAGTTATCTGTTGTTCCTCCTTAGCGTTACTGCAGGTCAATAATGAGGCCGTAAAATATTCTTGTTTGTTTTGTGGGGGAGTGATGAGAGGAGCAGAGTAGCAAGTTCATCCTTTCATTTCCTCTTTGGAAAGCAGCAGAAGGGAAGGAAAACCAAACAGTTAGTCACTAGATCAAGGACTCTGTGACCCTGATATAACGTGAATGTATACTTTTTGGTGTGTTCTTCAGTCACTCCCGAAAGGCCCTCTACTTTATATAACTGTCAAGGTAGCGCTGATTGATTCTGATGACTGAGGCGAGTGAGCTCATGAGAGATGGTCAGTGCATCGTGTGAGGTTTAGGCAACAAACACACTTTGGCTGCGGGTCCATTTCACACGGCGTTCAAAGGTTCAGATGAGCGCGTTAAACTCTCTTTGATGGCTTCAGATGAGAAGATAACAGGATGGTTGCTGGTGTGGCGTGTGGTTCCCTCACTGGTTACTGACTACACTCGGCTAAGACAGGTTTTGTGTTACTTTATTTCGCAGCACAATAGCCAAAACATTCCCCTTTCATCTTTTTGAGCCGAATGGAATTGAATAGTCTTTGTGCACTAATGTTTTATTTTTGTTTGTTTTTTTTCCTCTGCCAAATGCTGTTTTGGATTGATGAGGTGAACATGCGTAACTGTGTGATAATGGTTTTGAGGAATTGTAGGCACAGCATATTTGCGTTTTCCTTCACTTTGAGTTGTTTTATCCAGTAGTTGAGACAAAAGTAATATTACATTCAAGCCCATTGTAGATATTACACCCACAGAGCTGTTATGACTTTATTTTCTTTACATCCATTTGCTTAGTATTTTATACGCGTCAGTCACAGATGTTTGGACTTTGTATGTTGCAAGTAGAGTGTGTTTGTTTATGTTCATGTACACACTAAAAGAGCCTTTTGCAAATGAGTTATGGATTTTCCACAACGTTGACTTATGCAAATAAAAAAGCAGAATTCAAGCTTGCTATTTACGAGAGCAGCTCTCTGGGTCCTTCCAGTTTCAGTTTTGTTTGCTTCAGTGCCTCATGAATACATGGTTGTGGGGCTGATGAAACTGTAATGTTACCTGATATTTTGCAATTGCTTCAGCCACTTAATTAGGGAGCTACACAGTTAAATGAAAGCATTATGATCAGTTTTGATTGACAGAAATATATGAATCCAACAATATGTTTATTATTGTAGTTTCCAGCAGTGTAGAACTGCACTGCATCATACTGAGTGACTCATTAAGAGACTGGCGAAAATACTACTTCGTCTTGTGACCCAATCCTGCTCCTATGTGTGCCCCCTGTCCTCTCCCTGCTTATAGCTGATGATGTAACAGGCAAGCCTTCTCATCAAGCTCACACCTCTCCACGTAAACGGATTATTGTCTTGTCTCAATTGTCTTTGTCCGGTATACTTCCTTAGACAAACGTCCTTGAGATACTGTCAATGGAACATGGTGAGACATGCACTGAGGAAAATGAAGGAAGCTGATTTAGTGGTGGCTGCTGATGACGGAAGGGAAACATATTTAGTCAGTCAGTGGCAGTGATGTGCTTTGTTACTATGATTATAACTCAGATTTTAGCTTTTCAGAAACCTGTGGCCATGATTTCCACCGGGGACTTGACAACTTTCCTAGGAATTAATTTTGCAAGTGAACGTGGTGCTTTCAAGGCAATTATTCCAGATAATCCTCACAACCTGATGTCAGCAGTTTAGCTGAGTGTAGAAGGTGTGCAGATTATTCAGAGTAACAGGAAATTGTCAAAGCATTAGACGAAATTACATTCATCCCAAAACAAACATTAACTACGGAGCAAGTATCTGCATTTGATTATTCTTGGTGATGTTAATCACTCCCAGTCATGTTCTTGACTGGTGCAAAAAAAAGGGTAGATCTAAGATCTAATAATTGCAACTCAAATAGCTAACTCTATAACAGTAAATATTAATTTGTACTTTTACCTTTACCCTGTAGGCATAGTTTGATGGCGCGTTTGTAGTGGTAGAATGGGCTTAGTTGTTATCCTTAAGGAAGCTATTACTTGGCTGCATCAGCTCGCCCTCATTTTAGCCCTGGTAAAAAATTCCAGACAACTCGCAGGGTGAAAACGAGTTTACGCTGTATCTCAGCAATTCTGGCTAACTCGCTATAACCCTCGCTACCATGCCGCCTCCGGCAGATGTATAGATTAAGTGTTTTTTATTCTCAATAAACTTTATTTGACAAGCAATTTTGTGTTTATACTGTAACCAATCATATGATTCGCTGGCCACGAGAAGTATTTGTATTACTTGCTCATTGACATTTGTTTTTTGTAGCCAGGGCTTTCGATGTGTGTTCCTGCAGGGCAATTTTGACAGCAAAATTGACCCTTTGCCGGAATCGGAAACATGGGAAATATTTGTCATGCCACTCCTCGTTTCAACACTTCATTGGCAATGTGGCGAACGGGGAGTGTGCACCCTGAGTTTATTGCACTCACATGTGGGCAAGGAGAGCTACAGTCACACATACACTTTCAGCCAATTATTGGACAAGGCAAACAGTCATGCACACAAATACTAAATGAGGCCAACGTGACTCCAGGTACTGACGTCACATGTGAGGCTACGTCCCTAAAGGCACACATTGTACACACGAATACTACAGTACGTACATGAAGTACGCTTAACAAAACCATTTCATTTCTACGGTTTCGTTGTACCTGTTCCAGTGAAAAAGAAGACAGATATTAATAATGTCATTGTTTTATCATGTTTTTATACCATACATTGCAACTTTTCTTGTGTAAATATAAAAACATATATTTGTCACAGACCCAATTATTTTCTCCAGGACATCACACCTGAATATGAACAAAAGATATCAAAAAAGAATACAAATGTATAGGGAATAAAAGCATGCATACTGTAATATCTTACAAAAGAGGCAAATCTTTCATCCTCGCCAGAGGTATTAGGATGAGCTAAAAGGAGTTTGGATGTGAGCAATATGCACATAAAATATACATTATTAAAAATATATTTCTGTAGGCACAAAGCTCAAGCTGGCCTTTAACAAAATAGACCACCACATTTTCTCTATCCATGATTAAATTCAGTGTTTCTCATATATTTACAGTACTCTGTGCTGGCAAAGACGAGTGAGTGGGGCTGATGCTACCATAGGATTTTTGACAACCCTGGGGCTTATAGTGTAGCCTTAATAACTGTTGAAATATATATGTCTCCATCAGAGGCTGAGGCGGTGCATGGTAAGAGGAGCCCCTGCCCCACCTGTCTATCTGCTTGCCCATCTGTCTGCCGCTAGCAACACACGCAGGCAAAGCAGGCTTTCCAGCACATTGACTCTGCCACACGTGAAGAAGCATTGAGGGGGCTCTTAATGCGGGAGGCTGCATGTTAGTCACTGCTCTGCGAAGCCTCTGTTGATGTGTACATATGCCAAAGCTAGTTAAGCGTCAGGCTGGGACCACTACACATGAAGTATAAAAGGCGCAGGGAGGCAGTGATGCTGTTCAAGGTGGAGATGCTGTTTGTGAGGGGAATCTGAGGAAAGTGGGAGGAGACTGCAGAGAGATGGAAGCGTAGGTGTGTGGGATGTCGTTGCTTTGCAAAGTACGTGGAAATGTGCTCCTTTTCCCTTTAAAGTGGAAATCAACACATTTTTTTCTCAAGCATGTATTCCGCACTGGCCCACTAAATGAAATACGGCATTCTGATTAATATTGCGTTTGTGGAATATGATTTAAGCAGCAAAATCTACCCCTTTTAGCCATCTCAGGGGACGGCCATTTTGTCTTTTCTGTCGACTGAAAATGACATCACAACTGCTCAGGGCTCAGGTAACGTCCAATCATGGCTCAGGTTCAGAAAACAGGTCAGCCGTGATTGGTCATTATCTGAGCCCTGAGGCTGTGTGATGTCATTTTCAGTCGACAGAAGTGACAAAATGGCCGCCCCCAGAGATGGCTAAAAAAAGGGTGGATTAACTCTTACGCCACAAACACACTATTTATCAGATTGCCTTGTTTCAACTAGTGGGCTTGCATAGAACATATTCTTGAAAAAAATATGTTTGGGTTGACTTCCTCTTTAGGTAAATGACAGGTTATTACTTATGTAAGGTAGCTTTTATTTGGTTCAGCATGACATGATGGTTGCTGACGCATGCAAGTACTCTCTTGTTGATTTAAGCGCCTTGGATTTGCTAAATTAGATTTTTAAGATTATAGATTACGTATTTAAGATGTCATGCTTATGGCAACTGAGCCTGCTGTTGTTATCAGGTGCTGGCTATTACCGCAAACCCATTTTGTTTTTATATGAAAATGGGTTAACTAGGCTACAAAGAGAGAAAAGGTGCAGAATTTTCTGTCTTCCCAAATACAGTAAATTGTACAGACAGCAGCAATGTTTGATGGCTCAATATAAAACTTTACACATGAACTAAAACCTTCAGCAGACACAGCAATGTACAGCAACAGAGTCTCTTCTTCATTGTTTGCTTCTTTTTCCTAGTCACGTCACACGGTCAGAGCCAATAGTTGGTACATCATAGGGCTCAACCATTTGTGCCCCATCCGATAGTTATGCCCATGCCCACCACATTCTTCCCAATATGGTCTGCAATTGAATCACTATACTTTGTGTTTAATATGAAATACAAATTGTAACATAAGAAAAACAGATCCATCTTCTGGATCAAGTAGGACACCGCCCCAATGTTGCCACTGCTCACCAGCATACAACCTCAAGATTGCCAAAATGATCATTAAGGCTCATTGTATTCACCGCTGTGCTTTCTTCGTGACAGTCATAACACCTTAGTATGCATGACAGAATCTTAATAACCTCTTTCATTTATAATGTGCCTCTGGGCAGCTATTGGATGTGTCTCCACAGAGCAACCAGCATGCACAAGACATGTAGCAGCTAAGCTAATTAACTACCGGTAGTAAAGCATATGAAACATAGCGTACACAGTTGTCAGCATCTGGCTGTTATTCAAACCAAATAATGAAACACTTTTTTCCATTGCTTGGAAAATGTGAACTTTTGCCACCTGGATGCAACCACCAATAGTCACCAATATGCTGCACCTGCTGTATAAATAGTATACTGTAGATTTCTGTGTTTGTGCTCCTGCAGTTCCCCAGAGCTCGGTGAGTTCCACCACATTGTTCCATCCATGCTACTCGTCTTTGTTCTCCCTCCCAGTTCAATTTCCATACATTCCCCAGGTCATTAGGCCGAAGGAAATTAAGGTGCCTTGATAAAACTCAGCGAGCCGCCCACGGGAGGCTGCAGTCACTCTGTTCTGTATTGATTGGCTTACCTCAGCGTTTGTGGTGCGGGCACGCCAGTGTGACCTCGTTGAGCCTTACAGGTGTCGGAACAGGCTTGACAACACTCCGTGAATAAAAAGCTGACATTAAAAATGTCTAGCCGCAAAAAAACATATCACACTTTATTTTCATTTTAAAGCTGATTGGTCGGATGAAGTTTCTCACAGCAGAGGTTGCACGTTTGACACATTTGTCCCTGCAATCAAGCGTAGGCGGGTTGGCTGGCATCAATCGCTGACTGGCACCAACGCCCTCAGGTCTAAATAAATCATAAGGCGTCCTGCTGACCTTCTCTGCGCCATACCAGGATGCCAGCCATCCATCTGAAGGGAGCCTCCAGAAAGGGGACCCCGGTAGTCCCTCACACCACCCCCACCCAGCCTGTGCTATGCCTACTCTTGTTGCTTCTCTTTTTTTTCCCACCTTCCCTTGCCCACCTTCACCGCCTCCATCCACTTGCATGAATATTTAAAACTCAGAGTGGAAAATATGCAGGAAGAAGAGGGGAATGCTTGCTCGAGATACAAAAAGGAATTTTGTGCCAATGAATTCATAGTGGGTGAGTGGAAAAGAGAAAACAACTGACTAATACCATCAAAGATCATTTTTAGTTGGGAAGAGGGACATATGCTGTTTGTGTGTGTATATTAAGATTGAGAGGGAAAAGTGAAGTCGGCTATATACCGGTAATTCTATCTATCTATCTATCTATCTATCTATCTATCTGTCTATCTGTCTATCTGTCTGTCTGTCTGTCTGTCTGTCTGTCTGTATGCACACCTGTAATTTATTAACCTAATACAATTGGAATATAATAAAATATTTGTTAATAACACTTCAGGTTAGGCGATCACACAGCCTTAGTTTGAGTATCATAATTTGCTAAACGTCTACTAATGTTGTGTAACTTGATTTTGTTCAGTGTAATAATGTACTACCACTTTTAAATTTAATTAACTGTTTGAAAAAAATATATAATTTTAGTCTTGTAACAAATTGCATCATACTATTTTTTAATTCTAGAATGCAAAAATGAATGGTAAAGTAACCAGGAAGGAATTTAACTTTGTTTATCCTTCAGTCCCACAGACAGCAATGACATTGTCCCACATTGTAATGCGTCTCTATAAATAGCTTGCATTAGGCTAGTACAACTACATTTCTAATGATTCTTAGAGACGAAAGCAGGAAGTAGTTCTAGTTCTGGTAGGACAAAAACGGATGCCTGCTAACGATTTGGTGCAGATGAGAATGAGAATGCAAACATAATAAGAATTTGATTTAAAGACAACAAATTGAAAAGCCGACATCTATCCATATATGGGCCATTCTACTGAATTGGTTCAAATTCAGAGTTGGAAAATGTGTGAAATTTGTATTTTATTTCAGAAAAACTTTTATTGTATTCATGTTGCATGTTCATGTTTATTTTTACCTTCAAATTTGGATAAAATATGGAATATAATATTGTTAAAATCAGAAAGATCTATGTATGACATATGTATCTATGTATTATATTATTTAAAACTTTATTCAAAAATAAACATCATATTGTCACTACCGAAACCATTATGTCACTACCGAAGCGTTTCGGTAGTGACTGTTTCGGTAGTGACGTTTTATGATAGTTGTTGACAATACTCAACAATGCTAGGCACAACGTGGCTACCACAGACAGTTTTGAGCATGTGTACAGAGATAGAAAACAGTACATTTAGCTTTAAAATCAAAAGTACTCATTTTATTGCCGAAATGAGGTGTTTGGTAGTGACGGTCCTTAAAACCACATGCTGATTTTGAGACATTTGAGGGCACATAACTTAATAATGCTGCCAACTAATTACTCGCCATGTGTCCAGTGATGAACATGATGGTAATGTCTCTTACTGGTGAAATTTCTGGGGATGTGGCTAAAACCAAGCCCTGCCTACAGACACATACTCTTTGCGTTTCGGTAGTGACATGAAAAGTTGGGACAGGTTTTCTTACAAACTTCTAATTTGAAAAAAATCTACAAAACCAATGTAAATCTTTCACCATACATTTAAAAGCAACCAAAATGTTCTATTAAAGTAAAGCATTTGTTAAATTGGCAAAAATCTTCTACATTTTTTTCTCATGAATTGAAATTTAGGAGTTAGAGATTGGGACAGCCACCTCCCAATAGAAAGTGACATAGAAAAGATAACTTTTTCTACATTCAGTTTAATAGTATCTTAATTAATGCCTTGTGGTAAAGTAGATCATAACAAGATATGAGTAAATATGCAAGGTCTGAACACTTCATTGTTTTTTAAAATTTGATTTTCATTGTGGGACAGCAATTTCAACCAATTCGGTAGAATGGCTCATATAAGGTGCTTCGGCTTATAAGGCGCACTACCGATTTTTGACCAAATTACAGGATTTTAAGTGTGCATTATGGCCCGTAAGTCTTTGTACACGTCCCTGTGCAACCCCAAAATAACTTTACGCACAACAACGTTGCGATTTTGGCTTTTTAACATCAGATGCCCTTCCTGACACAATCCCACCCTTATCCTTATTTGCAACCTGGAGTGGCTGGGTATTGGACACTGTCCCAGAATCGACTCATGCCGTCTGCACGCAAGGTAGCAGCATGTACCACTATACTACCAGCGCTTTACAGCACAATGACACGGACACACACACAAAGATAGTTTTCAGCAAACCTGATGCATGTTTTTGTCATCAGGCAAAACAACGCTTTGAAAAGCTCCTCCTTTGCTGTCTGTTTTGTTTAAACACCTTCTTTCCCCATCACAATCATTTCTCTCCAGTGGTTCCTTTTAATGTCCCACTTCACTAGTGCTTTTAAATACAGTTAAACAATACTCATTTGATAGAAACTGGTGTACAGCCCATAGCTCAAATTGAGGGTGGCTGTTGTCACACTCTCCCAAAACGTTGCTCCTTCCATTGTCAGTGGCAGAATTGAATGAGGCTCTGCTCTTTTACAGTGTGGGCTATTTTCAGCAACACTCATCAAGCCAGAAAATGTGCCTGACAATTATGGCACTCAGCTTTGAAGCACAAGGACGCATTGTGCTCTAAGAGTTTTTATTTGTAGTCAAAGATGGCAATAAAACAAAGTGAAATCCATCTATTCTCATAAAGATACACGGTACGTAAGCATTGCCTTTTATTTTAATTTGACTGTTATTTTTTTACCTTGTGAACTGCTAACGTGTAGTCTGATGCCAGAGCAGCTTTTCATATAAATTACTTTTCTGGAATAGGACAGGCTGTCAAGATGGTGTTGGAGAAGGACCATTCATAAAACCACTCTGAAGCAAATCCTATCTTTCATTGGCTTGATAAATAATTTAAAATGACTAATAGCTGCTAGTGACAGAGAATGTATCACTGAGGTGCATGGGATTTCGTCGGTTTCGACTTGAGATTTAATTTGTTTGGAAAAATAATTACTCTTGTGTTGGATTCTGGTTAAATATTTAACAGGTTAGTATTCTGAATAGGGCAAGGGTGTTTTATGGTGAGCAGAATTGTTCCTTTTGAAATAACCACTGCAGAGAAGCGGCCAAGCAGTAGGCATGAGGGGAAATTCCTCTTTTATTGCTAAAATCAACATTACAAGACAGAAAAATGCAAAGTAATGTAATGTCTGTATGTGCCAGGCTATTGAGTTTTGAGCACTAATCCCAGTGTTTTATTATGTGTGTCATAGCTTGTTATGGCAAACTGAGAGGCACCAGTGAGCATTAAGCTATATATTAACCCACAGAAGACCCACAAAATGAACACAAAGCAGAAATTCCGTAGAGAAAACATAAAAGCTTTATGGTCCTGTACAACTACGCACAACTTCAGTATCCCCGTCCACAGACCATAATTGCCCTGCTTAACCGACCCATACACTTTGTATAGGAAATGCACTTGCACATATGCTGCAGAAGCTACAGCATATTGGGGGAAACCATTTATTATGGTGCCAGGTTGGCGTTGAACACAGAGAACATGTCATCCCACTGTGCCATATTGGCATGAACATAGCTTACTTCACCCTTGAAAACACAGTAAATAACATTCCACACACTTGTCTCAGTATATGTGATCAAATAGAAGGCTGCTCTTTAAACAAAGGCGCTGTTGTCCTTTATACCTAGCCAAATGAGAATAGTTGGCACTTCTGCCTCTGCTTCGCTGATTCATGTAGGGATTTACAGCAAACTCGCTTGGAGCATACGTTACTGTGCATACAGACAAGAAACATTTCATAGTGCAATCACCCACAGTCAAATTCTGTGAACTGAAGTTTGCTTGGAAGTGCTGTGAATGATACAAAAGACACAGAGTCCCTGAACGTTTTCATGCTCAAGCCATATGACACAAATCCGTCAAGAGGCATCCAGCAAACGTCTTTGTTGAGGTATAGAATTTAAAAGTCAAATATTTGTATTCATCGCCAGTAGCCTTGCGAGTGTTTCACATACTGTACCTTGTTTTTCTCCATCGAGTTTACACCCAATTAAAGTAATGCAGCACTTGAATCACATCCTGCAAGTTTTCAAATGAAGCGGTTGATAACCGTTGCTACGGCAACCAGTGTTTCACGGTTGTTAAAGTTGCAACACCTGTGAACTGGAGTGGAGCTGTTAAGATGTGGTCTCCAGCCGCCACTGACACTTTTGTACTTGGGCCACACTGTGCTCTCTCCGAGGTTATTGTTTGCCCAGGTGGGCCCAAATGGCGTGTGTTCAGCCCCCACCAGCCCTCATATTCCCGCTCCCTCACCTCTCTTGCTCTTTTTTCATACCAATCACAAACTGCTCCTCCGTGGCTTCCTCTGTCCTTTGTTCTGCAGGAGCATGTGGTTCAACTGAAGCTCTCAGTTACACAAAGATACTCCAATTGGCATTCAACTGCAGTTACCAGCTGTGTACATTGTGGGTTCAGCTAACCCTGGCAGGTAAAAAAAAAAAAAAATGTTAAGTATGATTTGCTTTGAGTCTTGGCACCCTATACAGAAATGTTCACTCCTTTTTAAATCCAGAATTGACCTAAAATGTTATTCTTATCATGGCCTGACCTTGTTGGAAAATGTAGAAATGCAACCTTTTTATGAGGCTTATTCTCTCCTCCTATCTTGTTTCAATATTCCTGCATGCCAAGTTCTTGATATAACACCCATACAGAGGCCGGAGGAGCATAAAAATCCGTAACCCTGTTGAAACTGTCGCCGTGGTGACGATGAAGCTTGAGATAAGGCGTCACACATTGAGATGTGATTCGCAAGTGCTGCTTTTCTCTCTCTCTCTGAGTGTTTGTGAGGGAAAGAGGGGGAGGGGGAGAAATGGTCCGTTGAGTATACGCACAGTCCCTGGCCTCGTGTGCTGTACTGCTCCGGGAACTAAAGGGAGCAGCAGGGGACTTTCATTAGTGACCCTGGCTTCTGTCCTCTTTTTTGCCACTTTGCTTATTTATTTTTTCCATCCCATCCTTTTAATATTGAGGCCATCCTTCGCTCTATGCCTCCAAATCTGTCTCTGTACTCTGACCTCCAAAACTGCGGAGAATTTCAATGGGGATGAACACTTTATTTCTGAAGTTCCAATGTATACATTTACACAACTGCAAGGCTCTTGTAGTCTTCCTTCTCTGGGTCACAGGGAAACTAGAGCCTATCCCAACTGACTTGGTCATTCTCAATCACGGGTTGACACATAGTACCATGCTACAAATGAGATGCCCAATAAATGACTCGTGTTCTGTTAACCTAACATGCATATTTATGGATTTTGAGAGGTTACCAAAACACACACAAGAGCAATGAGGACATTCAAACTAGAGGTGGCAAAATGTATCAATTAATCAGCAACTAATCAATTATAGAGTAATCGTTTACAGACATTGTTTAACTTAAAATTATCCAAATCCTCTGATTTCAGCCTCTCAACAGTAATTATTGTCTGATTTCTGTAGTCCTTCATGAAGGCAGACTGATTACACTGGTCAACAATTTTTTTTTACTAAATATCTTCATCAGAGATGCAAGTAAATTTTTCTAGATACATTTTGGGGGCTTTTTTCTCTAGCACAAAAATCCAATGTAGTAATATATTTAGTAATACTATATTTCTGAATTAAGGGCTAGGCTCCGCAACAGATGGATTTTTTTTTTCTAAAACGTCATAGCATGGTATAATCCGTATTGCGCACGCTTTTTTAGGTCATACTTAAAAACAAAAAATGAAAATATCTCAAAAAGCTGATGTACTACAAACAAAAAGTAAAGCCATTTTTTAAATCAGCATCACAAATACGTTTTGGGATAATAAAGCCATCTGTGATTAACATTTGCTGTTGACCAGTGTTATCCTTTGTGTTAATTCAGAATAAGACATTTGTAAACATCTGATTTTACTTAAATCAGCGACCGAATCAGGAACCGAATCAGTTTCCAAATTTGGCGAGAACAACACTAATCCCTCTCGTGTGATATTGCTTAGTTGTTGGGTCAGAATAGTGCATCTCTTATACATTAATTTAGAAATGTATTATGAAAAATGAAATATATCAAGAGCACATATTTTGCATGTTTTTTGTTTGAGTTCTTCATCCACATCTAAAATAGCATTTTTGGTCATGGCCCCCGAGTAGCACTGATGGAAAAATTGTGGCCCCCTCCAGCATTTAATTTGGCCATCGCTGCTCTACACAATGACCATATGAGTAGCCAGTGGGACAACTCGGAAAATGAAAAGATGAGGATTCTCATTTCAACCACATTGAGGCAGTTGTGAGAACTTTATAGTGACATAAAAAGGTATACAATTTTGAAACGAGTTGTGTTGATTGAAACCAACACAAAATGAGGTTAGCACTATTGTTAAGTTGGCATATGACAAGTGCAATTTGCATTACAAGGTTGCCATGGAGCACAATAAAACAGACAGAGCTGCGAGCAAAGCGAGCGCTTACAGGGTGGCCCTGCACTAATTGTGGCCGAGGTGCATTTACTGATTATAGTTAAGTGGCCCAAAATGGTCCCCTGCTCCGTGTTACATTGGCCCTCTCCCCCCCTACGGTTGAGGCGGTCAATAGTGGGCCCTGTTGAGATGCCTTTCCACTGAGGAAAGAAAGCAGTCCAGTCATACTTGTCTCCTCACTTCATCTGCAAAAGCCAGCACAAGGGAGACAAATCACTGATGAGGGCAGCGGGATGCCAGTTGAACTAAATGTTACACTCTGCAGCAATCTGCAGCAATGTTTGCACCTTAGAACATTGACTTGAAAAATTCAATATTGTGAGTCATGTACTGCTATTGATTTATTATGCTCTCATCACAAAACAAACAAATCTACAATAGAAATGAATGGGAATCCCAGTTGACTTGAAATTTGGCTGTGGAGAAGGGGGAAATTAGCAGTGATTAGACTGGCTAGCTGATGCCTGGACTGGACCTGGTCAAACTATTTGCTGTTTTTATTTTCAACCATAACAGTGGAGCCACGCGGTGGCAGGCAGGCAGGGATGATATAACAGCCATTGGATCGCATAAGCTTAGATACCCTCTCTGGGTTCCAGCATGTCTATGGGACAGTTTAGCAGTTTAGGCTTACTGATGAGGAGGTGCAGCCCTCACCCACTGGAACTTTCTTGACCTAACTCAGTCACCGGTCTCCAAAACATCATCTAACTTCAACCTTGATGTCAGTGTGCTACTTGTTAGATGTTTTATTTACTGATATATAATTGATATTAAAGCCTAATTTGAGAATAATGTGAATAATAAATAAACAAACGGAGCCGGATGAACGGTTCCCTTTAGACTCAAATGGTAAAAAGAGAAGATCAATACCACCCTCTGCATTTTCTCTTGAGTTGCACCAAAAACTAAATGGTCATCCTTGAAACCTCTGACTTTTGTACATGTTGCATTGTTGAATGCAACTTACAGTTTCTCTCACCTTCATGCTTGCTCTTGACGGTGTGCTGTTTTACTTGCTGCTCTGAGTCTTTTGGGTGCAGAACTCCCCTGAAGTTTGGGCTTCAGTCAAGCTGTATCATATTTTATGCAACTCAATCATTGTGATCTAATTTATCCTCCCTGAATCATCGGAAACACTGCACTGTGTCCCTTTAACCATTCAGTATGCCCTTTTGTCATAATCTCTCTCATACGTTGCTTGAGCCAGCTGCTATTTATGTTATTAACTCATGTCGCTGCACTCGCTGGAATGCCACAGTGCTACTTTCACCAAAACGAGCAATTCTTTGTGGACCTGTGCGCCGTTACTGTGTTATTTACATGGCTTGTGTGGTTGTATAAGGGAGGACATTAAGAATACAACATATCCTGTTACATAAATAAAATGTATTATTATTATTATTATTATTATTATTATTATAAATGGGTATGTATATATGGAATATGGATTGATTTTGAATTTTTAAGTTTAAATTAAATTTGCGGCATGCTAGTAAGAGAATGCAGGTTTTATGACCTGTGGTAGAAGAGTTGTGTCTAGAAATGGTTTAATAACAACAATAAAAAAATGTGCTTTCGAGACTAAATTTCACTTTACACTGACCATTTTTCTCATTACAATTGGCATTTTGCAGTCATTTCATTGGTTGATTGACAGTTATCCCATCCACTTGACAGTCAGAAAACCCCCAACCGCCCCCCCAAAACATTTAGCAAATTACAGTGGAACAACAAGTGCAAACGACACAAAGGTTTCAATTTATGCACAAATATTTTTGTAGGAAATATGCCTCTTGTTTGGTACATAATTGGTTATGCGAACCATCTCAGCATGAATGAGCGGACGGATATGCGTTGTGCTTCTTGCGCTGTTTAACCATTTTTGCCAATAGTTGTGCTGTTTTTTTTTCTCTCTCTCTTAACTCAATCCCAGAATGACTTAAAGGTTACTGTTGATTACATACTGTAAATGCCCAAAAATCCACATAAGACTTGATGTCTCCTCCACGGTCGCAAATGTAAAGCTGTCATGTGTGCAACCCAAAGTTCAGCGTACACGCGCCCTTCTTCCAATCACAATTCTCACAGCAGCTGTGTGGATTTCTGATTAACTTGGAAAAAAGATTTGGCAGTAAATATGATATGTACAGTATAGTATGTATTGTGTTGGGGCGTCTCTTAAATTGGAAAAACAAAATTCACAAAAGTCCACGTCTGCTCCCTGCAGCAGCAAGATTTTGTGTGTGAAGCCGGAAGTTCCGCCTATGCACACACGCTTTTTCCAAACACAATTCTAACACGGCCATCTAGATTTGTGACTGACGTTGAAAAAAAGACAAGTTCCCCTGGATCGTTATTTTTTGTGTCAATAAAAAAAATTAAAAGATAGACAGACAAAAGAAACATCTGAATAACCTTTTGCTATTGTAGAAGGAGCTGTTGTCCTTCTCCCCTCGTCACTCAAAAGTTAAAGCACAAAGCACAATATACACTTATGTTTGTTTAGTGTCTTATTTCTTCATAATAAAGTATATTTTCACACATTTTTATTTTGTACTATATTTATTTTCAAGCACACACCGATTAAAATGAGAAAATATGTATGTATCAAAAAATGTAAATATAACAATTTGGAGGCTGGAACAGAATAATTGCATTTCCATCCATTTCATCAATGGGAAAGGTTAGCTCAATTTACGAACATTTTGAGTTGTAAACGGTGTTACAGAACGATTGAAGTTCGTAATTTGAGGTACCACTGGATTTTAAAATATTGAAAAAATATGCGGATATGCAAATATGTAGAAGGAACATAAAAGGTAAGGCTGGGAAAAAATACCTTATCTTGATACTTTTTAACACTTGATACCAAGTGTTTGATATGTTGATGAAGTATCGATACTTTCGATACCTTATGTTATGTTATTTTTTTACACGTTCTATAACATACTTTTGGAACATTTGAGGTCCTTAAAGTAGAGCTTTGTGAATGGAGTTTTGTTTATTTCACTCCTGTGTATCAGGAACAGTTACTGGAACAGTTTATGCACTTTTCAATCATGACACTTGAAGAAATGTCAAATGGTACTTAAGTTCAAACTTTGGAAACACATACCTCTGTTTTTTAATATATATTTTTATAATATTTAAGATTCGCAATACGTATCTGTCATGTTCTGTGGCTGATTGATATTTTTTTTCAGGCCCTGAGTCTGGTGGATGGGTGGAGCCTCCAGTGCACACCTGTTTGGCATGACAATCAGCTGGGTATATAGGTGCTGGAGAAGTGGAAGCTATTCGCTGGAATATTGTTTCTGTTGGTCTGTTCCTCCTTAGTCGATCGCGTCCTTAATTTCACAGCCACATAATACGTCGTTTAACTTTGTCACACGTAAGTAATTCTGGTTTTGGTAATTCTAGATTAGGTTTGTTTTCTTTTGTTTCTAAACCAATCTGGTTTAGATTCTGTCTTTCCTTTTGACTTTTTGTTTATTGCACTCATCTGTCTTTCTCCCAATTGGGCTGAGTTCCTTTGTTAATCTTTTTCTGCGCTTCTGTTGCATTAATTTCTGTTTAGTGTTGTTGTCTGTTCTTCCGGCTTCTAGCTTCCACTGTGCTCCGCCCATCCAGGAGTTTTTTGTGTTATCGCGTCAGCCTTATGCTGATGTTGTTCTTTGTTTGAATTTATTTCTCCTTGCTCATGTTTGCATGCTCCCTCAGTTTAATAAAGAATTGTATTTGTACATAAGTTTTGTTTGGCTCTGCTTTGGGGTTTTGGAGTTCTGGGCACATGATTGTGACAGTATCGGATCGCCATCCAAGTATCGGGATCTGTATCAGACTGGGACAAAACTGTATCGTCCCAGCTCTAATACAAGGATTGTTTTATTAAATAAAGCCTGGCCTCTTTTTGAATGTGAGTTTGTATTTGTTGCACGCCAAACTTGTGGCTGGAAATGACAATATGAAACGATTTGTCAAATTATAAAAATAATGATGAAAACTCTAAAACAAACAAAAAAGCTTTAGTCACTTTTATTTGTGTCATGCACATTTAAAATGTTGCAATTCACCAAAACCGTTGACATGCAATTTTGCTAGGGTATAAATTTTGGCCTAAACTGTATTCGTGATGTGTTTTCTAGAACAGGGGCGCCAAGCTATTTTTTGTCATGTTCCACATCATAGTTGTGTCCCTCGGAGTGCCATTTTGACTGCGAAGTGTGAAAAAATGTATGATTGTGTCAGGGAATTCAGCTTGGAAGACTGTGACAAGCCTTGTTAGAGGACTGTAAAAAGCAACTCAGACCAGCCAAGATTGGCTTTTTCGCTCGCGAAACGAAGTGGTTGCTCCAGACCGTCGCCTCAGTGCCCTTTCGTTCGCCTTTTATTCAGTGCAGGCAACATGCACTTTGAAATACAGACATGCGAAACCAGTGATACTTCCACTTTTCTGCACATTGCACCAGTTTACGGGCTAACGGTCTTCTGTTACAGACATCCTGTTCACACTTTAAGCGTACATTTTTACTGCAGACAGAAACTTTGTGGGTGAGTTCAACAAAGGGTCACAACAGGCGTACCAAAGAAATGAACTTTTAAACGTGATATCATTGTAAATGTCGATTTCTCTCGCATTCCCCTCCTGTATATCATGATTAAAAAAATAAAACAAATATCACCCAAAAGCTGTTGCTTGAGTGGGAGGAAAACTGCCGAGAAACCCAATGGGAAAAGACAGAAACCCGTCCCAAGCAGTAGCCAAACACAAGATAGCAAGCACTAAAGCTGTTTTTGGGCCAATACATGTACGTATAAGGTAAACAGGGAAACATCATACATTCACAATTGCATTGCTTTTCTGTGAAGTCGTCAAAAAGGGTTTACACAATAGTAGAATCATCATCAGTAAAGTCATCATCAGAGTCTATGTGCACCTGCTGGTATTCAGTCATTGCTATTGTAACCTGGGCAGCTACTTTCAATTCAACAGCATCCATCATCTTGGCAGTCCAAACTTTGTATAGGGGAATACCACAAAAGATGCACAAACAGGACATTAATAAGACACAGATAAAATTGCAACTATAGCAACAGCTATACTTTTCCAATTTCCAAATGTACCCTGTAGCCATTGCAAAAAGGAGTTCGGTTCAACTCCTTCCTACTCTGCGTTTTTTCCCTGTAAGCTCTGAGCAGTGTAAGGGTGTCTGTTAATGAGCCATTAGACAATGTGTGTAGTGGGATGTGAGTACAACAGTCACCAGTTTTAATCATGTGGCAAACCCCCTCCTTTTTCAGCCAATATCATGTCTAATGCCTGCCTACTCTGCAAAGCCACAAGTGATGTTGCATGCAATTGTGAAGCTGTATGCGTGAACAATGGTTCTGTGAAATTTGTCAAAGTGTTGACCTTGTGATTCATATAATTGATTAATTCGGTCTGTTTATATGTGGTAATAGGAAAACCTATAACCGGCAACTGTGGAAACGCTGCGCTTGTCTCAACTAACAATTTATCTTTATCTGGAATATTTCAGGGTTGGCCAATTGCATCAAAATAAACAGGAGTGTTCTGTGTAATCGGAATTTTTGAATCAGCGCTGCCCAAATCTCTTTTTGCCCTGTGTGTACTGTTAAGTGTCAATACATCATCATTGACACAATAGGAAGTTGTTTGCTGGACAGCAGTGACATATACACACGTTCCTGTCCAATAGGGAGATAATCTAGAGTACAATGTTCCCCCGCCACAATACCACCACAACTGAGACTGAATGAACTTAGTGAGAGTTTTTCGCCAAGTCTCAGTGGTGTTGCACATGGTGGGGTCAATACTGCCATGATCAATGCACTTAGTGCGGGTACAGCTGTCTCGTTTAAAACATGTGAATTTGAAGTTGGGGGGTGAAACACCATCGGCTTGGTCTCTACTTGCACAGTAGGAAAATGAGCAGAGTATGGTGAACAAAAAGGGGGAACTTGACAGACCCCGGGTCATGTTGAGAACATATTCAGGTGGAACTGCCTCCACAACCCGCAATGCAGCACGTGGTTTCATACAGACAACACAATCTTTCTTTAATGATTTAGCTACTGCCACCACTCGTTCGAGAAAGAGGTTATTGTTGACCCAACAACTGTGTCTTCTTTTAACAGAGTTTCAATATCTTCCCCCTTAAAGTGTGTTTTAACACCACGCGCCTGTTTTTTCGTTTCCCCTAGCAGGGAGGTGACAACAACTTGTGGATGTTCTTTCTCTGACTGATCACTATTGACAGGTGGCTGCCAATTACGACACAAGTTAATTGGGACATGTGGATCGGCCCCTGCTCTGTTCCACGCACATAGCGTGAGCATGGTACAGTTGTCTTTGTCCTCGTTAGGCAAGGACGACATTGGCTGCAATACAAAGGTTGTGGTGGGTGCATTGGACTTCATCATATTTATATAATATAATATCAGGATATTTTGTTGTGCGAATTTAACGCTCCCTGATTTCTATGCGGGTTGGACCAATATTCACTTTCAACTGAAATTATATAGTTTGACCAAGACATCCATTCTCTATTATCTGCATCATGGGCACTCATTAGATAGAACCAATAATCTCGCCACTGACTCATCTGAGTCACTTCAGTATATTTTCCTTTCATATCTCCCCCCGACATATCTGGAACCGCTGAGACTGTGCTAAACCTGGTCTGACGGGACTGCAATTGGTTCATAGGTATGGTAATGGAAAGTTCTTGAGAAACTGAAGTTACATTAATCATTGTTGCAGTTTTGTCCATCAGGATCTGTAGGTTTCCCAGAACAGACATAGATAGCAGTCTATGACTAGGTGATTGTCCTGTGTTGGTGCTTCCTTGGTCGCAAGGTTGTGTGCCAACTGGCAGTTGGTCTTGCTGCAATCACCTGGAAGTGTTCCCAGTGTTCACTGTCCCAACGGGGTCGTCTCAGCACCTTGAGGAAGACCAGGTCTCCAATCTGGACCTGGCACGTCTGAACACACTGACAAGTCATTGTGCCTATGCATTTCTTTTTGCTCAAACAGCTTCCTCTAGTGGACAGGGATATAAGTCCCTGCTACTGGCTGCTCTGGGGCAAGGTCGCCCATACAGAATCTTGAATGGGGACAGCGTTTTTCCTTCCGTAGGTACTATCCTCATTCCTGTGACCACAGTGGGAATGCAATCAGGCCACTGTCTCTTTGTTTCTTTCATGGTCTTAATGAGTCTTGCTTTGACTGTTCCATTGGTTCGTTCCACTAGTCCTGCTGACTGTGGATGGTACACACAATGTCACATCAAGTCAATGTTTAAAAGTTCACCCACTCTGGTAACTGCGTTGTTGACAAAATGTGTCCCATTGTCACTTCTGATTACAGACGGAATACCAAATGTTGGAAGTATGCGTTCACACAAAGCCTTTACAACATTTTTCGCATCATTGTGGGTACTCGGAAACAGTTCAACCCCTTTTGAAAACACATCAACAATAACAAGACAATATTGTTTCCCTTGTGTTTTGTTCAATTCAATATAATCCATGTGTATCGTGTGAAATGGTTCTGGTGGCTCTGGAAATCGTCCCCTTCGTGGCCTCAAATAACCTTGTGCATTGTTTTTTAAACAAATCACACAACGTCTGCAAAAACCTTTTGAATAATGTGCAAATCCATGTGTGTGATAGTGCTGGTGTACCTGTGATATCATACCCCCTGTTGACACATGACTCAATCCATGTGTCAATTTTGCTGCCCACTTATATAAGGATTTAGGTAGCCATGGCTTACCGTTGGCCAATTTTCCTATTCCTGTGCCATCTGGTTTGGCCCCCTTGTTTTCCCAATGTTGTTGTTCTGTATGTGTTGCTTGTTTTTGTCGTGACTTCAAAATGTCTTGTGTTGTGTTCTGTGTTTCTGCTGTAAGCAGTTCATTTGCTAATGCTGTGTCAAGTGGGGAAATCCGATGGGCTGCTTCCTGAGCCGCTCTGTCAGCTAAGCGGTTGACAATTGTGATTGGGTTATTTCCTGTCAGATGTGCTTCACATTTGCAAATTGCAATTTTTTTAGGCAGTTGCACTGCTTCTAGTAGCTGGTGAAGTAATGCCTTGTCGGCGACTTCTTTTCCTGTTGTGGTTTTGAACCCTCAGTTTGCCCAGTGTTGACAGAACACACGCACTGAACCCCAGACGTATTGGCTATCTGTCCAAATAGTTACATCTTTCCCTTGAAACATTTTGTATGCTTGGATCAATGCTGATAATTCAGCTGATTGCGCAGAACACATTGATTTCTACGCTTCTTGGAACAAAATCTTGGTCTGCGTTGTAACTGAATATCCCACACTGTTGCGGCTGTCTTCCCCTTTGCTCCCCCTTTCCATCAACAAAAACAACTTCTCCAGTCGGGAGAAGAATGTCAGTTAGGTCAGGTCGCGGTTTGGTGGAAATTTGGACTTGGCTACCACAGTTGTGTGGCGTGCCATCTACTGCTGTGGGCACAAGTGTTGCTGGGTTTAAGGCACCACACCTTACAATGTTAATGTGTCCCTGTGATAGGAGAAGCACGGCCCAGTGTAGGTGTAGTGCTGGTGACAAAAATGTCATTTTCGTTTCTAAGAGCAGCACAGAGACTGCATGTGGGACCTTCAAAGTTAAAGGATGGAACAACACTATTTCCGCTGATGCCTCGACTGCCAACACTGTGGCCAACACTGCTTGGACATACTCAGAAATAGCTCCAGCCACAGGATCAGGTTGTTGTGAATAATAAGATACAGGCCTCATTTTTGTTCCATATTTTTGCATTAACACCGATGTCATAAAACCTTGCTTCACTGTTACTGTTTGCTCAAAGGGTTTGTCATAGTTTGGCAAAGCAAGTACTGATGAGTTTATCAATTCCCGCTTTATTTCCTCGAATGCCATGTCAGCACTCGGTGACCATGTTACTTGGTCTTGCATCGCCATAGGTTTGTCATAGATGATGTCTAGCAGCGGCCTGGGGATTTCTGAATAATTCGCAATCCACACCCTGCAATAATTGCACAAGCCCAAGAATGACATCATCTGTTTCTTTGTCTCTGGTTTTGGGGCCTTAGCGACTGCTTCCTTTTGTTTGTCCCCTACAACGCGCCCCAGCTCAGAGAGAGTGTGGCCTAGGAACACCACTTGTTTTTTCCAAAGTTGCATTTTATCTTTTGACACTTTATTTCCCTTTTCACACAGGTAAAGGAGCAATGCCAAAGTATCAGTCTTGCATTGCTCTTTAGACATGGAAGCCACCAAAATGTCATCCACATAAGACAGAACCTGGCTATTCTGTGGGGCAACGAAGGAGGCTAGACAGCGTGTGATGGCCTTGGAAAAAATGGTAGGGGAATCACAAAATCCTTGAGACAATCTAGTAAAGGTTAGTTTTTCTCCCTTGAATGTAAAAGCAAACCAATGCTGGCTGCCTGGATGCACTGGAATGCTCCCAAACGCATTGCTCAAATCTATCACTGAAAACCACTTAGATTTCGGTCAAAGTGCATTTAACAGCGTGTGTGGGTTGGGGACGTTAGGTGCCCTTGACTGAACGGCTTGGCTCACTTCCCTCAAATCCTGTATTAATCGCCATTTGTTTGTTTGCGCTTTTCGAACTGGGACTATCGGGCTGTTACAAGGACTTTTGGGACATGTCCTCAATACGCCTGCTTTTCGCAAATCGTTAATCACTGGTTGAATTCCTTCTTCTGCATCCTTTTTTAAAGGATACTGCTTTATTATGGATGGGAGGTGTTCAACAGCCTTTTCCTCCTTTGTAGTCAATACGTAAATGTCAATTAAAGTGGACTGCTGGACCAGTTGTTACTTTCCAATTAATATTCTTTCAAAACCAGCCACATTCTGATTCCTCACACCCTGGGTTGGAGGGGGAGGGTTTCCAAACATAGCTTGGGACTGGCCTTGCAAGGTCGTTTGTGTCTTTCCATTTGCTTCGCTTTGGCTTGGCTTGGCATTTCCACCATCGGACATGCCTAAACTTGGTAATTTTCATATCCAGATTCATTCAGATTTTGAATTTGGGGAGAGGATGGAATAATAGTGCGTTTCCAGTCCCCCACTGGACCTTCGGATCAGGTGTGATAAGGTCCAGGAGTTGAAGTATTTTGCAATTTGAAGGTGTTTGGATTCCAATTACTTCCTGAATTCTGATTAGGGGATGTTACAGGGGTTAGAATTGGTCCCCAGGATGGAGTACATGATGAATTTTGTTCTTCTGTTATTTAAGAATATGAAGGTAGGGTTGGATACAGCCCTCCTGTGGTTGAGAATGATGGCGTAGTATTAAATGGGTCAACTTGGGCTGGGGCTCTGGCTGTTGTTGTTGCCATTGTTAAATCCTCGTCCGTCCTTTTCCTTTTCTCTGATGTTTTCTTAGACCTTCTTTGTCCAGCCCGGTCAACGAGGGCCTTACATTTATACCATTGTTTTCTGTGTTTATTGTTTTTTCTTTGTAATTTATCTTGTAATGCCAATTTACTCAATACTTTTCCTAATTCCTTGCAATCATCTGCATCGCCTGAAAAAACGTACTTATTTTTCCATTTCTATACAAATTGTGTTGATCCTATATAATCCACTTATGCACAACGTAGTTTTTCTTTCAACTCTTCTTTACTATAACAACAAGTTGTTGACTCACTTGCCTCCTTGATCCTCGCCCCTTCATCGGAGGTCTTACTTGATTTACCATTCTACTTATGTATTTTTCCTTTGTTCAGAAAAAAATGAAATGGGCCTGGTGTCGTGTCAAATACCGAGCTTCTGCTCCCAATTGGAGTGGGTATTTCTGGGTGTTTTTGGACTCGCGACCGTTTCACCAGTTTTAGATTTCTCTTAACTTAGGAGGTTCACACACACACAACATTCACACTGTGATCAATTTCTGTGCCCTGAAAGCCAAGCTTTCTCTCCAGAAATTATCTTTATTTCCTACTATCTATCTTCAGGCTTTCAACTTCACCTTCTTCACCTTCGCCTTTCACCTTCATCTGCTTCAGAATTATTAACTTTTATTAAAAACAGATTTTTAAAAAAAATATATGTTTATTTTGAAAAGATGACAAGTAAATGGTACATTTTTTGGGAAAGAAATAAATAAAAGCGAACCATTTGGGCAATATTCTAAGCAATTACACCAGAATAAAAAATACACAAACAATAAAGATCTCTTAATTTTGTAAACTATTAAGACACTGAAATCTCAAAATACTCAGCAGCAACAGCCTATGACTATGACACTACGTTCTAAGTATTCAAGTTAAAGACAAGTTGTCATTACACTTTACACTTTACACATTACACTTTTTGTGATGAAAAAAAACACATACAATAAGTTACAATTATTGCTAACTATATTAAAACTCTTTATATAATGAAAAAAATACAGTAACTTGAAAAAGTCTATGAAATTGTATACACTTTTTAGGCATTGAAATCTTTGAATGTTGAACAGCATATTGTAACGAATTTGGTTATCTGTGTTCTAGTCGGATTTGTGTGTTGCTGAGTTGTGATGTTTCCGAGGTTCATGAATGCATCGTGCGGCAAGCGAGTGGATCAGCGAAGAAAGAAGAGCGCGAGCAGTTGCACTTGGATTAATAAAAACGTGACAATTAAACTACGTCTGACGGCATGTGAATTCCTGGAAGATGCTACAATATGATAAATCTCGCTATTTAAGTTTGACGTTTTTGCTCCCACGTTTAAGAAACATTCACAGTCGGATGATGCTGTGCATGTTAGACGTAGCATCACGTATCTCAAGTAGCAATGTCGGCACACAACTTTGGGACTCCTCCACGTACCTTTCCCCATCGGCGATTTTAACAGGAAAGCCAGAATGTTCCCAAACAAGAGACCGCAGTGTACGGGGGACCTTCGAGGTCTGGCTCTTTTTTGGCTCTCTCTTTTGTGCCGCTACCCTCCTCTCCCGCGTGCATAAGTCAGTAGCGCCCGTGCGTAAGATCGCGTAAATAAGTGGACCAAACCGAACGCTAGTGGACCGAACCGAACATGCCATACCGAAACGTATTAATGCACCCACGTGTACCGTTACACCCGGTTTTTTATATATATATATATATATATATATATATATATATATACTCCCCACCCCCCCCCCCCCACACACACACACACATACACACACGCAATATAGGTGTATTGTGGATGAATTCTCCATTGTTCTGGAAGAGCAGACTCATTGACTTCCTTGGATCATAGCAGTCACGTTCAAAACCATACATGTTTAGTGCTTCATATTTTTGTATGATTTCCTACTAAATTCTCGTTAGACTGTGTTGACATTAGTGGCTGTTTGTACAGCTGTATTCACATCTGTGTGGACAAACACAAACATTCAACTGTGCTGGGTGATTAGATTTCCAGGACATGGCCAGTGACTCGTATGTGTTCACACAGCCATGCAGTGTGCTACAAGGCAGATCTAGCTGACCTACAAACAGCCAGACATATTCACAAAGGCTCACATAACCCAGCAGGAAGACAGACAAAATAGAAAGAAGCAGACAGACAGACAGATAGAGACAGGCTCTGGGTGCCGGGAGAGACGGCCCTTTGAATGAACATTTAGGTTAGGCTGACTGGGTGAATGTGTCCAGCTTTGCAACTGCCCTCAGACATCGATCAAGTATAGAGCCCAGCAGTCATCCAGGACACGTCACATCGCTCACTGGCTGTTGTCAGCCCTCCTGACTGGCTCAGGGTCATTGTCTTGCTCTCCCAGAGGAGCACAGACCCAAGGACGTCTCGTCAGGCTGGGAGCGTCACGCCGCGGCCTTGTTTGTTTCGCTTGCATCATGCTCCACTGCACCGGCCCACAGTAATGAAGTGTATGCAGACACAACCCTTTGGTAGAACACATTTGCAAAGTCTTCATTGGCCTCATTTCATTTCCTTGGTTTGTGTTTCTCTTGCCCAATGCACCATGTCTGCTAAAAATGAGGGGGAGATGGTAAAGGAGAGTGGTTGGATCATTATGCTAATAGTGGGTGTACATTTTGATGTCTTGCTACCAGCATGAAGTGATTAGCATGGCTAGCATTCTCCACCTTTTTCCGCCACATTATCCCCCTACATGTCTCTCCATCTCTGTCCTCCCCCATCACCTGTTTTCTGCTCTCATCCTTCACCATGCCCTTCACTGCCCCCATCCCTTTTGGTCTACCTACACACACGCTTTGCTCCAAGAATATGAAAAACATTTGTTTTCCTCTGTCAGGCCGTGAGAGTGGGTCACGTGGTGTGCAAAGTGCTGATGTGCTGTTTTCTGGGTAATTAAAACATCCCTTGGTTGCTGAGGGGAAAAGAACCCCTCTGAACTAATGTTTAATTTGTTTCTGTGCTCAAAGGAAGCACTCCTTGCTTATTTTTGTAGCAATTAGGTGGTGCCAAGGCCCAGGCATTTCCTGTGATTGTTTGGATTTGCATACAGTAATGAGCAAATCAGTGCGTATCATGACTTTTCTCTTATTGCTATGATAGCCACGCCCTCTTTCCCCCATTGCTACACAATCTCTACTAGTGATGTGGCAAATGAACCTTTAGCCTCTGTCTGACACTTCTGTGTCTTGTGGCTCCTGGCTCATTTTCTCGGTTCAGACAATGGGCTCCAGTTAACCAGACATGAAATGTAACACAGCATTAAGCCAAGACCCAGCTACAATAGTCAGCCTGAGCAGTATTTTGCACGTGGCACATGGATGTCTGTGTGTAGATGAGTGACGAGATCAGTCAAAGGATAAACGGCTCGATGTTGGCCAGTATGTTTTGTTTGTTTCTGAAAGGAAATCATTAACTAGTTCAGCTTTTATTGTGGCAGCTTTTTTCTTTTTTCTGCACTCAGATGATAAGAGGATGGATTCACCTTGACTGTTTGACCACAGCGGCTCCACATAAAGATGCCAAGCTCGCTACCCATCACCCCTTTATTGAGATTTCAAGATATTAAAATTACAAGTGACTATTGCAGGACTCCCAGTGACAAAATGCATGAAATTAATAGTTACCGGCACTGTGTATCAAGTAATCACCTGGTGCATTGTCTACTCTTGTAAATATGCCACTCTTTTTTCCTCAGGAAAAAAAAAATAGTCGGTGATGACTGTTACTCTTCCAATTGTCACCGCTGAGTGGTAGAGTTTTGTGTGATTCCAGTGAGCACAGGTTGCATTCGATACACTCTGATTCAGTTTGTATTTCAAAGGTGTGTAACCAATGTGGCAAATCAGCATAGCTGATGCAATGCATTATCTCAATACAATAGTGCGACATCAAGCAGCTGGACAGTTTGTGCCCTTTTCTACTTCCGCCCTTAATAAACATAAAACAAATGTGGATCAGCATGCTCATACAGGCATTCAGAAAGTGTCAATTTGACAGCCCCGCTCACCTCTTAATCAACCTAATAATCGTATAACAGTACCTCCAACATACACTGTGGGGTGATTACTACTTTGGAAAGATAATTTGGGTCCCATCTAACTTTTGTTACTCAGCTTCACTGTCAAAGAGGAGGCCTATAATATGTGATGCTGTGGAAACAAGTAGGGAACAATTGCTTACACCTCTAACATTCGCTTTTTTTCAAAGCAAAGCAACCAAGAATAAAAGACCGTCTGAATAGAGAATAGCGAGCTACACATTCAAATCCTATTGTGGCAGAAAAGTAACAATTCCATGTCAGCCAGTCAATGAACAAGTGTGTCTCTCTCCACCCTTAAACAACCATTTCTGAAAATGAACACCTCCAGTTGAGTAATTTATCATCCCTGGCCACTCTTTGAGGAAATACATCATGCAAGTGGGTGTTTGAGTGTAAAACTAGTTAATTTTAGCTACCTACTTTAATAGATCACTATGTTGCCATGGAAAGGAACACAACACTCATACCAATAAATTACTATGCCATATATAAACTTACCTCTGCGACTCATCTTACAGTACTGTACATGAATGTCATTGAGTGATATTATACTCACACTTTCCCTATTCTGCTTTCATCAGATTGTTTGTGTTGGTGTTATCCCATTTGTGGGTTTTAGCGCTAAGAGCTGCAATATGTCTTGGGGGGCTGTTTAGTAGAGGGAGAAAGCTGGAAGAAAGCAAACAACAGGAAGGCACACTAATGGTGACATATAGAGTAAGCAGTTTGAGTTGATAAACCTGAGAAGAGTCTAATCTAAGAGACGGAGCTCATCTTGACTGGCACGGCTGGAGACGGTACATCCAGGGTCCCAACAGTCGGACGTAGCCTCCTGATCTATATTTCAAAGCAGATACTACAGAGGAATTCAGTAATGAGCTCCCATCTTCCTTTTTGGTGGAGGAAGACTCTCTTTGTGGAACTAATTGAATGTGGCACTGCGAGCACCAGGCAGCTCTTTGGGGGTTGTGCTTCATTTCAGGGGATCTGCTGAGATATAAGCCTGCTTGCCGCTGAGGTTTTGGTGTCGCAGGTCTGTTTCAGAATAGTGGTGCTCTTTACGCTCTCTTTGTGTGTGTGTTTGTCTATAACATTGCGCGTCCATCTGCACACATATTCCCATTTCTTCTATTGCCCGCTCCACTTGATAGACTTAGTTGTCCTTGTCAGCTCAGCAGAGATGCAATGTTTGTGTTGTTTGGGCTTTCTTGGCACAATGGAGGAGATTCTTTAATGGGAGGCGACTGTCTCTATTTACAGATATGGAAATGGCCCGAGACGTATGCAGTTAGACTGGCTTGACATTTGCTGAAATGATGAAACGTAGCCATCACTATTTACTGACATGCATGAATGAACTCTAATACACAGGCATCTGCACACACGTTGACATTCAAATGTTGAAATGTATCACTGGGTGTTTGTTTGGGTTCAGGTTTTCTGTCCATTTGGCCAGTTCACAATCCCCATCATGATGCTCAGACGGATCTCAGAGTATAGCTTTCATAGTTCAGAAGGCCTAATTCAGGTATGTCTATGTGCACTGATAACAAACAACATTTTAAATGTTGCCACTTGGTTGGGATTTCATCGCAAGGCTCGCACATCCATTGCATGGGTGTCCCTCGATTCATTAAAAAAAGCAAACATACTAACATGTTTTTTGAAAAAAAAAACCCCATGAATAAATTCTTACATTTTTGTGTGAGGAAAATTATAAACTTCTTTCCCCTACTGCATACTCGATGTTCGGCAACCACAGATTCACCTGTTCACAGATTAAAAAAATAAAAAAAAAGTTAATTTCAATATTCTTAAAAGAAAATTGAGGGGTGAGTTGGCTTTTGGGGAAATGCAAAATGGAGATTCAGCATAAAGATTTTTGGGGGTTCACAAAGACAAAAATATAGTAAAATTCCAAATGCATGTCAATGGACATCAGTGATATGTGGTATTTCGCTATTCGCTATTAACTGTAAAATGTCATCTTGATGAATTGATGGCAAAATGTAGTATTTTTTAGCATGACATTTATTTAATACATAATAGTGCTAGTTGGCTTATAGACTTGACTTATTGTTGTAAGCACTTATACTACACTTCACTTAGTGATTTACTTGTAATTTGTTAAAATTCAAGGAGCTGTTTGTCATGCTTGCTTTGTAGGGAAGAAAATATTGAAAAGTGACCCATTGTCTTAAAAAATGTGACTCAAAAACAGTGTGTGACTGCTTTTAAAGGAAAGGCACATCAAGTTTCTTGCTATCAAATGTTGTACGTACTTTGTATATTTGTTTGAGAAATCATTGAGAATTTGACCTGTTTAAACATTTAAGCCAGTGTTTACAACAATTTAACAAAATGTCAGATAAAGGAACCACTGTCTGGATTATTTCAAAAGCCCTGCTTGAAGTAATATTATTGGCTCTAAGCAAATGCTTTAAAATTAAACTCTAAGATATCTTACAAGAGGCATAATAATGATGATAATAATAATAATAATAATAATAATAATAATCAAAGTCATAATAATCATAATCATAATATCAGATATGTATGTATTGTGCTGCTTCTGAAATTGTATTCCAAATTCTAAACTGTTCCTTGGCATTTTCATCCCGAGCTTCTAGTTTTGGCCACTTCTGTTGAAATAATAACTGAGTGGAAGCAGAACAATGTCTGTAATGCAACATCTGACTCATGACTCTTCCACTGAATGTTAGGCAAGCCCCCTCCCTGTCCATTTTTAAACCCCGTTTGAAGACACATTTCTATCCTTTGGCTTTTGATCCGACCTGAGACTGACAGTTTTCGACTGTTTTCCGGTGTCTATTGTATGTAGTGTTTTGTGTTAATTTATTGCTTTCACTTGTTGTCTTATGATTATTTTGTTATTGTGTGTAAAGTGCTTTGTTACAGCTGTAGCTGTTGTGAAATGCCCTACATAAATAAAATTGTATTGTATTATATGAAGCAGGCAGCGAGAATGACGTGTCCTGTTTTGAGGTGTGCACAATACGGAGGCAGGAGGGAGAGAGGAAGGGTCGGGGACAGGGGTGGGAGCAGGCGGTAACAGCCACAGCAGCCCACTGGATGCCCAGCTGCAGAGCTGCCCTCTGGGCCCGCCAAGCCTGTGGAATGTGGCTGATGCGAGTGTGTGTTTGAGCTGGAGATAGCAAAGGCCTCAGGGATGCAGCTGTTAGCAGCTATGAGGTGGGTGTGCTCATGTGTATCCAAGTATACTTAGTATAAGAGAGGAAACAGATTTGTGGAAAGGCTCAAGCCTCTTGCCTGTGTCTTCTCTGCGCTTGTTGTGACCCTCTTGCCCACCCAGGCAATGACTCCCCAACCCAATGAAAGAAATAACATTGTGACTAATTTCCTGTTTGAAGGCACACTCTTTTGCATCTAGAATGTGCAACAGAAACTGATTAGTACAAGTAACCTGCCTCAAGGATCGGTCACATTCGCACTCAGCTGAGAGGAGCAGAGGAGTCAGGAGGAGATCACAACAAGCTTTTGTTCCGCAGATTCCCCATGCAGTTTTAAGCAATAGGGTCGGTTAAAGTGCATCATGGAGTTGAGGGACCACTCCCTTGTCCTCCCTTCTTGCTGTCTCAAACGCCCTCCCCTTCCTCCCTCTCCTTTTCCCGCCACTTGAGTCCCCATTGGTCCTATTTCTTTTCCACCAGCCAATGCTGCCCAGCGTGTCTAGGAGAAGTGATCTCAGTGGCTGTGCTTGGGGTGTGTGAGGTCAAAGCTGTGCTCATTTCGCACTGTGTCCGTTTGGAATTCATCCAGCAGCACCCTCCGCTGCTCAGACACTGAAGGGAAGAAAAAGGAGACAAACACAAAAGGGACAGAAACGTCCCCAGTCTTCAGTGTGTTTTGATTTCCCACCTTTTGAAACGGTGAATGTTTAGCTCTAGTTTAAGATTCATGATGAGCGCTGCTCGTAGAGCTCTTGCACAAAAGTATGTGCATGTAACTTAAACTGTACAAGGCTCCTCATTCACAAAAAGAATGTGTGTGGATTGTGAAGATGTTCTTGCCTTGTACAGTGTAATCACTTAATAAATCAAAATGGGGGAAAAGACACAATCTTAATCTTATTCTGATTATTTAAAGTGGGAGTCAACCCAAACATATTTTTTTCAAGAATATGTTCTATGCAGGCCCACTAGTTGAAACAAGGCATTCTGATGAATATTGCGTTTGTGGAATATGAGTTAAGCAGTTTTATCACCTCTGTCGACTGAAAATGACATGCTCAGGACTCAGGTAATGACAATCATGGCTGAGCTTCAGAAAGCGGGTGAGCTGTGATTGGTCGTTACCTCAGCCCTGAGCAACTGTTATGTCATTTTCAGGCGACAGAAGTCATAAGATAGCCGCCTGAGATGGCTAAAAATGGGTGGATTCATTTATATTCCACAAATGCAATATTAATATTCTGGAAAACAAATATGTTTGCGTTGACTACCCTCTTTAAAGTGAGTTTATTCATTGTTCTACTTTAGATGGACTGTGTACACAAATGTATGTTATAAACATGCTGCATAAACATGCATGTTCCCCTATAAGAACGCTTTGGAATCAAAGATATAATTACCTATGTTACACAACAATTTATAGTGCATATTCATTAATGCTCTGAAATACATTTCAATTATTTGTCAATTCCATTTTTTAAGATTACTATATATTCAATACAATGTTTTGTTGGCCTTTGAACTATGCACTGTATTGACCAGCTGTCTTATACCCTACATTAAAAATGCTGCTTTCAGTAAAATAACAGCAGTTTCATAGTTCTAGTTCTATCATTTTCAGTTTGAAGGTAGAATGATACATCCATATCAACCACTTTGCTTGTCCTCACTGTTAGGGTCCCTCAGAGAAATTAAGGTTGCGGCATCATCATCGCAACACTTCAACAGGGAAGTAAAAAAGGTACAAGAGTAGCTAAAAAAAACTAAAAGAGACATGGTAAACATATTCTGATAATAAAGTGGCGTAGAAGCTATCACGATGCACAACAAAAAGTTATTAACACAACACAATTTCAACCCTAGTGAGTTGCTGGGATTTAAAAAAATATACACAACAGACTCCAATTAGAATTTTGGGGGAAATTGCTGTCACAACATCAAAGCTGTCTCTCGGATTGAGGCCACAACAGCCAACAATAAAATGAAATGTTGCCCCTAATAATTGAATCTGCAAATAGGACTAGCTGGCAAAGAATACCATTGTTTTCCTTCAAATAACGACAGCATAATAAATACCGATTGTGCTTCCATTGTTTGTCATGATGGGCCTGATAGAAAATAATCTCTGCATATCATAAAATGAATGCAAACGATCATGGGGGTGCTATCACTGAGCGGTGATTATTTGTATGCCTTCAAATGACAACATCGCACCGTTTCTGGGCCACATAAATTATCTGTCGGGCTGACTGATAATTTTGAAGACAAATCATTTTATTATTGCACATTGCAACAGAAACAATTTTTCAGAATGTTTCAGACTTTGTTACATAATGTGAAAATGTTTCTGATTGTAACTCCGATTTCCTGAGCATATTTTCATATTCTTAAACACACCCTTTACGATACTATTTGCCTCAAGCAGACAGTCTTCTGATCAGGCTGTGAAGAAGGCGCCCGGTTGTTCCAAATTCTGTCATGAAGCCATAATAATCCTGTTGTTGTTTCTCTACGTGATGATATTTCTAATTCTTGTCAGGGAAGAATGCAGCAGTGTATGTGTGAAGGCAGAGAAGAGAGAGGGACATGAGTCTGAAGGAAAAAAAGGCAGAGGTTGCACCTCTCCCAAAGGACGTGCTGAAGGACGTGTGTGTGTTTGTGTAATTGCTTGCATACTCTGCCGCTATGCATGCGCTCACTGAACGCGACATAACAATGTAATAAGATCTTGATCCACTGTAAGTGCTGTGTTCGAAAATGCAATGCAAAAACTTCTCACTTTGATTCTCATCAGAGAACAGAATTACTTGAACAAAATGCGGTTGCAGTTTCCTGTACGTCATTCACTATTGCTACTGTGCAGTTAGCCAAGTTATTAAAATGCTATGAGACCAGTCACCCACACTGCACAACTACTACAATAGACATATTGTAAAAGTACAAAGCACTTGGACAGCGTCTCCACATACTGGACATTAAAGAAGTTATACCTCGACTGTCTTTCAATATATTTTATGTTTACAGTATGCAAGGTGTACCACAAATATATACCTATAAAACTTTCTAGAAGATCAATTGATCCTTTATTTTAGACTTCAACGCATTGGAATTAACAATGGCAGCCAGACAAAGTTTTGAACAATGTTTTTCCCCCCTAGAGTGCTGCTGAGGATTTTATAAAAAATACACTAAAAAGTTTTTTTATTGTTCAATTTCAAACCAGTGTGATAAAAAATATGAAATATTCCTTCAACAGACTTGGCACGCATTTCAGTGTGTATTTTTTTTAACACCCTGTATGCATGCACTGTATTCACAAAGCTGTTAGCAGTGATGTCTGTGAACATTTTTATAATGTTTACAGCCAGCATCAAAAACTAACCATTCACAATCCACAAAATTATAAGGCAGGGTGTGGCATAAACCAATCAATAACTAAATTTGGTGATCATAACTTTAGCTTTAAGGTTGATGTACATGTACAGGGCACAGATGTTCAGCCTTGGCAAAGGACTGCACACTACTGAATGGTCTTATCTTTGGTCTAGACACCTTTTTTGATACAGCTCATGCATTGCGTCTCATTACCTTATTCAGGTGCACTAATGTCGTGTCCATTGTAAGGGTATGATTAAGTTGGTCCCTGTCCGTGTATAATTAACCATTAGCCTACATGCAGCAGCCTGAGTCAGCTGTATTCATTTTTAGTCATTTTATTTACTAGGGGTGTGCATCCCTCCACAAAAGACTCGATTCAATATGTTTTTTTATATGTTCGGTGCAAAACAACTCAAGGACGGATCGATTTGAAAGTGGAAGGATTCGGTTCAGTTCGACTCAGTCAGATTACGATTCAATTTGCTATAGCATGGCTCAGTTTGATAGTGTATGATGTGCCAATTCCTTCTAAGATATATCTCTCCAATCAAAGATGATTCGATACATATCTCGATACATTTCAAAGTGGAACGATTGCATTCGGTTCGATTCGATGCACTCCCACCTTTTAAATCAAAACACTTTTTTACGGTCCAAATACTCCGCGACATAAATCTACATTGAACCCGTTACTTAAATCCACACACACACACACGCACAGTTTATACGAGTTCATGGGCTACTTTGTTGTTCTGTCTGCGGAGCCTGTTAAAAAAAAAAGTACAGGGGCTGAAATTTTGTGCTACTTGTGCTTAATTTATACTATTATTTTATTGTTTATGAAAGTACTTTAATTTACCTTACGATTATTTTAAATTATTCTTTAATTAGATGTAATTCATTTTATTGATTGGATGGACTTTAATTTCCTTGAATATGACTTTGTATTGTGGTCTTACTGAATGTTTTTTTTTTTTTTTAAATAAAAAATAAATGAGACGTTGCTACACTTACTCAGTACTTGAGTAGTTTTTTTCACCAAGTTATTTGGGAATTATTTGGATGACTACTTTTTACTTCTCCTTGAGTCATATTATCCTGAAGTAACATTACTTTTACTTGAGTAAAATTTTTGGCTACTCTACCCACCTCTGATTATTTACCATGAAGTGTGGCCTCATGTCATATCATGCATGGACACACACAAACTCATGCGCATACACACACAGGTAGAATCACGTCCGGATGCTTGTCCTGTCATAGAGGAAAGAAATGAGGAACGGCACGGTCAGGCCTGGTGTAGCTTTAGTTGCAGAGCACAGTGGTCTGGAGGCTTTGTCTTGAAGCCTTGAGACAAGATTTCATGTCACACACTTTTGTCGACCTAGTTAGGAAGGAGATGGTGTTACCGCCCCTTGTGACTGGGAGGAAGGAAGAGGGTGTAGAAATAATTAGGGGCAAGAAATATAGTACGTTTCCTCTCCTGAACAAGCAACTAATCAGTCGGCCTGTTTCGATAATTACTATATTGACTTATCATTTGATAAATAAAATGGAATATGAAAGTTTTTTCCAGACTTGATCAATTGATTTTTCCTTATGTCCTTGTTTACGTGCGCCATAAACATTCAGTCAGACTGCTTCTTTCTCTCTCCTCCAAGTCAACTTGCCTGGCGCTGTGGGAGGTGGGACTCACTTGCACACACACGACCACGCGCGCACACCCACACGGACGGTGTGAACTGCGTTGAAGCAGAGAAAGAAGAAACTAGTGTAATGGATGTTAGGATTTCCGATGACTGTAGTTGTACAGTTCCAGAAAGTTGATCGGCATTAACAGAATTAATTCCAAAGCCAAATGCAGCAGTTGTGGTGTGGGAATATTTTGAAAACAAGCTGAACGAGAGCCCGCTGCATCTCGAGTTCTGACCAGAACAAAGAGATCAGAACATATTACTCCAGTGCTAAAGGCTTTACACTGACTCCCAATCAGCTGTACAATATATTTGAAAATTCTGCTACTGGTCGATAACTCAAATGTTTTAGGCCTTGAACACATTAAAGAAATGCGGATTGAATATAAACCCATTATGGCTCTGAGATCTGCAGACTTGGGTCAAGTATTGGAGCCCAGTTCAACATAAATATGGTGAAGCTGCATTCAACTGTTACGCTGCATGCAAATGGAATAAGCTGCCAACACAAGTGAAAACAGCCCCATGGGTAAATGCTTTTAACTCCAACTTAAAAACGTTGCTTTTTTTTCCTCCAACCTTTTATTAAGGTCATCTAAACATCTTCAAATCCTTTTTCTTTTAGATATTTTAGAAACCTACTCTTATTTCTTTACTTTTTTCGTTTAACTGTTTTTAAAATTTCTGTTAATGTTTTAACGTTGTCAGTATATGTTCTTTAGTGAATTTTGTAAGTTACATTAGTTTTTCTCTGCCCTGCTTCTGATTGTCATGAACTGTTCTGTTTGTAAAACCTTGTAGGTGTTGTTTCCTTGCTTCTGTGAAGCACATTGATTTGGCTTGTGTATGAAACGTGCTTTAAAAATAAAGCTGCCTATTAGCGACATAAAAAAAACCCCATCAACAATACCATTGTTTACCGTGATAGTTTCTGGAAAAATATACTGTCCTGAAAAAATATTATTTTGATTAGGCCCAGTAGTGAGCCGCAGTAATGTCACTTGAATGTTTTTGTGTGTGTGTTGTGTGCAGACTATCTATTGACTTGGGGTCCATTTCACAAGCAGGTTGAGTGAAAACTCTCAGTCTGCTAACCCTGAAATGAGGGACATTTCAAGGTTAGCAGCCTCTTAAATGACCCTGAAATATCCCTTAATTCACGGTCATTTCAGGGTTAACAGACCAAACCTGCTTTGTGAAACGGACCCCTGGCATACAGCACTGTGACAATAAGCTGGCGAACCTGTGGCTTAGGCCACTGCATTTCAAATTGAATCTCATGATCTCCATTTGGTCCGTTAACACACAACGAAGAGGCTTTGTACTATCAAACCCTGACTACCCCACTGTCTCCAGACCTCTACTTGATCTCTTGGCTCTCTAGATCAATAGAATCGGATATATTGATGCAGTAACATTTTTTCCCCTGCCCCAACCTGTTCCAGTGTGGCTAAAAGAAACTAGACAGAAATCACAGTAATGCCTCAGTTTGCTGAAGGGGAAAAAAAAGCAAGGGATGCACAAATAAGCAAGTGATTCGATTTTGTTCAATTAGGCCATCATTTTAAATGACTTTCCGGCTTTGTGTCTGAGATGCTTTGATCGTGCATTTTGGTTTCAGGTGTACGCTATAAGTTTGGAACCTTCTTCTTCTTAAAGTGAAAGTCAACCCTATTTTTTTTCAAGAACATATTCTATGCAGGCCCACTAGTTGAAACATGGCATTCTGATAAATATTGTGTTTGTGGAATAAGACTCAATCCACTCGTTTTTAACCCTCTCTGGTTACATCACCATCACTTTTCCCAATTTGTCACTACTGTCAACTGAAAAGGACATCACAGTTGCTCAGGTGAGCCTCTGTGATGTCATTTTCAGTCAACAGAAGTGACAAAATGGCCGCCCCCTGAGATGGCTAAAAACGGGTGCATTTTGCTGCTTAACTCATATTCCACAAACGCAATATTAATCAGAATGCCATGTTTCGACTAGTGGGCCTGCATAGAACATATTCTGTAAAAAAACAACAGTGGGGTTGACTTCCCCATTAATCAATGAATCAACCTTACTCGCTATGCTTCCAACTTTGTGGGAGCGTTTGAAAGTAAAAGGGCATTTATTTTTCTGGATGGATGAGTTTGGTGTGGAAGATCTTGAGAACCTTGTCCCAACCCACATAAAACGGTTTCTGGATGAATGACAATTGACAAACAGACACTACTTGGCAAAAGTGCAAGCTGTTGCAAAGGTTTGGATCATATTTTCACGTCCTGTAATTTCATTATAAAAGCTCCTATTTTAGTCCAGAGACTGTGTTTTCCAGATTTGTCAAAGGGTCTGTACTGTCTTGCCTGTACGTATGTATGTTTTGTGCGTGATGCTGTTTTTGTTCATTGGGCTTTTGATGATTTGTTGGCAATGGAGCCAAATGTGTCATACACTTTAATTTTGCGAAGTGCCTCAGTTTAGCATCCTGCTTTTACAAGCAGACAAATTCCATCTGCCTGACTTGACCGCCTGTGCCATCTCTACAGTGCATCCTGCTGTCTCACTGCTCAAGATGCCCCCTCCTCCCACCGCCTGCACTGGTGATGCATCTCAGCCTTCCTGACAGGCACACCAGCTGGTTAAGCTGGTTGACTGACTGCTTGTGGGGATCTGTTATCGTCTGTTTGCATTTTTTGTTTGGCTTTACTCCGCAATAGCTTGCTCGTTGTGTGGCCGTGCATTCCCTCAGGACTTGTTGACAGTGAATCGTGATTGTGTGAATGGGGCACGGCTTTTATTTTGAAGCATCAAAGCCTTGATTCAACACTTTCCTAAAAAAAATGTACTGTACTTTTAAATAACGCATTTGGATTCTTCAGAAGCCTGGCTGTATGCAGACAAAAGTATGACAAAGCTGGACACGTGCCTCAGGGTTTGGTCAATGTCTGTCTGGCCAGGACTGGCTCTGCTAATGACGTCTGACAGTCAGTCCACTAACATAATAGTGTTGCAAAAGGCTTAAGGCGTTCTCTGTTTTCCCTACATCTGCTCTCAAGCATCACTCCGTGACACATTCCCATCATTAACCAATCAAAAAATCCTTTGAAAAGCGAATAAGTGACCGATTGAGTGAGTCCCCAGACTCCCGACCTACAATACATGTTCAAATGAGTGTGACCTGTACTTTTCCCAGCAGGGTGCTTGAGAGAACCCACCAGATGTAAACTGCATCCAATACCAGTTCCCATTGGTATAATATTTCCGACAGTCCCAATACTTGAGTCCACAAACCTCATGTAAAATCTTGTCTTGGCTACAAAAAAAACCTGTGGCTACACTGATGATAGAACTTCAGCTTGTACAGCAGGTAGTGGCTCTGTGCATGCTAAATACCTCATTATGTTAAACACGTGAATAAGGAAAGATTGAGGGGGACTCAGAACTTTCAGTACTTGACTCACTGTTCTCCATAGCAGCTGGACTATACGTCAGGCTCTGTTGGCTCAACCAATGAAAGCACGTGAGCTCAATAATTAATACTTTACACCAGCAGATAATGATAAATTTGAGCTATTAACTGTTTCTTTTGAACAGTTGACACATGTGGAATTATACCTTTTCCAGCCCTGTTGCAATTAGCCTGCTATTTCGTGACAGCTGCATATTTAATGTGATGTGCCTATCACATCACTCTGCCACCCTTTCTTTTGCATGCTTTTACTTGTCTTGCTGTAATACACTGCATGATACTCCGCTGGGACTGCTTGTACTTTTACAGGTAAAGCAGTGGCTGCCTTGTCAGCACTTTTGCTTTTGCGTTTTTCTCAGGGTGAGGAAAGGAAAAAGGAGAGAGAGGGCTTATTTTCAGGACCTTGAGCATCGGGAATGTCGCCCTTGCTAGGAGAGTGAGGCAACATTTCTCAAGGTCTCTGTGAAAAACTGCCTTGTCCAGACTACACTGTCAAAAAAGTTCATAGAAATTACGGTAAAAAATAAAAAGTCAAATAGCAACAGTCAAAAGCCGTAAAATCTAAAATTGTATGTCACCATAGTAAATACTTTTAATTACCGTAAATCAAGTAATAATAATGAAATAATTTTTAATAATAATTTTTACAGCGGTAATGTGCAGAAAATACTTATTAAATACGTATTATTCCCGTGTGAAAGAAAAAAAAACGTTTTGTACCGTAAAAGTAGAAAATGTTTTACTCATTTCTTGGTAGTTTCGGCAACCATAGCTGCCAAAATTTTACTATTTGGCATGGCTCAGTGGTAGAGGGGTAATTTCCCACCCCAGAGGTTGTGGGTTCAATCCCTGGCCGTTGTGACCATGTCGAAGTATCCTTGAACGAAATACTGAACCCCCAGTTGCTCCTGATGCTGTGTATGCATCAGTACGTAAATGATGTACATTGTGTGAAGCGTATTGAGTACCGAACATAGAAAAGTGCTGGTTGGTTCGGGTAAAACATTGTTTTTTAATAAAGTAAAACCTTTTTTTTTGCGGTAAAATCTTGAATTAAGTACATTTCTGAAGTGTAAAATGAACAGTAGCAGTACATTTTTTACCGGAAATGTTGAAAATGTGTTACCGTCAATCAACGGTGGCTTTTCGGCAACCAGATCTGCCTGCGTTTTACCATAAAAACAGCTTTTTTTTTTTCCAGATTACGCCCTCCCCCGTTACCCCTTTCAACCACCTGGAGCGGATGCTCTCAGAATGGAAATTGCCTGCATAAATGTGCATTTACATGATCCCTGCATCTAATGTCTGGCACGTACACAATTCCTACAGCAATTGCCGAAGTGATGAGAGCAGGTGGAGCAGTTGGAAAGAGTAGAAGCCTAAGCGTGTCTGGGAATGGAGTTGGTTTCTGGAAGCCACAGGTGCGCAGTAGGGGATGGAGGGCCAAACATTGATTTCACACTCCGCCACCACCATGTATTATTGCTAGAAAAAGTGTTTCTCCATGGTATGCATTCAGCAAGACTGCGAAGGAACCTTCGGGGGCATGAATATGTAGATGAATACCCAGTGAGAGCCAGGAAGCCATTCATAGCACAGACCCAAGCTTGTTCCATTAGGCAGGGGAAAGGACTCTGTGGAGTGAGGGTAAGAGTCAAAGCGAGGGGAGGAAAGGGAAAGAAGAAAGCAAATACTCGAGAGGACAGTTAATGATGGCCTCTTTTCCCATGAAGTGCTTTTTCTCGTTACCGGTGGCTAGCTGTCTCTCGCTCCGTTGCTGTTATTTACATCCAGTACACATGCCGCTCACTTAGAACGGCCTGACTGGCTATTTGAATAAAACATACTTACATTAGAGCCAATGATGAAGTCTTTGAAGCTGAAATGAAAGAGATCTAATCCATTACCATAGATTGTCTGCCTTGTCTGTGTGTGTGCATGTGTGTGTGTGTGGGTGGGTGCGCGCATGCATGGCTGTGATTGTGAGTTTCTAATGTATGTGTATAAATGCTTTAGGCTTCCAGGGATCCATCAGTCTCCCGTCTGGACCCAAACTAAGCGAAGGTCAGCCTGATGGATACATCCTGACATGCACACAGCCTGTGAAGTCAGCTGTGTGTCGGTGTGTGCGGGTGGGGGTGTGTGCGTGGGGGTGTGTGCGTGCGTGTGTGTGTGTGTGTGTGGGCTGGCAGGCCAGCCAAGCACAGGCACGGTTCAGCAGAGCAGAGGGCGGAGAGGCGGGTTTGAAGGGGTAGTCTGGCTCTCTATGCCCTAGTTTGAAGGGGTTTGAAAGGGGGTTTAGCTGGCAGAGAGGTTCTATGGAGGAAGGGGGTGAGGTAGAAGCAGGGGCGGGTAGGGGTTTGCTAGACTGACTGCGGGGATCGGTGAGGGGGCTAAGAAAGGGTCCATTCATGACTGGTGCCATCTCTGACTCCCTAAGGGACTTGGTCTTATCAATGATCGAGCCAGCTGGGAGGATGTGAGCATGCAGTCTCTTGCTCTGTCTTTTCCATGCACTCTTTCTTTTGTGAGCACCATGCCTCAAACCCAAACACTAAGGATTTGTCAAGGCACGTTGAAATCCGAAGAAAGACCCTGACCAAAAGTATGCACAAGGGGTGCACTTTATGAGGCATATTTCTGCACCATGAGAGAGCCCAATGAGAGGTACTGTGTGATGCCATCTGGAGATGAATTTGAAGTGGTGCAGATGAATCATCGGTGTTAGACAAATGTCAATTTTATCACCAATTGTAACTGAGCACTTCAATATTGGTTCTTGCCAGGTCAAAAGAGCACTGACAGACAATGTTGTGTTGGCTTAGACAAGGCTTCATGTTCATTTTGTTACTTTAGAAGGTATTAAAGTGGAGTGGAACACAAAAAAAAAAATCAGGAATACTTTCTATGCAGGCCCATTAGTTGAAACAAGGCTTTCTGATAAATATTGTGTTTGTAGAAAAAGAGTTTATCCATCCATTTTCAGCCATCTCTGGGGGCGGCCATTTTGTCACTGCTGTCCACTGAAAACGACATTGAAGTTGCTCAGGGCTAAGGTAACGACCAATCACGGCTCACCTGTTTTCTGAAGCTGAACCATGATTGGTCGTTATCTGAGCCCTGAGCATTATTTAGCAGTATTTCCGAAAGCAGTGGTTAAATATAGCGTTAAATATGCAGCGTTCTTGTAGTCTTGAAGCTTTACTTCACATATGTGCATGGAAGCATTTTACTAATGATGAAACACTGATCACCTCCAACAGTTCCATTCATTTATGGTGGCTAGCTTCAATAGCTTTGACGTTAAACATAATACCACAACTGTCACACCTCAGCATATGAGAGTTAAAAGGGAAGTGAACCCAAATGTATTTTTTCAAGAATGTTCTATGAAGGCCTACTAGTTGAAACAAGGCATTCTGATAAATATTGCGTTTGTGGAATAAGAGTTATCCACCCATTTTAGCCATCTCTAGGGGCGGTCATTTTGTCACTTCTGTCGACTGAAAATGACATCGAAGTTGCTCAGGGCTCATTGTAACGACCAATGGCAGATCACCTGTTTGCTGAAGCTGAGCCATGATTGATTGTTATCTGAGTCCTGAGAATCTCTGATGTCATTTTCAGTCAACAGAAGTGACAAAATGGCCGTCCCCTGAGATGTGCAAAAATGGGTGGATTTTGCTGCTTAACTCACATTCCACAAACTCAATATTAAGTTTCAACTAGTGGGCCGCATATACATATTCTTGAAAAAGATATTCTTTTTATTGTTTTCTTATTCATATTCTTCCGCTAAACTCACTTATCTAAAGCAGCCTCAGTCCAACATGGATTTGTAAATGGAAAACATTATTCCATGCAACAAACAGAGATCCATCCACTACATTATGCTGTTGTCCATCTCAGATTTAAACACGCTTCTCTGTTACTGCTGGTCTCACCTGCTTGCAGTCTCTTTGATGCCTCTGCGGAAGATCTTTCATTGTTGTCTCTGATGGGCCTTTTGTGTCTGTATCTTTGTCAAGTGGTGTTGCAACTGCTTGCTGGACCTTTTTGTCCTAGTGCCTGCTCCAATGCTGCCTCAATAACTAGCCTCTTTTTAAACTTATTTTTTTCCTTTTGCTATAACTTCCTTTTTTGTTTTGGATTTTTCCTGTTGCCTGGTTCATATATTGGGCCTGTTTGACAAATATTGTACTTAATAGAAAATGAACGGGGTATATGAATGGGGTATTTTAAAACAAGTTTGAAGAATGAATGCTGGAAATGTGTAGCTTCTAATTTGATATGTTTATGTTGTTGATTTATTTCTAAATTCTTATTTTGGTGTACATGTACATTATCTTAAACCAATATGACTCCTCTTTCTTATAATCATAAGTATGTACAGTTGTGCTCATAAATTTACATAATCTTAAAGTAATTTATGAGCATGACTGTATATATATATCACCATTCACCACGAGTTGGCAGACATGCAGCTGTGCTCAGCACAACTGTATCTCTTCTACTGATCTTTGTGCACCTCTGTATGTACTGGGAAAAGCTCATGTGAGAAATTGACACAAACATTTTCAAACATTAATGGGGCCAACTAAAAGATAGAATGAATCTCAGTGCATGCTCGAGAAAATATTTAATTGGGTGCACAGTGGTTAGCATTTCTGCCTCACACTTAGGAGGAGGTCTGGGTTTGATTCTCTTTTGGAACATCCCTGTGGGGAGTTTGCATGCACTCCCAGTTGTTGTGCCACTTTTCTCGGGATACTTGTCTTCTTGCTCCTTTTCTTAATGCTTAGCCATTAGTTGGGCTTTGTAATTGGTCCAGGGCAGGCTGATCTGAAGATAGATTCATAATGTTTCTACATAAAATTAAACATACAGTACATTATTACAAAAAAAACAAAACAAATATAAACAGCCCTTTTGTCCTGACAATAGTGTGTAGTTTTGTCCAAAGATGCTGCCGTTAGTTTGTATTTTGGGGAATATTGCTCACTTTCTTGGACAGCTTCCTTTTCTTGTTCTGAATTTTTACTTACTGCACTTGGCGTCTCTCGACAAGCTCACATTAAGTGTGAAAATAAGCTCTTTGCATGGCTGGCACTCCTGTCACACTTGTGTGTGTGACATGAATAGATTTGTCAGTCACAGAAGAGTCCTATTATGGTAGCACCAATTTCATCTAATGTGATCACACTTAATATAATGAGAAAAAGTGAGGGAAAATCAATGGTCTTATTTTAAAGTCTGTTTTTTAATTTAAGTTTCTTCTTCTTCACACAGAGCTCCAGAAATCATCCTGGGCCTGCCGTTCTGTGAGGCAATAGACATGTGGTCCTTGGGCTGTGTGATAGCTGAGCTCTTCTTGGGATGGCCACTCTATCCTGGAGCCTCGGAGTACGATCAGGTTGGACAGATGATTTTTTTCAGGGTTGTTTCCGATTATTATGAGTCAAGGAGGCCAATAACCAATATTTGGAGCCGATATTTATTTTCGGGAAAATGAATATTGGTGTCTAAATATGAAAAAAAACAAAAAAAACAAACTCCAACTCTTAACTTTGCTGAAATGTCTTTATGCATATGTTTATTGAACAACGTTAAAGATTTTACAAAACATTGAAGTTTTTATTTTTTTTCTAATATTTGACAAACTTTGTTTTAAAATTGTAACAAAAAGTTCAGGGAGCTTCCAGAGTCAGAAACATGTCTTAAAAAGTTAAAGTAAAACGTAAGTAGCTCCCTATAGTTTTCTACAGTCAATAATAAAGTTTTCAAAAATTTCAAAAATAATTGAAATGTTAAACTTTCACTTATCTTTGTTTTAATTTCAAAGAAAAATAAAAGCTGCAGAGAGTTTCCAGGGTCAGCAGCATCTCTTTTAACTGAAAATGTAAATAAATACTTTTTTTATTTTAATTCACATTTTAGTTGGATCTCTTATGAGCCAAATAAAGGCTAAATCCCGAATATCGGTGCCGATAATTCGCCCGGCCCGGGGTATTAGACCCTCAGTTGGCTTTACATGCCTAGTTATTTGGATGATTGCCCACACTTCAGATGCATTCATACATGTGTCCTTGTCAATGTTTTTTTTTTTTTTTTTTTTTTTTTTCAAATGCATTGCTTCAATCCCCACAGCAGCCCCTTATGAGTCTTGCACGCCCCCGCTGTTTATAGGAACATATGCCACAGTGTCACTTGTCCAATTAGTGGGCCCCTGTGCTCCAGAGCGAGACATTGCTGAATTCCCTCAATCAGAATCAATGGCAAGACCATGACAGAGTTCTGCTTCAACGACAAACAAACTTGCCGGATTCAACGCAATTCATTTGTGAATCATTGCTTCTTTTGAATTGTTGTTTGCATTCTTGGAATGTTTCCCCAAATGGTCTTTCTTTGTCCTCCAACTACAGAAAGAACATCCTTGAAATGTTTTTTTTTTTTTTTCCCTGTCTTAAAGATCCGGTACATCTCACAGACTCAAGGTCTGCCTGCAGAGTATCTGTTGAGCGCAGGGACAAAGACCACAAGGTTCTTCAACAGAGACCCCGACTCCACATATCCTTTGTGGAGACTTAAGGTAAACGCCAATTCAGTTTCCTGTTTGAAGCGAATAGATTAGAAATTGACTTTTATTTTTTGTTATTCCAGTGTTAGCACCCATACCCATTTTACGTACATCACACAGCCATAAAAGCACATGATAACATTTTACAACACTTATTGCTTAGAGGGGAAGTCAACGCAAAAATGTTTTTAAGAATATGTTCTATGCTAGCCCACTAGTTGAAACAGGGCATTCTGATAAATATTGCGTTTGCGGAATAAGTGTTAATCCACTCGTTTTTAGCCATCTCAGGGGGCGGCCATTTTGTCACTTCTGTCAACTGAAAATGACATCGAAGTTGCTCAGGGCTAAGGTAACGACCAACCACAGCTCATCTGTTTTCTGAAGCTGAGCCACGATTGGTCGTTACCTGTGCTCTGGGTAGTTGTGATGTCATTTTCAGTCGTCAGAAGTGGCAAAATGGCCGCTCCCTGATATGGCTAAAAACGGGTGGATTTTGCTCATATTCCACAAACGCAATATTAATCAGAATGTGTTGTTTCAACTAGTGGGCCTGCATAGAACATATTCTTGAAAAAAATATGTTTGGGCGGACTTCCACTAGAAATGTCTGGCCAACATTTTGCAGCGATGATAAGTGAGTTAGATCACTGCGCAAAGTCCTTTTATACAGACCATGTGAGAGATTTTCAATGGTGCTAAAGTCGAGAATGTCTCATTCTTCTTAAAGTACTGTTTCAGAATTTGTGCCAATGGCTAGTTATCGTTGTCATTAAAGCAGAAAAAATATGGAAATAGGCTTGCTTGTAGGTGGTAGGTGTGTTTATCCACGAGACCATAAACATCCTGAAAACCTTTTCCGAATCTGCCTCATTGTCAAGTGCTGTTCAGTCCTAAAATTTAGATATTTAATTCTGTGGACGTGAGTTGGAAATGGTAGCTAGCCATGAGTTTAAGCAGAGGTGTTTCAATGATAGCTGATCTCAAACATTCAAGATTTATTGATTTGTTTATTTTATTCCTGGTACATGATTTCTGACCTCAATCCCCCCAGATTTTACTGTATTATTTAGTTCTTAACCCAACTTGTCTGTCTTCTCTGCCTATGTGTCTGACAGTGCGGTTTATGCAGCATGTTATGGCTGTGGTTAAAAGAAACATGACGAGTGTTTGAACTTTAGCCTGTTGAACATCATGTGGAAAAAGTCACCGATTAGCTTTATTATGAACTCATGGTGTCTTATCCAAGAACAGTCGTGTTGATGTGCAGATGATATTTTCAACTTTGTGTATTCAATCATAACTGTCCTTTGTTTATACATACAGTAATTACTTCACCTGCCTGTATACCCGTTTCGAAGGAACGGGCATTTGACAGTTCCTCAAAGGGGAATTAAACTAATGTTCTTCATTCTGAAATTTGAAATGTTGATATTATTTAAATGACATGAAATTCCATATATATTGCAATTTTGATACTCATTACTTCCAGAATATTTTTACCATATTACCAGATAAACATGTGCACATGCAATCATACATCACATTTTTGTTTTATAAACGCAACCTGCATGGGTTGGTGAGTCCTCCCTATCTCCTATTGTGACAAACTCTGTATATTGGCTCATGGGTTTGCATTCATTTCCCCCCAATCATAGGACGTTAGATGAGTGTTTGTGTGTGTCACCAGGGTTGCTCAGTGGGCAAGCTGTGTCCTGCTGTACATCAGCAACAAGAGGCTATAATGAGTCACATATAAATAGTGCAGGTCTAGAGGGGAAGCATGTTGAGGGTTTGAGAGGAACATCTGCTTTATGTCTCCCACAGACTCCTGAGGACCACGAGGGAGAAACAGGGATCAAGTCCAAGGAGGCGCGCAAGTACATCTTCAACTGCTTGGATGATATGGCCCAGGTATGTGGTTGCAATGTCACAGAGCACAACTCGTAACAGACATGACGGCTAATAATAATAATAATAATAATAATAATAATAATAATATCATGCATTTACACATCCCGCATTTGAGTAATGGTGTTATTTCATCAAATATCTAATAAGCACTTTGATTCCGTTCATCTCACCATGGCAAAAATCGTAAACTTAGCTTTGTGGTGTTTCCCCTACAACTAAGGATTTAACGATTCATTCAAGCCCCGGTTCGATTCGATTTTCAGTTCCCGATTTCGATTTGATTTGTTTTTTTTAAATCTTTTTTTTCCCATTAATATTAATGACTCAATTAAAAAACAAAAGATGTTTTTCTTTTAACATCTACATTTTTTCCTTTTTACAAACAATAATTATTTTGTAACATACAAAAAAAACTTGTTTTAACTACATTTTTGTCTTATCAGCGTTTTGTTAGTGCCAAAAGTAAACATGAAAAATAAATGGATTTGACTGTTACCATTACAAATCCCTTTTGTGATCAACATTTCAATATCCATTCTTTTATTTATTTATCTTTTACATCGATGCACATTTTGAGCAGTTTAAAATCAATTTTAAATCGATTTTCGACCAATCGTTACATCCCTACCTACAACAGTGGCATCCTTTGGAGTGGCTCTTTTTTGTATCCCATTTACAACTTGAAATAAGTATCGGTAACGCATTTGAAATCCTGATCCAACTGCATCGGTAATACTAAAGAGGTAAATGGAAAAAGTTGCAAACTCTTCACTTGTGTCGTGCTCTTTGTTACCAAACATCCCCCAGGTCATCAGTGGGAATTTGTTGTAATGATTCGTTGTAACAACAGGAAGTGACTTGCAATGAATCGACATATACAAAGAACATGACTGCCATTTAACCAGTCTTTATATAATGTCATTTTCCCTTACGACGGCCAGTGAACTCATCCATCCGTGGTGGGAAACTTCACATGTAGCAATGACATTTTGATAGGACATGGCTGACACTGAGATGATAGCGAGTATTTGTTTGCTCTCGCTCGGCCAAATACAGCTTCTGCTACCAGATTCGACAAAGGGAATGGAAAGTTACAATATTTTTCCCAGGCCCTTTTGCCTCTCCGAGAGTCCTGTCTGATCACTACGCTGCTTGATTCTGCCCCTGATAACAACAAAGCTGGTGAGCTACTTGCTTTGAAATATGCTCATCTTGATGCACAAGCAGCTGCAGCCTCTGGAAACTGGCCATGTGGGTACATGCAGGTACATAAATGAAGGGGACAATTATGGCTGTCCAGTAGGGCCCGTGGCGGCTCCGAGCCCTGTCTGGAATAACACGCTCTCGGCCCGTACAAGATTTTATCTCTGCACGGGCTTGTTGAATGTACAGTTGCCATGCAAACATGTACATGCAGCACATAGTTCCGTGAAAGCAACCTGCACGGGTGTTGATATCCCCTGGCTCATCTCTCTGTCTCCAACGCTGCATGCGCCGTCACCCGGCTTCCTCTCGCCGTTGCAGCCCGACTCAGCTTACTAGAAAAACACAGAGGAGATAAAGCTGAACAAGCGTAATGTGGGAGAAAACTGCCTACTTTCTCTTCCCGTATAAACAAGTCAGTATTGTGGACATCTGTCCCTGCGTGTATAATGGATGACATCGCTAAAGGCCCTGAACGACAAGAGGGCTGCGGATGCCAGGAAGATAATAAACCTCCTTGCCTTTGTGAGAAATGTGGGGAGGCATCATTCCCAAGTATATATCTCATTTCAGAGACCATCTAACTGAAGCAAACTGGAAGCCTGATATATGGAAGGAAGGACGCAACTCTTGACCAAACAAAGGGCTCCCGTGCTTCAAAATCTCTACAGTCTGTCATTGAAATAGTGTAGGTGGAATGGCTGCCCAAATCTTTAGCTTTAATTCTTTCATGACTTTGTGACATTTTTGTGTCAAATAGCCGAGGGTGGAAGGGCTGCTAAAACTGTCAAGGGTGCATTATAACAAAATATGTCTAGTGGATATGCCTGGTGGGATACATTGTGGTGGTCTATAACCATGCATTTGGAGTTTAAATGTATTTATTGCAATGGGACTGTCACTATTTTCCTTCTTCCTTAGCTCAATAAGACAACCAGAATGAGCCCTGTACTTAGGGCTGTTCGATTTTGCCTAACAAGAAAATCCTGATTAGTTTCTCTCGGACCCGATTTTATGATTACGATTTCTACGTAAAATAAAAAATAATAACAAATGAAGTATTTTGATTGTACCGGTATTTTATTTAAACTTATTTTTTCTTTCTTTGAACTCATAATGCCAGTCAATTTAACTTAATACACACAGAACAATCCATTGGGATTAACAGCATTTTACACAATAAATTTCAGATCTGTTCTTAATTAAACCAATGATGAAAGAAGAAAGTGCATTTACCATCTGAAACGAAATCCTCAACATGAGAGAAGGTAGACAGTCAAGTCTGTAAACCAAACAGTCTGTCAGCAAGTCATTTTGCCAACCAGCTAGTGACTAGCCTTTCACCTTTCTCCCTGGTCTTACTTAAACACGAATCAATGCACACACTACACTACAATCTACATTTGCCCGATTTATTAACCAAACGCTCACTTGCCTGAGCAAATAGCAGAATCGCCGGTAGCGCCGGTGTTGTTGTAGTTTTTCCGAACTGCGCGCTCGTGGGAGGTAGCGGAAATGCAGAGGAAACTACGGTGCCTTAGATACACCAAAAATAAAAAAAATCGAACGTGCCGATTTGAACGTTTTTAAAATCGCTTTATCCAGAAAATTCGGTTACGGTTCAAAACCGCTTAATCGAGCAGCCCTACCTGTACTGCAACAATGCAAATAATAAACCAATAAAGCCATTGGCCGTGCAATGGTTCACATTGCGGACTTAATACTGCGCGACGCACGTCATTCCTTCTTGAATTGAATGGAAGCTGGCAAACATTCTGTAGTGTGCATTACTGTTCTTTTGCAAAATTGAGACTGTTGGACTTTTATAACTCTCACAGTTGCAACGTTCACTAATTGACGTGCCTGATGACAAATGGTGAAGCTTTGGCAGGCCTATGCGCCGTCTCTTTGTTAGTGCTCTTGTTGCTCCTGTTATTATTGTCATAAATTATTGGCAAATTTACTCAAGCTGGAGAGCTGCATACAGGTCAGCATACAAGCGAGCATGCTTTGCCACACTTCTCCTTATGTGTTGTGTGCCCCATCTGCCACCCTGTCTTCACTCCTGAGTGGCATGTCACTGCTCCTCAAGACACAGATGTGGCTCCATCCAACAGATGTTCACACGCAAGGCCAGCATTCAATCATCCTTCTGGTCATCTTGGCCATATTCATAACTTTAGTCAAAATAGACCCTGTGTGTCTCATTATGAGACACGAAAACACGATTATTTCAGGAGCTAATAAAATGATAATCATATTGAATCCAAATAGAAGAATATTAGAATGACATCACTGTTTGAATAGGAAGTTGTCAGTAGAGATAGACCAATATGTTTTTTCAGGGCCGATACGGATTATTAGTAGTCAAGGAGGCCAATAACCGATATTTGGAGCCGATACTCATTTTCAGTAAAAAGGAAAGGCGTCAAAATCCCAGCCCCCAAAAATATACTCTTAACTTTGTTGAAACGTCTTAAAGCGTATTGATTTTTTTTCAGATGTGCATGTTTATTATTATTATTATTATTATTATTATTAATGTTTGCCAATATACATCTCTGTAGTAATATTCTAACAAAACTGACAAAATGAAAATGTAAAAAATCGCTCCATAGTTTTCTACACTAAAAAAAAAAATCCTTCAACATTTCAAAATGACAGAAATGTTAACATTTCACTGATTTTTGTTTTGATTTTAAAAAAAAAAACAAAAGGTGCAGACAGAGTGTTCCCAGGGTCAGTAGAGTCTCTTATAAAGTTAACTGAAAAATTTGATAAATAGTTCCTTGAAGTTAACAGTTTTAGATTGATTTATTATCGGCCATCAGATTTTAAAAAAAAGGCCGATGCCGATATCGGTCAAAACACTGAATACCGGAGCCGATAATTATCGGCCCGGCCGATAATCGTCTATCTCTATTCAACAGTGCAAAATTTCACATGGTTGATGGCTGTTATTGACCAACTCTGCATGTGCACCTTAGCCAAGGTCATCTCGTCCACCAGTTACGGGCAACGTGATTATTCCCCGCCCCATTCTGCCGATTATTCCGTTATCACTGCAAAGATGTGTGGTCACAAACTCTGACATGCATGGGGAAAAAGAATTGCATCAGATTTGAGGTGGTGACTGGCAGCGCATCTGATAGAGCCTGATGCAGATAAGCGCTTGTGGCTTTATGAAAGCAGACCTGTTCGTCTGCATGTTCCAGTAAACAAGGCTGCCAGTCTGCTCCCGGTGTCCTCACACTGCCTGACAATCTTGTTGGCTTCAACAAAGAGCAGCTATATCATGACCTTGGTGCTTGTTTAAACACAGGGAATGAGTGCAAAGCAAGTCCAATCTTTTCCACTTTGTTTCGTTTGCTTGTTGGCAGGGTGCAAAAGATTCCTAATAAATCATTACCTCCCCTAATGAGGCTATGTTTTTCATTGACACAGCTTCATCTATTTGTTTGTTTTTGTGTGCAACTGTTTTGCAATGGGAATGCTTCCATCAAAGTGGAGTGGGAAATGTTCATGAAATCAAATGTGTCCTTCCTGCAACAACCGTTTAAGGCGGACCGCCTCTCATCCAATAGGTGAGACCGTGATAGACTTGCCTGTGTTCCTGAACAGGGTAGCTGGCATAGAAAATGGATGGCTCATTTAGCAGTAAGGTCATTTAAATTCAGCACAAGAAAACAGAGGGGAAAAAACATGTTCAGATGTTTCTCGTGATACCTCATCAGATCAGCATTTAATCTTTCTGTGCTTCTGGTGGCTTCTATCGACTAAAAAGAGGTCAGATTTGATCCACGTACGCAAATTCTAATCCAGGGGACGAGGGAAATGATTTTGCAGACGACAAATATTCATGTCTTTGGAGAGGACCGCAGTCTCCGAGAGTGTTTCATAAGTGTAAAATGTGCATTGATTTGAAATTCCAGGTGAGCTTGCATATTGTCGTCAAACTAGCAGATTCAATTAGATGGAGAAATGAGCAGTTTTCCGCTCAGGGAAACAACTTGTTCTGGCTGATCTGTGGCCCCAGGTGCAAGACACAAGACCCAAAGCCCGCCTCCTGTTCCCTTCCTGTGAAATCAATGCATGTCCTCCGTGTAGCTTTGCACGTGAGCAGCTTGGCCGAATATTCAGCCACAACCTGAGCAGCAAGCTTTAAATACAGATGAAGGAGCGTGATGCTTTTCAACATATTTAGGTTCACTTTGTCATGTCAGCTTTATGCACAGAGTGGAGTCGATGGAGAGGAATCTGTTTTTACTCCTCCCCACTAACCAAACGTTGAATTTTCAGTTTCTATAGTATCTTCTGCATTCAACTTTTCACAACTCAGGACTGAATATACTGTGTAGATATTTCAAGTGCCACTCCAAATAGAAGTGCAATAATCTCGCTGAAGAGCAAGGCCTGGCGGCCAGGCCCGATATTCGGCATTTTGATGAATATGGGTCTCTGCCTTTTTAAAAAATCTAATGGCCGATAATAAATCAATTTAAAATTGTGTTAACTTCAAGGAACAATTTATTTAAATTTTCAGTTAACTTTACTAGAGACTACTCTACTGACCCTGGGAACACTCTGCACCTTTTCTTTTTGTTTGAAATCAAAACAAAGATAAGTGACATTTTAACATTTCTATCATTTTGAAATTTTGAAGAACTTTATTTACTGTCGAAAACTATATGGACCCATTGTTTAAGTTTTCATGTAACCTTTGAAGACATGCTGATGACCGTGGGAGCTCCCTTTTTGTGAGAATTTTACAACAAAGATGTACGTGTATTGGCAAACATTTCTAATACATATTTTTCTAAAATCAACATCATACAAATCCCAAAAATTGTTCAATAAACATATGCGTAAAGACATTTCAACAAAGTTAAAGGGATACTTGGGTAAGCTTAACATTGGCACTATATAATAGGTTTGCATGTAAAAATGACATCAGTACTAAAGACCCCCCCCTGCCCCCCCAGAGGTTAATCCTTTTGATATGTTGAAGTGGTCATTAGTAAGGATGTCCACATAAATTTTGATGCCAATTGATCACCGTTTTTGGACGTTATAAGCAATGAAAGTACAATGATTTCCAATGGAGAGTTTGTAATAGGTTCCTCCAGTGACTCCGACCGAACAAGGATAGAAGTCATAGAATGCTAGGGGGCGCGGCCATTCTCCTCATTAACAAGAGGTGTTATTCATGGAGTCACTTATTTCCTAATTCCTCCCAAATGTATTGATATAATAGAAAATGACAATTATTTTCATTTTCCTGATCCAAAAATATATAAAATGAACTTGTTAGTGAAAATATGGCCATCCTGGCCCCACCGTCCCTTTAAGAGTTTTAATTTGTTTTATTTTTTGATGCCATTATTTTTTCCTTTTTACTGAAAATCAATATCGGCTCCAAATATCAGTTCTCGGCCTCACTGACTGCTAATAATCGGCACCGGTCCTGAAAACAACATATCAGTCTATCTCTACTTCCTACATCCACACAAGCATGCACGTTGACTGTGCCGCTATTTGCTGCCTGCAGGTGAACATGACGTCAGATCTGGAGGGGAGCGACTTGCTGGCAGAGAAAGCCGACAGGAGGGAATTCATCGACTTGTTAACCAAGATGCTGACCATCGACGCAGACAAAAGAATCACACCTGTTGAAACACTCAACCACCCTTTTGTTACAATGTCGCATCTCCTCGATTTCCCGCACAGCACTCAGTATGAGCTCTTCTCCTTCCAATTTACCAAATTACCTTCTTTAATGGGGTAATTGCATCGGCCGCTCATAAAACGATGCTCATTCTCTCTGTGTCTTTGTCACTCTTCAGTGTGAAATCATGCTTCCAGAATATGGAGGTCTGTAAGCGTCGTGTTAACATGTACGACACGGTCAACCAGAGCAAGACGCCCTTCATCACCCACGTGGCCCCCAGCACCTCCACCAACCTCACCATGACCTTCAATAACCAGCTCAACACTGTGCACAGCCAGGTGACACTCGACGCCTTATTTTGTCCTTTGTCTGTCACGCAGCAATGACGTGTGCAGTGGAATGTGTGTAAAATGTGTTTTGGGAATATTGGAAACGCAATTTGAATTTCAAAACAATGATAATCTCGCGTATTTGTAGCTCATTGACAACAACTGTGGACTAAAAATGGAACGTATTTGTCCTTTACGCCGTTGATAGGTTTCACATGGAGGTTACAGCTTGAGCAAAGTGACACACTGACATAAATAGCTGAAAAAGCTTTATATTCTTAACATGATATACATAAAGTACATTATTGCACATCCACTGCATCTGTGCATGCTGACGCTGAGCAATTAATTTCTTCTCAGTCACAAACTGTTGGGGAGAGAAGCGCATGTATTTTAGCCCCAGGGCTCCCCCTACTGTTGTGAAGTATGACTTACTTTTTTGGACCACTGCTTCGGGTAGTTACAAACTGGCAGCCATTAAATTCAATTTGTTACCAGACAGTGACTTGATCAGAAGCCAAGCATAGCAAGCTAGTGAGTGTAACCACCAGCCATTGTAATATTTTATCATTTTTACAAGCATCAACATTTTTAGACACACTGCACACAACTCCAAAATGTCTCCACAAAGAAATGAGAAAAATTGACTACCTTGATGGTGATCCGCGGTTGCCATAGCATTGACTGAGATGTTGTTATCAGTATTTCAAGCCATCCATGCAAATGATTTTGAGGCTGTCATTTCAGCCAAAATGACCAGCTTATGACCAGCTGTTTGCCTTTTATTTCCCGTGTGTGCGCATTTCCTGGCCTACGATCCTGCCTTTCTGTCTTCTGTATATCTATTTGGTTGCATTTCTGTCTGCAGCCAGGTCCTGTGGGATTGTCACAAAGTGCTGATTGCACACATGACAAGCCCTGCTTCCTGCTTATCTTGCAATGTGGAGCTTTTAGGCCTCAAGAATCCCTTTACTCCGGGCTTCGTCTCCTTTCCTCCTCTCGCTCCTGTCCTCCTCTATCTTCTTCACGTCTCTCCATTTACCCGGGATTGAGCTTGTGGCGCTTTAGTGCTTCCGTAGGGTGGGGAATCGGAACTGCTGACTTTTGACTTTGCCGGGCTTTAGATTCTACATCCTGAATGTCTTTAGCCAGTGATTTGAAATATCCTTATTTTCAACTCTGTCCAAGCATCTTGCTCACGCTGCGTAGGATGCAACGGCACTTGAGATTTGCTGTGATTTACACAGATTTTATAAAGAGATGGTTAATGTTCAAGGCAGAACAACATCTTTCTGTCACTGTCTGACTGCCACAATGCCATATTGATTATGCTCCCTCCCCCTGTATTCATCGAATACACTGTAAAGAGCAATTGGAACATGAAAATGCCGGTTGCCTATTTCTCTCCACCTATGATGAAAAGGTGAAAACTTGATGATGTAATAAATCAAATACTCAAACTGAGCAAAAAGTATCCCAAATATTTGTTTGGTTCTGGAATGTGTCCTGGGAGTTGTAGTATTCCACACGTATTTACGGTCAAGACATGCTGGACTAGAGTGAGAAGGTTACATAATTGAAGAATGAGGGTGGAGGTGAAAAATGACTCTTGTCGGGCATATTGATTTGTAGGCTGTGACATATTTCTTAGTAGCTCATTATAGAGGCTCATTGTCATTTTGTATCGGTTTTTGCGCCCTCCATTTACCATTTAAACAGCCATTTGAACCACTTTTATTGCGCAATGTTGCATTGTTTAAAAGAAGCGAACGGTATGTAAAATGTTGGTCTCTTTAATTAGATCATGTAGTTTGCGTACAGCTTAACTACTGTTGCACGTCACAATCACACTATTCTGGTCTGGGAGAATAAAAAGCTTGTGCCTCAGTACATTTTTTTCAGTTAAAACATGGATGGTGCCCCATTATGCCTGATTAGTTTCATATCTTGTGCATTGATTGCACAAAATCATTCAAGATCATTCTTTTGTCAAAATACATTTAACATCCCAGTATGTGTAATATTTTTTCTGTTTGTTTCCATCAATGCTTGGCAGTCCACTTTCGATTGAAGGTGTGATTGTGCCTCCTCGACTCTTTGTTTTCCCCACCTTTAAGCAATTCTGCCTGCTATTCCCATCAGTGTCACCCTCTCATTTTTTTTTTTTTTTTTTAATTTTGGTCCACCATTATTCCTTTAGGCCACCAACCTGACTGCCTCCTCCAACAACAATTCCACTCTTTCCTTTGCAAGTCCTGATGTCTCCATACTAAACTACCAATCTGCACTCTACCAGCCCTCCGCTGCCTCCATGGCAGCTGTGGCCCAAAGGAGCCTGCCCTTGCAGACGGGGGCTCCTCAGCTCTGCGCTGCCCGGCCCGATCCCTTCCAGCAGGCGCTCATCGTTTGTCCTCCTGGCTTCCAAGGTAAAGAGGTCGTAGCGGGCACAGTGTATTAGCACACAGAGAAGAACACTTGACACTTGAGATATTTGGAGATTTTAAACCGGAAGTCAATGCAGGTCCACAAGTTGAAATACGACATTCTGATTAATATGGAGTACAAGCAGCAAAATGCACCCACTTCTAGCTATCTCAGGGGGTGGCCATTTTGTTACTTGTGTTGACTAAAGATGACATCGAAGTTGCTCAGGGCTCAGATAACGACGGCTCACCTGTTTTTTGAAGCTGAGCCATGATTGGTCGTTATCTGAGCCCTGAGCAAGTTGTGATGTCATCTTCAGTTGGCAGAAGTGACAAAATGGCCGGGCCCTGAGATAGCTAAAAAGGGGTAGATTTCTCATATTCCACAAATGCAATATTAATCAGTCGACCAGTGGGGCTTCGTAGAACATATTCTGGAAAAAAATAAGTTAGGGTTGACTTCCTTCTTGAAGACGAAAACCTACACATTTGCACAACGATTATGTGGAAAAATGCAAGTTACAGTGGCAACTAACACGCTATTACTTGAAAAGGCAATGAATACAATTTCACCCTCACAGTTCAACACCTCCCACAAACCATATTGCTTTTAGGCAATGACTTGTATTTGTCCTTTGATTCATATTCTGTGAAATAGACTTGTTTGTCCATGATTATTGCCTTCAAGTATTAGTCGCTAAATATACACATTGTTTGTATTTGTTGACATCCTGTTTGTTTTCTGCTCCTTCACAGGACTGCAGGCATCGCCTTCCAAGCACAACAGTTACTCCATGCGGATGGAGAATGCTGTTCCCATAGTGACACAGGCCCCCGGTGCCCAGCCTCTACAGATCCAACCAGGCCTCCTTACTCAGGTACAAAGGCATTCCATTTTAAATTATACTAATATACACTTTGTGGGCAGAAGTGGGCCATTCCACCTACAGAAAGCTAAAATAGAAGAAAGACACTGTTACATCAGCTCCAGCACATCTGGGAAGACTTTTGCAATATATTTTTTTTCATCTTTTTTTTTTTTCAGTCATTCTGAAAAACATTTGTGAATTTAGAGGTCACTGATTTTGGACCTCAGAGAGGTCGAATCTTTTTTTTAGTTCAGCCCAAAGGTGAAGAAAATTTCTTCAAAAGTGCCTCCGTAGACCTGTGTCGTACCACAATATCTGAATATAGTTGTCCTTACAGTGTACATTTAATGATTAAAAATGCTTGTCAGTTGCTCATATTTTAGAAGAAAAAAAGATACCAGCACCCAGTGTTTGGAAGCCTTCACTATACAAAAAATACTGTGGATGGAAGCTGGAAATGTTGATGACCTTGCCCCTGCTTGCTGCTTCCCCACCCACCCCCTTTTTTTTTAGTGCAGTTAGTTTGATCTTTTCCGTGCATTACTTCCAGTCTCTCCCTCTCTCTCTCTGTCCTCCTCACTTTCTGTCTATGCATCTCTGCTCTCTTATGCGATGCACACAGGCCGTCACTGAAACATAACTGCACAGTGGAGCTGGTGACTTTTAGTTGTTCATGTAATCTTACTGCAAGTATAGAGTGTATATGCACCACTCTCTCTGAGCACACATGCACCGTCAACCACTTCCACCACCACTCCACCTTTCTCCCTATGGAAATTTCCAGGAAGGCTTTAAATATCTCTGAGAATCTTGGGAGTTTGAAGCACTCCCTTATCTCCAGTTAATCATGCAGGCATACAGGCAGCAAAGCCCTTGAGTGTGTGTATATGTGTGAGAGCATGCCTGTGTTTCTATGGTGGCTTAATCTGTCAGATACCAAATGGTGATTAGCTCCAGGGCCGAATTAGAAGCCTCAGAGGACCTTAAGAGGTCAGGGGAAGCTTGAATCTGGCCCCAAAAGACAAGATAATTCATAGATTCACCAAATCCTTCAATGCATAATGAATCTACTAAGGACAAAATAAAACGTCTTGCTAAGAAGGCAGGAGATTTAAATGACATTTAAATCCCCACACTGCTTGTCTGCACTTACAGCATGCCCTCCGTCTGTGTATGCATGTTTAAAAAACAAAAGGCACAAGGTAGTTGTTAACATAAGCAGATGGTTTGTATGAACTAGCTTGCAGCTCACCTAATAACTGCCTGTATGCGTGTATCGCTGGGTTTATTCCTTCACTGTAGGAGGTCTCGCTGGCTTGGTTTGTTTGGTGGTGGCTTGCTTTCTCCCCACCTGTGACTCAGCCCACACTTCAATGTCAGCCACCCCCCTCCCCCACCCCCATGCCCTTGATGCTCACCTTTTAGAGGTTATGCCCCAACCTTCATGGGTGTGCACAGAGAAGGAGGCCCCAAAGCAGTGAGGCAGGGAAACCAACAAAACCTTTATCTGGTGCAGGAATGCAGAAAATGTGGAAACAATCAGGGAGTGAGAGCTGTGGCTTTCACAGCCCCGAGGTGACAAAGGGTTTTCACCCGAGGAGTGTTTAGCTGAGGTGGGAGGCGGTGGGCTGCTGATAGTGCTGGTGGGGTCTGTGAGTATAAAAAAAAGATCCTCTTAACTGGGTTACCATTTCAGGGCAGACAGGCTGGTTACACAACACAGACGCCTGGTGAAAAAGTGTAGAGTGCCAGCAGGAGAGATAGAGTGAGCGAGAGGAGGAGGAGCAGTGGATGGATGGATGTATTAGCATGTCATAGTGGCATGTTGATAAAGTGCCTGAGATGCAAAAGACATCTCAAACGGCAGAATGTTTTATTGGAAATCACTGCGGAGGAAGACGCCCCTTGTAACCTCAAACTCTTGATATAGGAAATATCCTCGGCCAAACTCATCCAAAGTTAACACATGAAAAAGTTAAGGACGATCATTTAAAAAATACTGGCAGGTTAGCTGCTCTCTTTCTTTCTCTCTTCTCAGTTTTCGTTTCACATTGTTGAAATGTGCTTGTACGAAAGAGATACATTCAGTCGATGTCCAAGTGGTATTAAATGAACTATCATTAGCCGTGACATTAAAGTACTAATCAATAGAACTGCATTAAACTATTAGGGTTACACAGAATACCACGCAAACACAGGCAGACATGTACGCACGCATGCATATACACATACACTCACAATGCCTGTTTCTCTTCTCCTGTCCAGATACAAAGTACAAACACCAATTCCAGTGAAGTTGGGACATCGTGTAAAACATAAAGAAAACAGGATACAAATCCTTGCCAAACAATATTCATTTACATACACTACAAAGACAAGATATTTTATGTTTGAACTCTATCTTTTGTTTAACACTATCGCTTTTCTTTTGAGAGTGTTCAATCATTTTGAATTTGATAACAACACTCAATGGGTTTTGGGAACAGAGGACACTAATTGTTGAAGTTTGGTATGTAGAATTCTTTCCCATTCTTGCGTCACGTACAACTTGAGATGTTCAACAGTCCGGGGTCTTCGTTAGAGACAGTCCACAATATGACTTGTCTCTATGTCTTGCTGAAATAAGCCGGGATGTCGCTGAAAAAGATGTGGCTTGGATGGCAGCATTGATTGCTCCCAAACCTGTATGTAACTTTCAGCATTATTGATGCCTTCACAGATGTTCACGTTCCCTGTGACACGGGCACAAACAATCCGCATACACTCTAAAAAACAGCTGGGGTAAAAATAACACAATTTTAGGTCAAAAAAGGACTGATCCACTACTACTACACAAGCATTCAGTGTTGGATTTTGGCCCTGCCGCTATCTGCATAGATTTCTCCAGTTTCTCTGAATCTTTTAATGATGTTATGGACCGTAGATGATGAAATCCCTAAATCTCCGGAAGTTGTGCATTGAGGAATGTTGTTGTTAAAGGGACGATGGGGCCGGGATGGCCATCTTTTCACTAACAAGTTCATTTTATATATTTTTTGATCATATATAATCTGTGTCAATGGATACATGTCATGTAATATGACAATATTGAATACACTACTGCTAAGGATCAGCAAATCATTGTATTGTGTTTTATTTTACACAATGACTTCTTTGTCGACTGGTTAGCACGTCCGCATCACAGTTGAGAGGTCGTGGGTTCGATCCTGGCTCCGGCCTACCTGTGTGGAGTTTGCATGTTCTCCCCGTGCCTGCGTGGGTTTTCTCCCGGTCCTCCGGTTTCCTCCCACATTCCAAAATGATGCATGGTGTGTTGATTGGACGCTCTAAATTGCCCTTAGGTGTGATTGTGAGTGCGGATGTTTGTTTGTCTCTGTGTGCCCTGCGATTGGCTGGCAACCAATTCAGGGTGTCCCCCGCCTACTGCCCGAAGACTGCTGGGATAGGCTCCAGCACACCCGCGACCCTTGTGAGGAGAAGCGGTATAGATAATGGATGGATGGACAATGACTTCTTTGAAATTGGGGTTTGTAGACGCTTTCACCATAACTTGAATAACTAAAAACTAAACTACTGTATCAACTAAAATTTCATCTATCCCAGATGGATGCACTCTCTCACACACACACACACACACCCACACACCCACACACACACACTCTTGAGGCCAATTTTGTTGCTTTAGCATCACTGGGAGACTTTGATTTATCACACCCTTAAAACTAATTGTCCAAATATATAATGTATTCATGCTTCATCGTAAACTTTTCACAATAAATGAATGTGTCTCCCTTTATTGTTCTTTTTAATCTCCACTTTCCATTTAATACCCCTCTGTTTTTACTCCCTATTGTGTCTTGTCCTACCTCAGCAGGCTTGGCCCAGCGGCACCCAGCAGATCCTGCTGCCTCCAGCCTGGCAGCAGCTCACTCACACCTCAGTTCAGCATGCCGCCGTCATTCCCGACTCCATGAGCAGTACACAGCCTCTTACCAACTGGAGGTAAGCAACACCAATTCCTCGCTAAATCTGTGAATTTAGAAACTTTACACAATGACAATAAATATACAAAAAAAAATGGATGAAATTCCTGTTACTTTAAAGCACCCCTTAGTCCCATGAAAACAGACTGCCACTTACACAGGGCTATTCAGGCCATTCCCTCACAAACAATAAGTGTTATGCATTTCTCCATCACATCACATACAGATCAATGGTAAAAAAATGTTCATTCTAGTCAACATTCATATTTTCTGTTACTCATTGAAAGAAATTAATTTATATTCACAAATAGACCAATGCAAAAAACAACAACACATTCTTATTACAACGTGTGTGTGTGCGTGTTTTAATAATACTTGCAAAATCCTCAAGATGAACTTCTCAACAACAACAAAAAAATACATGAATTTTCCCAGAAATTTTCTATCCTTTGGGAATCCTAGCTATGGCCCTCAGCAAAAACATGCACTTGGCAGCCAATCATACAGTACCAGTCAACGTTTTTTGACACACTTTCTCTTTCAATAGCATGAAAAAGTGTCTCCAAACGTTGTCATTTGAGCACTTTCAGAATGGAAAGGCATTTACAGTTTACAGGTCAACAGTTCAGAACAATAAAACACATGTTCACTCATGTTCATGGCTGTTAGAGGTCCAAAAGTAATATAAGAAGGTGGCAAAGTGATTGAATGAGTAGTCAGTATCTCCCTGACAGCCTTTCCTTTATCTTTATCGAATCACAAGAACACTAGTGTATTTATAAGAGCAGATACCTCCAGGAGATCAGCGAGATTAACAAGAAGAGACGATATGCCTGTCAGTGAGACGCCTTGAACAAATGGATGGACTGAAGCGAGAAGGCAATCAGCAGGGAGAGAAGCAGGATGCAGGTTTATAACGTGCATGTGCAGAGTTGCGGGGGACATGTATGTTTGCACTCATTCTCAACTGTCCATCTGTGACGACAGCACCTCCCCTACCCTGCTGTCACTCTCAACCTACCTCCTCCTCTCCTGGCTTGTTTCTCCCTCCCCTCCCGAGGAGCTCTGTGGTCTACAGAGAGACAATCAGGAAAGTGTCGCACTTCCTCTGCAGAGCTATCACTCCGCAGCTGGTGTCAGCTCCTCTGCCCTCCCTTTTTGCGCCGTACCTCACTTATTTCCTCTAATGATCTTGTCTTGTTTTTAATAAAGTTGCTACTGACACCTGCTGGCTCATAAAGGAGGAAAAACGACTACAGTACTGTAACAGAACATGTACCGTACAGGCTTCTTGTATTTCACTAGGTGCCTCTACTTATTACTGTGCAAATCCTTGGTTCCATTTTGACGCAAAAACATATGTATAAGAGAGTGTCCTTGAAATTAAATAAAAGTTCAACTTTAAAATCATATTTAGCTGAATATGTTAAGGATTCCAACAGATCACAGGGGTGAGAAGTTGTAAAGTTTTAAAATTAAACGCTGACTACTTAATATGTCAATCCACTCCGGAAAATGTCAATGTATTATTTTGTAGGTCTTTTATGTGTGACCTTACTAGCTAAGATGATCTATGTAAGGAATTCAATTCCTTGTGCCAGCAAGCCAAAAATGTTTGTCTGTGGCTTTGTCCTCTCCGTGCTCTTCTTTTAACAGTGTTGTTTGAAAACTGTTTTTCTACTACAGGAATTCCCACCCTCATGGCAGCCATTACAATCCCATCATGCAGCAGCCAGCCTTGTTGGCTGGTCACGTCACTCTCCCATCCAACCAGACGCTCAATGTTGGAGTGGCACATGTTATGAGGCAACCCGCGTCCAATAATAACTCCTCTTCCAAAAAGAACAAACAGCACCAGAATTCTGCCAGGTGTGTAGTAATAAGTAACAATCACATTGGCCGAGCTACAGTGACCACCTGTGCATCACAGATTGGTTGTATTACAAATTCTATCATTCATGACATACTGAAAAAAACATAAAGATGGTAAGTGATAAGCATTTATCATTTCCCATTATATCACACTTTTATTTGCCACACACAGATCCTGTTCATTTAAAAAATAATTTAACTTCAAAGAAAATGTAATTGATTTCAGTTCTTCAATTTTAAATAGTGATAAAGATTCATGACATAAGTGAAACATTAATATTTTTATATAAGTAATTTCCCATGTTTTTAATGATTCTCTATAATATAGAAGTTTCACTCTTTGAATTTAGCAACTTATTTGGTTTAGCTTTTCAAATTTCTTGCAAATTTATTGAGATGCCCTTGAATATACATGCCTCTACTGGTAAAGCATTAGTGGAACTGTACATCAACTAGTATCGATAGTGTGTAAGACAAACCCTAAAACTAAGGCAAAAACTATTGAATCACAAGTTGCACACACATATAAAGATGCAGGAAACTTTAATGGTATGGAGCCCAAATTAATGTCATAGCATAGCTTCTGGCTTTTTCCTACTGCTATTGAACATGAACTATATTATGTTGGCTGACGATCGGTTAATTTAGCTTTTCTTTGCTCATACTGTTCACAAGTCAATCTTCTGTTTGTTTTGTTTTTTAAAGCCTGTCTTTTTTTTTTTTTTTACGTTTGATAAAGTATGTTTAATCTGTCCTACTTTTTAGCATTTTTCCATGTGAAAATGACTACTGCGATAAAGGTTATTAAAACAACAAAGCCAGTGGTGGTCTAAGACCTGCACAGGACTGTAGTCACATAAACCATGATGTCTCATGTTTTGATGCTTACTTCTAATTCTATCTTTCTGCCTTAAAGGAACACTTCAGCCTACGAAGTGTCGTCCACTCAGGCAGTGCTGTCGCCACAGCGTTCCAAGAGGGTGAAGGAGAACACGCCCCCACGGTGCGCTGTGCTCCAGAGCAGCTCAGCCTCCATTTGCCCTCTACCGCAGGGCTGTGGAGGAGGCGGCTGGGGGACTATTGAGGCCGAGCAGGCTTCCAGCACCACCCGCAGCCATCCGCACCAACAGCACGTCCCCAGACAGACCATCATCATCCCTGACACACCCAGCCCTGCAGTCAGCATCATCACCATCAGTAGTGACACAGATGAGGAAGATGACCACAAGCATAATAATGGGTCAGTGCTGTCTTTTGGAATAATTGCTAAGATTATGTTTTCCTTAATGCTGCAAGTGCTGCTATTGAAAATTGTGAGCATCTGTGCGTGTTGAGTGAAATTGGGCACATTTGATTATAGGCCTTGCAAAATTCCCCAAAGTATAGCATTCTCAGAGGAGAGTCCAAACCATGCTATTTCTTGCAACTGCAACATGAATCTGATTTGATTTAGAGCACACAATGCTGCTATTTTCTTTAAGTGGTCCAGCCTGATGTCATGGGTTTAAGCTACTTTGATGTTGTTCATATAATTCAGAAATTCTCCATGTCACATTGGCTGTCTTGTGTTGAAATTACAACACTGTACATTTTGAGTATACTTGCTCAATCTAATATGATCCATTACAAGAGCTATATCAAATGATCTGCCTTGTTAAGGGTAGTAATGTTTCCTTTTGATTGCCTGTCAGAGTGGTATTACTTAACTTTAACAAATTATTTATTACTGGGGTTGTAGTTTACTGTTCATATTCAGATGTGTTTCTGTCGGTATACTTAAGTTGCTGAATGAAGTAAAAAAAAAACATTTTTTTAAGTTTAAAAGAATTTTGAGTAATATGCTGTGCAGTTCTACACAACTGCAATCCACGCTCAAAGTAATATGTGAATTGTTAAAGCGGAAGTCAACCCAAAAATGTTATTTGCAATAATATTTTCTATGCGCCTTCACGAGTCTAAACATGGCATTCTGATTAATATTGCATTTGTGGATTGTAATTTTACTGCCTAACTCATATTCCACAAACGCAGTATTAATCAGAATGCTTTATTTCGACTAGTGGGCCTGCATAGAACATATTATTGTAAAGAAAATTTGGGGATTGAATTCCTCTTTAAATGAATTAGTCCGAGACAGTGTCAATTGAAAATGACCAAAATTATCTCTGTCAAGCCGCAATTTTATTACATCTTTGATTATATTTTTACATGATGAAGGTGAACTCGAGTGAGTACAAAAACCCACACATTATTTTACTTTTTATGTATACCCCCCTCGCGTATTTCAGCTCACTGTATTTCTCACTTGGACATACAATTCAAGCAGCAGAATTTGTAGCCTAACTCTCTGTTCCATTGTATTCCCTCCAGCTCATCGTCGAAGCAAAGAAAGAATGTGATCAGCTGTGTGACTGTCCACGATTCACCTGACACCGACTGTTCCAACAACATCAGCCCTTACACTGTGGAGTCTAGACCCGCCAATAACAACAACAACAACAGCTTTGACACAAAGAGCACCATACTGGACAACTACAACAACGGCAACCCGCGCACAATCATCATCCCCCCTCTTAAAACTCAGACCAGCGAGGTTGTGAATGAGTGTGAACGCTTGATGCCAGGTAACACATCCAGTCACCTTAAGACAGCCTCATGCTTCTCCAAAAATATCCAAGTAGCTATTCCCAATTACACAAGATTTCACCTCCTTCTGTGCAGATACAATGAATCATCACAATTCCGCTTACAAGTTCAAATCCTCCAATGGAGTGGTTTCGGGCAACACTCACATCCCAGGTGGTGTGACTGCATCATACAGACAGCAGCGCTCAGGACCACACCCCCTCCAACAGCAGCCTCTTAATCTCAGCCAGGTAAAACAAATCATATTGCGTGGCATATTGCTTGAAGTTTGGATTTAGTTTCAACATATGTTGCTACCACATTGTCCAGAAAGCTGTCAGATGTACCTGTGCGTATGGAGAGAGACTGAACAAAAAATCTTTTATCGAGCTGATCAAAGAGGTGCTGAGAGTCGGCTATTAGAGCATCATAGCCATGATAATTAGTGAGGAATATCGGTGGCAGCTGACTTTTGTTAATCTCCAACTGCAGGGTGCGATTATGCTTCAAACATGGGGCCGGCGGCGAGCATTCAACAACAACCCTTTGGAATTTATTGAAAGCATAATTTTTTATTTATATTTTTTGCTTCTATCTTGGTCATCAAAATACCGGATGTCAATATAGAAAGTCAGACAGCAGAATACACGAACATGAAAAGTGCGCTTTACCACTACTATAAAAGGACCTACGTGCGAATGGGAGCATATAGCCCCTAAATCAGAATGAGCCATAGTCTACTATCTACCTACGCTAACACAGAAGTCTCAATTAGAGAGTTTTTTTTTTTGCAACCTTGTCATCATGTCATCTTTCACCCTCTCATCCAGGCCCAGCAGCACATGGTAGCAGACCGAAATGGAGGTCATCGCCGCCAGCAGGCCTACATCGCCCCCACCATCGCCACTCAGGCCCCATACTCCTTCCATCACAACAGCCCCTCCCACACGAGCAACGTGCACCCCCACTTGGCTGCCACGCACCTCTCCGGCCAGCCTCACCTCTACACCTACACGGCCCCCGCCGCTCTGGGCTCCAGCGGCACGGTGGCTCACCTGGTGGCGTCACAGGGCTCGGCACGCCACACAGTCCAGCACGGGAGCTATCCGCCAAGCATTGTCCACCAGGTTCCAGTCAGCATGGGCCACCGTGTACTGCCCTCGCCCACCCTGCACCACAGCCAGTACCAGGCCCAGTTTGCCCACCAGGCCTACATCAGCGCCTCGCCTGCCTCCACTGTCTACACTGGATACCCACTGAGCCCCACCAAGGTCAACCAGTACCCTTACCTCTAGAGAAGACACTGGAGAGGCTGACCTGGCACTGCTGCTTCCACACACCAACCACCCTAAGCCCCATCAACACTCTACATATCCTCAAACCCCACTTGTGAACAGAGACAGAGGACTTTGTAATCCTCATCCAACTTCCCCATATGACTTGAAGATTAGATGGAGAAAAAGAAGGAAAAAAAAAAGGATTCACGGTCGTTCTGTGAGGGAAAGACAGGATTTAGTGCGTTACATTTCAAGGTGATTTCTTTTGATTGTTTTTCTCTGAAAAGGGCCAGCTTAGCTTTTCTTTGATTTGTTTTTGCTTTACTTTATATGGAAAGTAATGTCTCATTTGTGTTACTGGGAAGTTTTTAATGTTTTGGGGCAGTGGAGGAGTTCAGATTTGTTTTTCATTTTATTTGCCCATCTTAACTGTGGGAAGGGACTGCTGAACAGAGGTTACAGACTGGAAGTTCGGAATCCCAAGATAATTGGGAGAAGGTGAAATACGGAAACCTGCTGCTCTTCAAAGATAAAAAAATATATATTGATGGCCTTGAACTGTCTTAATATTTCCACACTTTTGGTGTCGAGAGAAAAGAGAGGCGACTTCCTCCACTCCACCTCCTCGAGCCGGAGGCTTCTGGAAATACAACCGACAGAAGACAACAAACTTTTCTAATGTATTTATAGGTATATTTCTTTTGTGTTTCTCAAAACTTCAGTTTTAGCGATAGGTATCTTAGCTGGGTCCCATTCATAGAATGTAGCAGTCTGCACCCATTTGTTTCTAGAACTTTCAAGAAACTTTCTTTCCTCAAACCAATAGATTAATTTGTTCCTCTTTTATAATGTGATTGCACAAACTGGTTATAATAACATAGGCATGTACAATGTGATTGTCTGTGTGCGTGTGTGTGCTACTGTCAGCCATGTGTGTAGTCCACCTCCTTTAGGTTTTGTTCCCTCGTAGTGCCTTACAGATGTAACAACACAGTTTACTCCGCTTGGAAAGCCACGCAACACAAAAGAGAAACACAGCGAGTTGCGTTGTCCCGCTTTGAAAGGCTTGTGATGAGGCACAGTAGCTCTCTTCCAGGTGTAGGCCTTGCTCCCACTGCTTCCACATGGTCCTTAAAGGCAGCGTACTTTCGATGAGGATGATTCATGTCATCGGGTTGATGGGGTTGAGCTCTTTTATTATATGTGCATGAGATAACTTGCCAGGGGTACTTACCAAAGTCATTGATATTCATGATAAATCTTCTTCCAGCGTCGCTCTGAGTTAAAATGCAAATAATGTATGTGGTGTAGATGTAAAAGCGTGTTCTCAAAGGAATTTAGTTGGTTCTTATCAAATATCTCTGAAAAGTAGTTCACTGGAATTGGAAAAATGAACATTGATATGTTTATTTTATTTGCTAGTCCTAACACTGCCACCTGGCCATATTTTGCGTTAAAAAGAGAGCATTGTTGAATGAGTGTCTTTTAGCTGGAAATGACACAAGACAGTGGCAAAAAAAATGTAATTAACTAAAAATATTCTACATTTGCATCGATTTTTTTCACCTTTTGAACTATTTTGAACAATTCTGAGGAAACACATCTATCGCACCATTCCTTAGAATCTTGGTACCTTCTTGCATTATCTAGAATATAATAATTCTGATCAACTATTAACAATGGTAGGCATTTTACTAAATTTAGCTCGTCTGTCATTCGTCACTCTGCTATTTTTGTGTGACGAACTGAATTGCAATCATCAGAAGTCTTTGGGTCCGTGAGTCGGTCCCCCAAAAAAACATCAGGAAAACGGAAGTCCGCCAGTGAAGGACTAACAGTCCGTCAGCCATGGAGTGACGGACCGCCACTGATGGACGCAGTTAGTGACAATTACACTGACGGATGAAAACCCACTTCCGTCATTTTCAAAAGGTGTCCCATCATTTGTCAATCGACGGCAAAACGGGCATCCATCAGTGACGGACTGACTGAGCGTTTTTTGTTGTTTGTACCCTGCATACGTTTTTTATATATATTTTTGGGGTGGGGGAGGGAACCATTGTTCGGGATATGAGTGATTTTTTTTTCTTCTGGATTTCTATTGGTGTTGTTTGGGGTGGTTCTATTTTTATCCATCCATCCATTATCGATACCGCTTATCCTCACAAGGGTCGCGGGGCATGCAGGAGTCTATCCCAGCTGTCTTCGGCAGTAGGCGGGCGACACCCTGAATTGGTTGCCAGCCAATCGCAGGGCACACAGAGACAAACATCCGCACTCACAATAACACCTGGGGGCAATTTAGAAAGTCCAATCAATTTACCATTCATGTTTTTGGAATGTGGGAGGAAACCGGAGAACATGCAAACTCCACACAGGGAGGCCGGAGCCGGGATCGAACCCACGACCTCCGAACTGTGAGGCGGACGTGCTAACCAGTCGACCACCGTGCCGCCCAGTTGTATTTTTATTTTTCATTAAAACAGTTTTTAGTCACTTTTGTGTTATTTCCAGCCAAAAGATGGCCATTGTTGTGGTAAAGTATAGTTTGTTGTGTTTGTGTGTGGCAATATATGTCATTTTTCTGCAGTGCATCACTGCAATGATCTTTTTTGTAAATCTTCATGAGAATACGATCTCTATGGCACCTAAAATGTGCTTCATTCTTCTTTTACTTCACAGGAGTATTGGTAATGATTCCTGTGTTCACTGAATCAGTCATAGTTAAGACGCCAGAGGTCGCTCTGCGTTTTGAAAGCTAGTCCGAGAGGGGCCTGACAGAAAGTGATTGTGCCATGGTTGTGGGGCGGGATTGTGCAGGGTGAGAGATACACTAGTCTCAGCTGCAGCCAAGAGATGAAGTATGGAAGGGTACTGCATAGATGCGAGTGAAGGGTTGGGGGCGGTAGTAGCTGGTTGTAAAGCACTGGTTCTGTTTAGATAGAGAGCGAAGGCAACTCTATCTTTGGAACTATAAAATGGTAACAAGTTGGCACTGAGCAGGTTGATAGTAACACTGAGGCCGAGTGGTTGGTAGGAGCCTTTACCTGATTGCCCACGCTTAAAGCTCCATGAATCCTTTTAACTGCTGTCAGTTACATTTTCCAGCGAGATCATAGGACTGTATTGCGACAAGGGTGGCGTACACCTGGAAGGACAAAGTTGAAACAAGCGTAATTCAGAGCAAGTACACCACCAAGCCGAATGGGATGAACATATTGAAAATCAATAGGGCTGTCGCTTGTATTTGCTGCTTTATTTAACTTCAATTTCTCACAGCTGACGATACATACAGTCCACAGTGGCCACATGAGAACTCCTGCTGGTTTAGTGAAAGCCTTCCCTTCCTTGTCTTTCACGCCATAGTACTTGCATTTGAAGTGATTTTTTTTTTTTTTATTTAACAATATTTGAGCATTTGTTAACATGGCTGTACATGTGTTTATTTTGATTAGAGATTGTTGCAATACTTCTTGTGGCTGTTCCATCAGAATGTGTGTTTCAATGATATGTCTCGCTCATTTCTATTATATTTAGTATTCATTGGAGGCGAGAGAAATTGTGTCAATAATCCAATGGGACCCTGGATGGGATATTTGTAATTTGAGGGCCACTGTTTGGATCAAAGGTAAACCATTGTTTAAAGAAACTTTGTTTTTCATCCTGGTACTTGCTTCCTCAAAATTATTCTCGGACCCCGTTAGTTCCAGCATGCAACCAACATTGCTGGTTAATCATTTGTTAATATAATACACTATTCTCTGTTGGTTTCTTTTATAACATCTTCTTAAGGCCATTTGGGCCTGAGCACATGCGCAGAAGGGAGAGTTTAAAATTGTTATGAGACAGACTACTGAAACATTCCACTGCTTGCGGGAATTTAGCATTTGTTATGCTAGACTGCTGTCCTTCTAAATGCCCCCGCCCCCCAGCCCTCATCACCACCTCACTTCCCTTGATTTCACTGTTAAGACGTTTTGCTTCTCCCACCAAAGAGATCACATTGGCAATGTGCAAGCACAGCCACTGCAAGACACTCACTCCCAGTCTTGCAACCGCGCTGATTTCATGTTGAAATGCTTTACAAGTGCTTTTATGGACATTTCAATTACCCCCCAGAACCGACCCCCGAACTGATGCATAAGTGCATAAATCACAATACACATTATATATTAGTGTAGTCATAGTTTCACAGAACATAATCAGAGTTGTAGATTTTTTTTGTAGTTTTTGTTCTTTAGCGTATTCCCCTTCCTCATGGGCCCCCAAATATCTAAATTAAGTTAGTAATTTAACCTCCAAATTTGCTTGTTAGCCTTTTATTGCAGATTTTTGTACACATAATGCCATGGAATACAATGGGGTGAATCAATTAATTTAATTAAAAAAAAGACCAATACCTTTAAAAGCATGAGTACATGCACAACATGGATGTGTCACATTTGACATCCGAAAAAGCTTTGGATGTTTACGTGTCCATTTTGCAATAATTATACACCCAATCTCCAGCAAATACGCATTTGTGAGATATGTAAAATATCACTTTCCTTGTGATTAGAGGTTCTATATTTTCTCAAGTTCTCTAAGGTATTGTGGAAAATAACTTTTGTGTATGATGCTGTTGTCTATCATTTTCTTTCACATAACCAATGTTTTGTGTATTATTAAAAAAAAGAAGAAGGGGGTCAGAAATGGACATAGATTGAGTGACTTTTTGATTACCAAAATGTTCTTAAGTAAAGTGCAAATGTTTTCTGTTGTTAAAGTGAGCATATAGTCCTCTTTTGTTAGTACTGCCTTCAAAATAACCAACGTACCTCCAAAGCTTTTAAGTGTCATTTAAATTAGAGAAACTTGTAGAAGGCAGCATTTCACTTTTTTAACCTTGGTTTACTCCCACTTAATCTGTCAAAAAGTGCACATATAAAGGTCTGGTGAAACAATGAGAAACATTCCAGTGGGGATGGCATATTACAGTATGTAACACAGTTTCATTTATTTCATCATTTAAATTGACAAAAGTTTAAATCCTGCAATTTTAAGTGCTTTTAGGACTAATGTATGTTTTATTGTCATAATTACAGTGTGTGAAATTACCAAAAGAATTTAAGATCAGTTCCATTGTAAGTTTTTTATCCTCGTTCAAATTTATGGGAACAGTCAGAAGAGGGCCCTCGTTTGTTATATTGAATGTTGTGTGGGTTGCTTGTAATCTGCAATTCAGATTTTCAAAATTCTAGATTCTAATGTAATTTTAAAAGCATGTCCAACCCCCAGCCCCCCAAAAAGACAATAATAGTTGTCGTGTTTACAAGTACAACCAACAAAGTGAAATTTTAAGTGACATTCATTTACATTGAGTAAATATCCAATTTACGGCGGAGTAATATGAGAAAATTGATTACAAACTCCAAGAGCAGTGTCACACATTTTGTATAAGCTACTAAAACAACAATACTGCTATAATATTAGTTTATTTTCTGAAACCATCAGACTCCTTCGCGTCCAGTAATCAAAATAATTATATTGGGAAGCTCATGTGTGCTGCAATATTTCCTTGTACACTTCTCTTTTTATTCTTTTGTGTTTGTTTATTGGGATATGTTGTCTCATTTTTTTCATCAATATTATTATTATTATTGTTATTATTATTATTATTATTATTATTATTATCTGTTCATCTAGTGTTCTGTGTATGCCCTGCTCTCTATCATGTTCTAATTAAGTATGTTATTAGGATGAATACTTTACTGGATTTACAGAGTGTTTAAATGAATATAATGAGAATAAGAAGGATCAATTAAAACACCTTAACCAGTTGCTACTAAACGCTTGTGTTCCTATTATAACATTGTGTGCTTCTGTTAATCATTTTCGTTGTAGAAAAATGGAGTGGATTTCTATTAGGCTACGGGAAACGAATTGTATTGTCATGAATTGACTGGATCATGCTAGACAATAAGCAGCTTGGTCAGATAGAAGACTAGTTATTTGAATTGTCCTCTTTACTAACAGTAGGGTAAGAGGGGGCACGCAATCTGGTAAACTATGTTATAGCTTGTTATTCACTGTTACTTTTGATCATTTTTTCGGTCTCCGAGGTGAATCGAGTTATTAATGACAATTTGTATGCTCACATATGCATATTGTATATGTGTAGAAATATAATCACACTTTGTCTTGGATTTACAATAAACTGTTAAGTCACATGAGTTTGTTGCCCGTGCTTTATACATGTTGCTGGGTTTGGTAGCTGCAGACAACCATAGGTCTCGGAGCACTGGTGGTATCCTGTTGGATGGATCCACCTTGGATGGGCTTCAGGGTGTAGGCTGCTTTTGACTCAAAGCCAGCTAAGAAAAGGTCCAGCAGCCCACGACCCTGAACCAGATCGGCAGTGTGTTGAAAATGGAAGGGATATTACATTGATTAGGTTGATTAGAGTGTGTATCTCCATCATGCACTTCACTGACTCTACCACTAGGTGGATACATTACACCAAGAGGAGGCGCATGCATACGTCAGGCCACTACCTGCAATGCTTTTGATTTAAATGATCATTTATAGACATAGTGACGTCATTTCGCTGAAGTATAAATTACCACCCCCCATGGCGACATTTGAACCCTCAAATTCGGTCGTTGTAACCACATAACTGCAAATATGATACGTTAGGTTTCAGGCAAGAATCTTTATCGATAAGTAAAATCGTGGGCATATGGAGATAAAACGGCATAAACACCATTGACTGCCGTCTCTGTACAGGCATGTGTATTTTGCGCATCATTACTGTAGACGAGGTTGCCGTGGAAGCCGCAGACGCTTGTCTAAAATGACCAACCGAAATTGAAAAAATGATTGACAAACGGGTTGCTCAGCCAATAAAAGCCAACACTGACGGACTAATGGACGAATCAGACCGGTTAGGAGGCGGGTACAATGCAATCCTTGTCCTGGACTAGAGATGGTAACTGCAATCACCAAAGTGTCAAAATGATGCTGGCTGCCAACTTGTTCGTTTTTAATTGTATTTTTACTTAATTTGCTTTGGCGTAGGCATATTAGCACGCCGATGTTCCCATGGATAGCTGCGGGTTTATGCATTTTAATTTTTCCTAACACGGACAAAGGATTTCATTGAGATTTCACCGTGTTTTGGGGTAAGTCTGCATGCGCAGCATAGTATGAGCTGCCTAATCGAATTGTGAATAAAACAAAAATCGCCTTTCCTTTGATCTTAAAGCAGGTTTTGGGCTGTAGTGATCACGATGCATATTTTGTCCTTGCACATTACCGGACATTTAGTTGTATTGAATATTGTTAGCTGCACGAGTTTAGCTTGCGATGGACGAGAGAAGATGTAGGGCAGAAGAGAGACTACTGTCACTGTGCACGGTGGGAGCGAGCCACTGGGAGCTAGCCGTGTCGCACTTTTGTCATATTTAACCAAGTTTAGCTACGTGTTTTGGATTATTCATGCATTTATTTTAAGATTAGGTTATGAGTGGGTGCAGTGAACTTTCAGCCTGAAGTCAAGACTGTGTCCACAGAATCTATGGAAGACTATTATTGGCATGTGTTAATTTAAACACAAGAAAGAGGTTGTATGCTGTGTGGTCCTCGCGTGCCGTTTAGGTACACATTTTGGCAAGATGGGAAATACTGTTTAACGAATAAAGTCCTGATGAAACCCAGTGCTCTCTTAGCTGTAGCCATGGTTATGAGCTATGTAGACCGTGGTCAAACAGAAGGAGTTGATCTTTCAAGTTTCACATTGTTTCTTTCACATCCAGCAAGACACGCACATGTGCTGGCAGAGGAAGACTCCAACCGAAAAACACCACAAGGCCTGGCCTGTCTCTTGGATGAATCTTCACTTTATAACTGGCTGAAATGCCTTGACCCAACCGCCACCATACAATGGCAGGATTAGCCTCCCTTGTGGGTTTGGTGGCGAAAGTCAAGACCCACATGGACGCCCGTGGCCCTGGCACAGTAGTTCTGGGGATGATCCTGTTGATAAGCATGGTAGCAGCGGATTCACCTGTTGCAGGTAAGGGATCACCTGTCCCCGACGTGCAGAATGCCATCAAATACTTCAAGTGAGGTGCCCTTGAGCAAGGCAATGGTTCCTAACCCCCCAAGTCTAAGAGGCGCACCACTTTCAATCTGACATCTCTCCATGTATGCCTGTATGTGTGTTCTCAATTTGTCTGTGTTCTGTGCATCACAAAATATAAAGCATTGCGTGATTTGATTACATTGAGTATATTGTGTATATATATATATATATATATATATATATATATATATATATATATATATATATATATATGTGTGTATATGTATATATGTGTGTATATATATATGTGTGTATATGTATATATGTGTGTATATATATATGTGTGTATATATATATATATGTGTGTATATATATATATGTATATATATATGTATTTTTATTTATATATATATATATATATATATATATATATATTTTTTTTTAAGTTTACCTTAGGGGCAGTGATCATGACCTTGTAATAGCGGTATTAGCTCCAGGATCATGGGCTTCTTTTGTACAGTAAGAATAATCATCCATCCATCCATTATCCAAACTGCTTATCCTTATGAACATGATGTATGCTCAAAATAGCAAAATTGAATATTTTTTACATTGTATTTTTCATTGGATGTTACAATCTTGCTCAAAGTTCTGAACTTTGTTGGAACAGTTTTCATTCAAAAACATTACAAATAAAAGCCACTGATGTTCATTACTTTCAGCTTTATGTTTGTGTAGTGTTTAAAATGAAAATCTATGCGCACATGTACATTAAAAATTGTAGCGTTGAAGTGATTAGAAAGGCATGGAAATGTGTTATGTTTTATTTTGGCAATTATTCATACCACAGTTGTAGTTTCCTGCTAGTCCTCTTGAGCAAACTCCATACGTTTTCGGTCCAGGCGGTTTCATGACTTTCATAAGGATGATGATTCAGAAGTGGTGCTATCAATAAAGTGGGTGTCAAGTTATCTACTTTCCAGTATTTAGTGAAAGGGTTTAAATCGATTCAGTAGGTGGGTTTTTTCCCCAGGCACAGTGGTCCACTAACACCCATCCCCCAACACATTGCCTAGTTAAAAGAACCAGCTAAAGGCAGTCATAAACCCATGATATTATGTGTTAATAGGATTATAGTGACTGACTGACTGGCTGTCAGGAAGTAGAGAATTAGTAAATCCAAAATATGTTTATGCAATAACACCTTTGTTAGCAGCTTTATTTGTTAATCACAGCTCTCTGCATTCTTCTATTCACGTATAAAGAGTGGGACCTCAATTGTTGACCACACTCTTCCCTGTACTGCTGGTAGACTTTCAATTTGGTAGATTTTCAGAACATAATTTTACAGTGAGAAAAACTATATTTGTAGTATTTTTAGTCCATAGTGGCGCTATCACAAACCCTTTATAAAGTATAAAATCAATGTTTTAAGTGAAACATTTTAACATTATTAACGTTCCTGTAAGTTCAATCAGTCTATTATTACTGTTGGGGGGGAACTAAACACTGTCATGGCTCTAAAAACAGTTGGGTTAAAAATAACACAATTTTTCGGTCAAAAATGGGCCGATACACAAATTGCGTCAATTTGACCCACTTTCTTGCATTGTTTGGTGCAAAACAGCCCATTTTGGGCCATTGTTTTTTACAAAGCTACCCATTTTGGGGGTCCACTGATAGTGTAGTGGTACACACGCCTGAGTTGTGTGCGGGCAGCGTGGGATCGATTCCCGCTCAGTGACAGTGTCTATGTGTACCCTGCGACTGGCTGGCGACCAGTTCGGGGTGTAGTCTGCCTTCGCCCATTGACGGCTGGGATAGGCTCCAGCAACTCCCCGCGACCCTGTATAGGATAAGCGGTTTGGAAGATGACATGACATGACATGTCTAGAGAGTATTCCCATTTTGGGGGTTGTTTGCTGCAAAAACAACCAAACCGGGACCCAAATTGTGGATTGGTCAATTTTTGACCCAAAATTGTGTTATTTTTAACCCAACTGTTTTTGGAGTGTGTTGTGAAGAAAAATCCGGGAAAGATGGTTGGCTAAAATTTAGACTTGTTAGCACAAAATTAATTTCAGTTTTTTAATGAATTTGGAAGGATTTCTGTTGGATTTGTGATGTAACATTGCTGTTGGAAGACAAATGTGAAAAAAAAGTGAACAAGTACTGCTCATTTAATTTTCTTGGTATGGACGTACGTGCACAACCGTTTTATTTAGAGTTTATAGTCTATGAATACAATATGTGTACAGTATATAATAAGGTCAAACCCTACCATTGTGGCGTATGTATAACTGATTTGTTTGGTATAATTCCATGCATTTGGTCCTAAACCCTCATTCTGCATGTGTTTGTTTATTATTTGAGTGGTCATATACAATATCATTTAATCATTATCCTTGAAGTCTGTGTAACATATTTTGGCAATTGCCATATTTTATAATGACCTCCATGTTCTCGATTCCTCGCTTGAAATGCTGTCTGTCTTCTAATGGCAAAGCCTTTGATCCATGCTTTTGGTTTCGCCTAGATGAAGACAGACCTATTCATAGACCGTTCTCTCACAAAGAGCAAAACAACTGCATGACTATGGTTTGGACAGGCATCAAACAATTTATAAACAATTTAGAATCGGCCAGTGTCATTGTAAGAACTTTTTGTTTTTACAGCACATTGTTGTATCGTCACAACAGGCAGAACATTTTAAACTAGTCATGCATAGTCATATCACAACTAAAATGCATCCCACCAAACATCATCCAGTTGTTTATTATCATGTAAATGTGTACAATAAGAGATGTCCAACAAAACAATGAGCTTCGTATAAATGTGTGACATACGTTTAAATCCAGGTGTGACTGTCTGTTGTTGTAGTGTCCTTGGGAATTCCTCCCAATTGGATACAATTCATGTTTTTTGTGATTGTGTAAAGAGGGGTTTACAGCCCGCATCCATTTCTAAACTGGTGCCTCATGAGGAAGTCACTTCTCTTTTCCAGACAAGTTCACTTTCTAGTTTCTAGGTCAGACAGGGTATGGCGACTTGCATTTAACTCCTCTTCCAAATCAGACATGACACAGCACTTTCCTAATGTGTGTCACTTCTGTCTGTGTTTCTGGGCATTTGCTTCGACGATATAGCACTCCTTCTTTACTTTACAATGCAACTAAAGGACATTTTGAAACAAGACCACTGGTTGATTTGAGCACGGTGCCTGGCAAGTTCAGCCCACAGAGCTGTAGGCCAGGGAAGACGAAAGTAATCACCAGTGCAGTGAAATTGGATCCGTGTGCGATGACAACATGGTCATTCATTATTCATTATAGCAGGGGGCCAGTGTCAGATCGATGGCTAGAATCCATCCAAAGCTAAATTCAAGGTGCTCCAGCACTCACAGGGCTAGAAAGAAGCAGTGAACTACAACGGATTTGTATCCGTTTATCAAAGTAGGTGAAGCCTTCAGTTTTGCTTATTTGGGCAATTCTTGACAACAGTTTTTTGGGGACCTTAAAAAGTATGCTTCCTGAATGTACACAGATTTGTCATTACTGAGTGATTCGTATTGACAGTTTCATCTCAAGGGAGTCCATAATCTTAGCGAGTAAATAGGACCGGACGGAGAGTTACTGACGATTGAAGCAGTGTAGGAGGATGCAGAGGGACTGAAGTCTTCTGGGCTTCTCATGTTACATGTCTGCAGTCCTGAGAGAATCCCGACTCACAAACAAAGTGAATAGTGGAAACCACCCGTTTTGCGTATGGGCGCTTATCACAAAGCAGGAGTCACAGGGGCACCCCACTCCCCACTCCACTCTACACTGGTTGTAACTTGTTACTGATCTCACATCACGCATACATGGATGCCACAGACCACAGGGTTCAAACGTCTTTGAAATGTTTCAAGCTTAACCCTAGAACACTAACGTTAAATTTTTTAACAACATCCCTAACGTCGGGTACGTCTAACCTGATATAATTCCCCAGATGAAATACAGTTTTCATAGATTTATGGAAAAGTACAACACTGTATGCCAAATTGGAAGTTGTCTTCTTTAATTTCCCAATTCAAAATACCACATTAAAAAAATGGTGTGGGTGAAAATCAGCCGACGTTAGTGTTCTAGGGTTAAAATTAATAGGCTATTTGTGTTCTACATGTAGAATAACACAAACACACTCCACTGTCAAACACAATTTGTCATGTGACCCTGGTTGACTTCCAATTTGTCAGTTCCAAAGTTAGGGAAATTCACTGTGTATCATTTTAAGTGTATATAAACTCTACAATGTTAAGTAACATCTTTACATTCCTGATTGTCATGCAAGTATAAAGGAAAAAAATCCAGTGCATATTAAAAACCCTTTGTAGATGCCTGACAAATTGCTCAAAAAGCTAGCTCATGAGATTTGCTGACATGCATGACGCCACGCATATCAGGCTCATATCCGACCCTTGTGAGGATGAGCGGTTAGGATAATGGATCGATGGATGGATCCTTTTATGTGTAATGTTTCATGACATCACAATCATTTGCATGATGCAGGATTATGTATTCATCGTTCATCATCGACTCCAAAAATGAGCATAGTCATGCTTCCTACGGGTAACTATTTTGGCTACCCATTTTCAGTAAGGTAGTTGGAGACAGTAACATATTTGTTGTTCTTATCGCAGTGTTCAAACACTGCTGCCAATTCGTCTGGCAAAACATTTCTTTCTGATACTGATTCAGATTAAGTTTTTTTTTTTTATGTTGGCACAATTGATCCCAAGAGGACTGAGGGAAGGGGAGCAAAGGGAGGACATTTTCTATGATTGAATTCTAAACGTCACCAGGACTGTCTACAAGCAAGCATTATCAGGTTAGCTTTTAGGGTTGGGCTTTCATGAGAGGTAAGCGGACCTTTGTAATATTGATTCCCGGAAATCACTGCTATATTTCAAATCCACTTTAACAAGTGCACTCAGAACACTGCAGGGGTGGAGCATGGGCCAAGAAAGTAAGTAATACATTTTACATGTAGACCTCCACCAAGTGTTCACTGTTAAAAAACAAAACAAAAACCTTTAACCCCATCTACAACAAAATTGGATGGTTTCTCATTTAGCTCATGTCTCTTTTTGTGGGGCTGAAAATGCATTTAACAATTTAATAATCGGCAACATTATCATCATCTGTTCAACCATCATTTAATTTGTAAACATCAAAGATTAAGCTGGGCATTGGCATACTGCATTCTCATCTGTAGAGCAGTCAGATTACTGTCATCTCCTGTGACTCATGCAATGCATGTTTCAATTGTACAACGAATGTATGTGTCTATCGTACCTCTCTACGACACCACAACCTCAGTCTTGTCAGAACCCTGTCACACTTTCCACCTGCAAAAGACTCAGTTTTGCCTCCAAAATGCTGCCATATGTTTTCAATATCCATGAAGTTGTACTATAAACCAGCTTTAAGCTCCACCACTTGATGATGTTAAAAACAGAACCACGTTTTTTTTCCCTGCACATTTTAGACAACTTGTATCTCTACATTAGTAGTAAGAGATTGCAGAGTCAAAAATCTCTGACTCATTTGTTGAGTTATGTGATGCAGCAATTTAGTTACCAAACCAAAGCGCTGGTTGGTGAATAGATGTTCAGATTTTTCAGATCACTAGATCCAATTTGAAATCCTGGTTGAGGGATGTCTCTCTTGGTTTGTAATAATGTTAACATATTAACTCAATACAAATGGCTGTTGCATTTACTTACAATTGACATACTGTATAGTACATGCTGTTCTTACTGGTGAGGCGCAGTTACAGTATTTCAGTGTTTACACACTTTCTAATGTAATGAAGGTTTGTTGACTTGTGTCTTCCTACAATTCAGTGATCAACTTTTCTTTTAGATCCCTTTTGTGGCTTTAGAAATGATCAACAAATTTATCAACATGCGGTATGAAGCCTACTCAGAACTAGGGTTGCACAATATTTGGGAAAAATATGAATCTCGCAATAATTCCCTATGCAATATTCATATTGCAAAGCCATGCAATAATTTTCCTGTGGAATTGTATTCTTTTTTCTGAATTTGACCAGTCAGATGCAAACACAAATGTGCATCGCCAACCAATAGTTGGACATTATGGCATTACAATTAATTAGTTAAGAACACATTGAGAATGCTTATTTTGCCACTTGAAAAAAAATACAGCACTTCTTTCATTAGATAATAAAAATGTTACTGGAGGACATTTAAATCTTTTTAATGATGTCAATGAAAATAACTGTGATTGGCTGGCAACTAGTTCAGGGTATACTTGTCCTACTGCTCGAAGGCAGCTGTGATCGGCTAACTATCAAACTTGTGAAATTTACCAAATGGAACCGTTGCTCAGTCAGTGCATATACAAGTAGTTATTCATAAGAACAGGACTGAAAGACACATGAAGAACCATGGCCAGATGAATGGAAATGGAACCTCATTAGCCTGTGATGTCTCAAACCATGAATCATTTCAATTTTATGGCATTAATTCTTTAGTGTTGTCAAATTAATGAGACGGCTCCACATTTTTAGGCATGTGCTTCATTATGTTATCCATGAGAATGTGTGCTGAACAGTAGGGCTGCACGAAATCGGAAAAACATGCAATATGCAATATGGTTGTTGAATACAGTATAGCCATATTGATATTATTGCGATATTTAATATGTTCCTAAAGATATGTCATTGTATTATCTCATGAAAGATTTTTTTCTTTTTTCCATGCAGCAAAATAAACAATCCCAATGTATTCTTAACTAATAACTATAATTCCTCTAGATGTTTAACTATTGGATGGATTTAGGTTTGTGTCTGACTTGTCGAATAAAAGCATACAATTCCATAAGAAAATTATTGCATATCTTTGAGATATGAATATCGCATGAACCAATATCACGATATTGATATTTTTTCTTATATTGTGCAGTCCTACTGAACTGCAGGTCACAGTATCAGGCTTGCTGTGTGGTACTGTTACAGTGTGGTACTGCTGAATAACAAAAGTAAAACTAATTATAATAATTTTAAATCATAATAATTAATAAATAATACTTATTTATTCATTAATATCAGAATCTTAGTCAAAGAATACTCAATTCCATGTTAAAACATAAAACTGTAATCATAAATTTAGAACATTTAATTTACGAATCCAAGTTGACACTAGATGATTTAATTTAACGGTTAGTTTCGCTTTGGTTATAAGTGATGATGCATTTGCCAAAATGGGAAGTCACTGTGTCCTTGGCCTTTGAGTACTAAAATACAAAAACACAGTGCCTCTTTAATGTGCCAAGCCGTTTCTTTTGTATCGCTCTAACTGCCCTGAGATTTTGCATTCTTAGAACAAACAGGATAACCCAAATGATGCACTGCTTTTGATCATGTGTATTAGACTTTGTCAAAACTGAAGATAAAGAATATGTCTTGTGGATGTACCACATTCCATTAATTGATTTGCACACCAAAGATAAGAAAAAGGAATGATAAAAAGCAGTAGTAGAATGAAGGGATGTGGTAAACCCGAAGGCTTACAGATCAGTATTTCAAATCCACGGGTCCTGCGAAATATTTGTCGTCCATCTGTACACGCATCAGTGGTTTGTTTTACCGACATTACCAGTCCAATAATGTATGACCAGCCGAGTGTAACACGCTCATGTTTCGGAGGGACAGCTGGTAGATCTAGCCTTGAAGACCTTTGTCAGGTTTTGTCTCTGTGGCTCAATGCATAAATGCTGTCTGTCACATAGAGTGAGGCCTGGGTATCATTTCTCGTTAGCTGTCAGTAGTTAGATTTCTCCTGATTACTGTAATTATTTATAATTACCAGTTAGGTCCTGTACCAGTTTTAGAGGTAAAACAAAACAAAACATTCCATGTATTTTAAGGAAAAGCATTTTACTAGCATCTTCATGCATATCATGTGTGTTGTTATTATTCAAATGCTAATATTTTATAACGTTGCCATTTGAACTGTCACAAATATTGCAAACGTAAGACTGTGCCACTGTAGGGGAGGACTGACATGACATGACATTTTAAGGTCGTGCGCCATAGTATGACCTCAAACAACGATGTATTTCTCTGGCATACATACAAGCTGCACATTTTATCCATGGAGTGCCTATATTTATGGGTCCATAAAGTTGTCACTGTAGCGAAGTGGCTATTAATTACACGAGGGGTCAGGCCACAAGCTTATGTACAAGTGACCAACTACACTGAAAAAAATGTTGTGCATCATTTACTCAATTTTCTTTTGTTAAGTGGTTGCACGAGATAAAATCATCTGAATCCAGATAGATTTTTTAAGCAGACTGCTTTAATGTATCAGGGTACAGATTATTTTATTTTGTACAACCACTTGACAAAATAAAACTGAGTAAATCCAACCATTATTTTTTTCAGAGCATAGTCACGGCTGACCTGTTTTCTGAAGCTGAGCCGTGATTGGTTTTTACCTGAGGCCTGAGTAGTTGTGATTGTCATTTTCAGTCGACAGAAGCTTTTTTTAAATGCTCTGTAAATAAAGTTGAGTTGAGTTTTAATTGTTAACCGCATGCTTGTTCTTATCTCTGGCCAGAGAGCTCGCCTAACTCATTGTTAAACTTAATCTTCTTCTTGCTTCCCTGTAGATGAGTCTCTGTCAGGCTCTACACACCACGCTAACGGATTTCTTGGAGATGTTTCAAGTCCAACAAGGCCATCACTATCACCCTCGCCACCCTTTCTTACTACTTTCTTTGAGAAGGAAGACACATCTGGCACTCAACAACTTATTCCTCAACCCCGCCATGAATCCCTCACTCTAAGTGACTTCAATGCAAAACAATCACAGCCTCTTATTACTCCATCATTGCATCCATCTCAACTTGTTTTGGGATCTTTTCCACAATCAGAGGAATCTAAACTTTCAAATGACTCTAAGGTGGCTCAGATAAATTCTGCCAAACAAGCAATGTTTTTACAAACTGCTTCAATATCGCTGACACAACCTCGGTTAAATTCTTCAAAGCCTTCTGCTTTTGAAAGGTCAACAGTGCCACAGCTTGGTTTTACAAAAGAAGAAACTCAAGGTGTTCGAGGCAGTGAGTCAGAAAAAATACTTACAACAGTGAACTCACTACCTGGTGAACCAGGTGACCCACTGGATTTCAGTGATACCCCATCAGATGAATCTTATATTTTAGATTATGTCTTAAGAGACTCAACAAAGGGTCCAAATACAATAAAGTATGGGAACCATCTACGTACAAATGGTTCCCCAATGCCAGAGAATGAACCAGTGAACATTCTCTCCAATCCTCATGACATTTTATCCCCAAGCTACAATGTGCCTTTCATCAACCCTCATCTAATTTCCTCATCCTCCGAACCAACAGATGCTCCACCAGAGGACCCGTACCCCACAAATAGCATGGACTTCGACTGGGGCAGTGGAGATTATTTGGAGACGATAGCATTCGGTCCAGAAGAACAGGACTACTCTCTGGCCACGAAGCTTCCCGACACATATGATCAAGAGGACAATAGAGAACATTACGATACAGCCTTTCCCTCCAGGGTGGGAACATCCCTTTCGTCCTTGCATCACCTTTATATCCTGCCCTCTTCAAACCCGATTACAGTGTACTCAACACATTTACTTCTAACATCAGTGGATCCCTCTTATCTTTCCACAGTTCACTCCACAATTGATTATACACAAGAGCTTACCCCCACAGTTCTCAGTGAGACATTAGAAGTATCAGACAACATAGATTGGTTGGATACTTACAGTATTCAACCAACCGATGTCCTGTTACCTGACATGAACAGCTTGGAGTATTACACCACACAGCTGACTAAGGAGAAGTCTGGTTCAGGTGGTGAAGCTGAACAAAGAGGGAATGTCACTTTGCTGTCCATCAGTTCTTCAGACATCACGTTGCCCACCAGTACCATCACCAGTGATGTAAAAGTAACTGAGGATGACCCCTATAGTGATTTGTCAGGCTTTGAACCTCATGGTGAAGCAACTATCATAAGAACAACAGATATTTTCAATAGCTCAAAGCCTTTTCTGCAACGTTCCGTAGTCACAACACCCTTTCTTGATGCCCCCTCCTCCCTCTGGGCTACTCATATGTCAACTGTAGATTGGTCGGCAGGTACTCATACTGTTGGCCTGCATAGCTCTGTAGTTATACTACCCAGCCCTACAGATTTTTTGCCAGATGATGTAATGTCTTCCTTCTCTCTGACTGATGTCCAGTGGTTTGTCACAGAGGTCTTCCCACTAAGCACTACCCTACACCCTACTTCAGTCTTCACTGCAACAACAGCTTTTTCCTCTGGTCCAACTGGGCATCCTTCAACTGAACAAATGTTCAATAGCACTTCAGTCTCATCCAATGGGTCTTCGCCCTCCCCTGTTATGTTGGGTGATCAAGGAGTGACTAAAGATGAATTTGACAATCCAGCCACAATGACCTTGTTCCCAACCAACAGTGAAGCTAATACCATCCCACCCACTGCTGCATCTCCAAGTGCCAACACAAGTTCTTATCAAATTGTCAACGTTATCCCTGTTACGGGCGGTGAGTGGCAGACTACAACTCTGACATCCAGACGGTACCTCTGCAACCTTGAGAAACCAGAGTATTTAATTAAAATAGGTAAGTCATTCAATTCTTCTTTATTAAGTTACATATATCTAGACTTTTTGTATTTGTGTGGTTATGCTGTATGTGAATCACCATGCAAGATGTGGGAAAAAAATAAATACCGTATAATGTATATATCCTGACTTTATACATTACTGTAAAGGTTTGCCATCTGGGACCAAAGTTGAATACGCCAAATCTCAAGTCGGAGAGATCCTGAAGCGGGAATTTAACAAATCGTTTGAGTTACAGGTACATTCTTTTCTGCAGTGGAATTAGAAAGATGCTCTATTGATGTTGTACTATAAATACAGTGGTGCCTTGACTTACGAGTTTAATTTGTTTCATGATCATGCCCCACGGTCAAAAAAACAGCGGTGTTCTCTAATCATCTTTCCCAATTGAAATGAATGGAAACACTAGCAAAATGTGTAAGAAAAATACCACTATACAGTATTGTACTTTATAAAACCAAAAACTGATATCGTCATTAAATAGAATATGGATGGATGAGACATTGAACAGATGCATCATGAGTTTAGGCTTCAATGCCCATTTATATAGTGCCCCTTTTGGTGTACGTGCATTGGTCACAAGAGGACAGTATAATAAAAAACATATTACAAGGAAGAAATTCACAGTGACTCATTAAGATGCAGTAATGTCTCATTTTTCGCAGGGATTTAAACATGTCTGTGAGTATCTTCTGTATGCATGTGTTGCTCCACCGTTAGTGTTCAAATATCAATTGCCTAAATGGTTACAACTACCGCACACGGACCTATATATGAATGGACTAACAGTGCCGTTTTCTCACTGCGAAGTGAAGCGCTTCACTTCATAGAGAAGTGAAGCCACCGGCAGCCATCTTACATTTCCACTCTCTAAATTTGCCTAAGTGAAATACATAGATTTATGTAGACATTTTCACGTTATTTTCTGTCTCTATGGCGAAAATGCCACCGTGTATGGCATACGTTTGTTCCAATAAGTCTAGGAGAAGCGTGATATACACAGTTCATCGGTAGAAATGAAATTATACATTTTCTCTTCTAAGGTATATCTCTGAGTGCTACTCAAAGATTCCATCAACCACCAACAATGAATTGAAAGCAAAGCCAACTATTGGACAAAATTTGCTGTGAAATTAAACCTAACCTCTGTCAGTCACAATTCACCATAACTAAGATAATTTACTCTGAATGGTTGATGCAAACGGTGAAATTCGTTCTTTGAGAATCTCTCATTACGCCAAACAAGGATCCTAGCACAAAACAGTACTCTGATAACAGTGTTTTCAGCTCAAAAATAATAGAAGTTGTCAGTAACAGTAGCAATGTAAAATGGCTGGCTTACAGCTTCAGCCGTGAGGGGCCTATTGATAGTCCATTCATACAGTATAATACGGCCATGCAAACCTCAACATTAATGCTAGTGTTTTAGCCCGTCTATGACGTTTTGTATTGTGTGTCAGCATTAACCTAGTGGAGTTTTGTGAGCTACTGTATGTGCTTTGGGTTAACACATACAGCGTTAATTTTATGTTTAAACACATTTATTTTATGTTTGAAATTCAACTGCCAGTGGCAATAAACCGCTTGAAGCAAGCACTGTGTGTTGAATTGTTCATGATCTGTTGCATGTTCTGAAGTTAGCTCATACGATTTAGTCCTTGCAATTCTAATTTTTGCTCACAACTCAAGAAAAAAAAAATTGGCCGAGCAATGGCTCATTTCTCCAAAAACTCGGAAGTCGAGATACCACTGTACTGTTTTGTATTTTTACTCCCGTAACTTGAGCCCTGTACTGACTGCCCCAAGCAAATGTTACAAAAGATTAACCTTTATTGCTTTGTATGTTAAGGTTATAGAGCCACCACCAAAGTTTGTATTTCGGGTTGTATCCGATCCAGTTGTGTATACAGCCATATCTGTCATCAACGCCTTACGAAGGTCAGGCCACCGCTTTCTGTATGTGTTGCCCCACTGGATGACACAAGGCAATAAATATCAAGTACACACAGGTGAGTTAGCTTTCAAATGATTCTATTTTTCAACATAATATTTTGCTTTCATACTGTACTTAAATTCCTTCTTCCTCTCTCTATGTGCAGTGCTGCAGTTTGTTCCAGGTCACATTGATGTACGGTTTTGCAACTTCAGTGAGCACATTGAACAAGGTTTGACCATGGCCTTTGCAGAAGCAGAAGTGCGTCAGCGCTCCAAGGCCTTAACCAATTTTACAGTGCATGTAAGTGGAGAGAAATGGTGGGAAAATGTGAATTATCACCTTGCACTTTGTGGTCATAATTTCATACATGTAGTGAAAATCAAAGAAACAGCAGTTTCGTCTCGCGAGTTTTTCCCTTGGTCTTTGCAATCAAAATCTAGATCTGTCAACGCTCACAGATATTTTGTTACCCAAATCTCTGGACACAACTTCATTACGGCCGGAATATGCGGTGTTGCGAATGTTTAAAAAAAAAAAAAAATCATGGTCCTGGATCACATTGCCAAAACGTGTTGAAAACAAGCAAAAACACGTAAATACGTCGATAATTGCAATCAATATTTGACAACACACTGCTTCTGCCGGTGGCTCCGGTGACATGATGTGTCGCTGTGGAAGTGAGCAGACGAGTCCAAAGTTAGCTGAATGCTAACGACTTGACACTCATCCCGATTGCTGCTAGTTTTAATTCATTAATATCAGCAGCGACAAGCAAGGGCAGCAAATGAAGCTTCTTTAGCAAATTATTATGACCATTGCATCATTGGTTAGGCTTGTGAAGCTTAACTAATAGTGAGTGACATTTTTAATTATTTGTTTTGTTTTTTCCTCGAAAGTATGTCTTCATCTGAAAATGTTTTGATTTAAAATGTCTGCATTTCCATGTGTATTTGTGGGCAATGTGCATTGTCAGAATGTCCTCTACAAAGTAAATACTTAAATAATTTTTGTTTAATTGACTCTTTTTAGCATTATTAATTTGTTCGATACAATATCAGTGAGGTAACTACTCAGTCATAGCCATTAATGCAAAGTGGGCACCAGAAGCTCCTGCGAAACGTAAGAAAAAAATGCAAAATAGAGGTTGATTTATTATTATTAATATTTTTATTATCATTATTATTATTACTTAATTATTTGTTTTTAAATATGTTTATTTGGGGAGATTTACGCCTCTATTTCGCTATTGCGACCTACCTGACATGGTTCCCACCCTTCTAAATGTTAAATTTGAAGGAATAAAAATGAAGGATAAATACCAAGCTGCAGGATGTGAGAGGAACGTGAGCTACAACCCCGGCAGTGGACGATTTCGATGGAACGTTGGCTGAGAACTATGTTAAAGTTTGAATTATTATCCTAAAATTGGCTTCCCTTAACTAAAACCCTGCGGTGCATTTTAGCTACAATCCTGGTGTAAATACACTTTTAAACCGTTGTTGTTGTGCAAAGCGAAAGTTAGTGTTATTACTTCTGCTCTTGTTGCTGCTGAACACCGCTGTTTACTATCCGCTTATCCGGATGAACTCTGACTTCCTGAATGGCACATTTGAATAACGTTAAAAGATTCCGAACAGAACGTTGTTTAAATGTGCTGTTCGATTATTAGCGTGGACGAGACTGGTGAGATGCAACAAGGGAAGATGCTGGGTGAGGCTGCGATGATGAGCAGCCAATCAGCTCATGGGATCAATACACTCGTGCTCTCATCGGTCGATCTTGCATGGGGAACCAATGTACAAAGCCTCTGAGTCAACTCTTTTTGTTTGCCATGCTGGGAAACTTTCTCTCTCGTGCATCAACATGAAACAACGCGTCTTTCCCTAATACGGCTTCCGATATGGCTGTATTTTTTCATTTTTATTTTTTGATTCATATTTTTGAAAACTCCGCATTGCACTGAGGCCGTAAAGTGACGAGGGATTACTAGAAGAGAATGGTTGCTGAAATGATTTCAGATTGTAAACCTCTGATTCGTACGAGACCTTGAATAAAAATGGTGGTTTTCTTTAGATTCAAATCCAACGTTTTCACTGCTCAATGTATGATTTTTCTATTTGCAGTGAGGACAGAAGGTCAGACATTATTCTCCGTGCCCACAATATATAGTGTTCCTGAATGAAATGTAGAAGGTCTTTGAATTGAACTTAGGGTTACTTTACACATGGGGTTTGGTCGTACAGATGTCTTCATGGTTGACCTTTATGCAACGTTGCGGGCTTCCAAATCAAAGCCCCATTCATCATCGTGCAATTGCCTTGCGACAATTCCTGTGTGTAGTACCTTTCATCAGCTGGGAGAGTCTCAAATCCATCCATCCATCACATGCTTTTCCAATATTGTGCAGGCCATGCATCCAGTAAGTGAGGGGCTGGCCGAGTGATTTCAGAGTGCTAATAGCAACAGAGCAACCATGCGGGAAAAGCCTCCCTGTTACTTCCTGGTAGGCTGCTATGCAAGCAGCTCCAAATATGGGCAACCTTGCAGTGGGGTGCTGTCGCACTTACGCACTGCTCCACGGCAAACAAAAAGAAAACCAAATGCAGTGTGAAAAGGTTTCACCACATTCTGTGAACATGCCCCCAGTGTCTTAGAGTGGAAAGGATGTACCGTAATCATGGAAATGTATTTATTTTTTGTTCAAATTTGGCAGGGTTATGAAAACTAACTTCTCTATTGTGCGTCAAATTTACATACTTTTTGTTTTACACTTTACAGTGAAATTTTGGGGGGAAATTTGTATCCGTTATGCATCGCGTTTTGATAAACTCTGCCTCGAAAGCAACAACCATACAAGTTAAAGCCTTTTAACAAGGTACTAATGATAAACATTTTTGTCTCAGCATAGTCTTAGATTTTTTTATTTTTGTAATGCTCTTGAAAACTATTGTCTTATTAAAGTCTAAACAAAAACACAATTTCTGTCATCGCGTCCTCTAGATGTCTGAGAATCTTAACCCAAGATTCTGATTCTGAAAATCCATCAGCTTTCTATTCTTGTCTAGTACATGGCATATATCTGTGATTAACTATTGTCCGCCAAACACCAAACATACTCTTTTTGTTCATGCTCCAGTTTTTGAGGATCATAGGAGCTCTTGTTTGTTAATAAAGACCTTACTTGGATAAGTACAAAGTTGGCTTGTGTCAAATTTTGTGTAACCTAATCTTGTGGCTGTTCTATATATTAGGATTGTTTTGGAATTTGTTGCAGCATGGAATCATTTCATAAATAAATAAATAAGAATGCCCCGGGCCAAACTGCCCAATTGTATGCCCTACTTTCGATTAACCAAAGATGAACTCTTTCAGGGATTGAGGAGATATTCTACCAAAGTAAAGCTGAAAATGACTTTTCCCTATAGACCTTATAAATTGAACATGATTTTCACATTGTGCTGCAGATTATCAATATTACCATGGGTGTTCCAAGAAATCTGCAACATTTGGAGAGGTATCCCGTGGAAATCACCTTCACTGTGCACAGCCCCCAGGGTTATCTAATGGGATCAGAGGTCAGCATTGCTCTAATGAAGCTCACCAAGGTGGAATTCAGCTATTACATGGGCTTCCCTGTCCTGCAGATTGCCGAGCGTAAGTCTTACAGAGTTTTTTTTTTTTTTTTTTTTTTTTTGCTATAAATGCATTTTTCACTTAAATGTACAGCACAGTGAGCTCTCTTATTTGACCTTTCTTCCGATGGTGGCTGGAACAATGTCATGACTTTATGATTTTCTTCCCCCTCATCAAAAGCGTTTCATTATCCAAAGTTAAACACAAGCCAGTCCCTTCGCTCCTCCTGGGTGAGAACAGGTAAGATGGTTTCTGTTAATTGTGATGATCAGCCATACAGTTCATGCGAGTTGGGCAACTTTTGTTTGAAATGCTTATCTTACTTCTGCTTTTCATGAATATAGTTCTCTTGGGAGTATTGGATAGCGAAGTGGGGCAGAGGACCTTTCAAGCCAACATCGAGCGCAGGGTGGCCCTGCTACTTGGGGAGGCCATGGGATTAGTCAGACGCGTCAAGAGAGCCACCACTGTTGGCAACAGCAGCGTTCAGGTACCCTGTGTTATTATAATGTGTATAATTTGAAAGTGCCGGCACAAACTTGCATTTCAGTGATCTTGAAAATGTTATGGTGCGAGTGAGTTGTCTATCTTTTCACCAAAATTAACCCTTGCACACTTGTCTGTTTGTAAATAGATGACTGAACGTTGATTTTGTCCTTGTGCCATTTGCATTTGCTACCACGTGGTTACTGAGGGCTCCTTATTGGAGCTTTTCAGTGTTGCTGTGACCACTGAAAGCCTTACTGCTTTACTAATCAGGCTCTAGCTTTTGTGGGGTTGCCCTGCACCTGCTCATCAGCCTCACACGGAGCTAGTTGGGGGCCATGTTGCCATGGCAACAACATCCCATTCAGCATCCCATTCAGCCCCAATTCAAGATCACAACTGCACAAAATGTCGATCCTTTTCTTCCCTGTAGCCCTCCTCGATGCTTCCTGTGAGCTCCAAAACTGCTAAAAAATCACATACATTATTCATTGTTTTTCTCCTCTCTACGCTTGCGTTTTGCATTTAGCATGATGAAGGCTTTGTCTCTGTATTTTTAGAGGGGAGACATCCACAGAGATTGATGTTTGGTTAATCCATCAGAGGAAAGGGAAATGCAAAACAGAAAGTTCTTAAACTGGAAGGTTGCCAGAGTAATAACTATCTTCCTGGCTGAGTAGCGACTTAACTGTGCCAGACTTCTCTGTCTTGTTGTGTCATAGTAACAGAAAGCACTTAAGAAGCAGTGGTAAGCATAATGTGCTGTGTTGTTGTGCCTTTGGGCATTCAGAGAGAGCGTGTGCATACACAAACACACAATGATGAGAAAGTAAGCAATTTGACTTGATGTAAATTATTCATATTTTTACATTCTAGATGAAACGTTTTCTCCGTGACTTTATTAATTGGCTTAACTATGAGGTAGAATCATGTTGTGATAGATATAATATTATTTACATTATTTTATTTTAGTTTTTCACATCAGGTTTTATTCACACAAAGTACCACCCTCCTCATTGGGAATTGATTTCATTATTTAAATTGTAATTTCAGCATTTCATAAATAAGGGTCTCATCCTTTATCATTTTTTTTTGACATCTTATTTCCTTTCTTCCTGTCTTGTCTATTGGTTTAGAATATGATGGCATAATGATTGCTAAATACATATGTGATAGATATAAGAAAAGCAGGGTTAGTCCCTGAACTGTAATAACATGTGTTATTACAATTTTAATACATGTATTATGCTTGATATCAGAGTTACATGTTCTCATTTCCTGGGCTCAAAAGGTGCGAATGCTAAAATCTCCTAGCCATCCAACCCTTTATGGTAATATTGATCCTATTTATGGTATTCACCATTTTTGTCAGCACATAGCAACAAAGGTATTAGATTCAAGACACAAACAATCCAGGGTGGTGATAGATAAAGTACACGATGTCCATGGACTTACAGTATTTAAATCACCAGTAGTTATTACCTGCTCATTTAATGAGGGTACCCGCTTACATTGTCTGTTGCTGCACTGGCCAAGCGCAGTAACAATGTTTCAGTTGCACACAGATTGCTATATCGCTACAAGACATATCCATGTAAGATGTGAGAGACGCTTTGATTAGCAACAAATGTGGTTTGCTAGGCTCGTGTTCATGCCCAGTTGCCCGCAACAGCACAAACTCCCCTCTTTTTTTAAAAATGTGCTGGCTTGCATGCATCTGCGAAATTACCAACACGCGGTCTAACTTGCCTCCATGCAGATTTACGTCACGCCTTGCACCAGTAACAAAAATAAAGGCCTATTTGTCAGCCTTTTGATTGACTAGTGACCCAGCCAGGATGTACCTCGCATGATCGCAAAGTTAGCTGATTGTCAAAGCGAACTCCTCTTTGTTATGTCAATTCACAGGTTGTGAGCATGAATCGGCCTGTAGGTGTGGACCATCCCTTGGAAGTTGTGTATTTTGTGGAGCGCCCTGATGGCCAGAGGGTCCCTGCTGTTGAAATGGCAAACATTCTCAACAGCTTGGATGTACAAAAGGCCGCCATCATCTTGGGGTACCGTGTTGAGGGCATTTTAGCACAACGTGAGTATCTTCATTATGGCAGTTCACTGATATGATGGTGCTTGATGCCGATAATGTAACTTCAAGTCCTCTTTGAAGCCAAGTTTTTTTTTTTTTACCCATAAACAATCATTTAAATGTCTTATTCATCATTTTGAAGCAACAAACACATATGAACTAAATTGTTGGTACCTGTCCATTGAAGAAAGAAACCCCCTCCCTATGGTTATTGAAATAACTTAAAACTGACAAGACTGGACTCTTCTAATTTTAATATTAAGAAACCTCAAAGCATCTGCCAGACTGAAAAAGAACGCTGTACCTACTATGAAACGTGGAGGAGACTCTGTCATGTTCTGGGGCTGCTTTGCTACATCTGCCACAGGGTTGCTGAACCTGTGCAAGGTGCAATAAACTCGCAATGCTGAAGTGAAAAAAAAGCTTGCTCTCAGCCACAATTCACGGGTCTTTCACCAATATAAAGACCCAAGGCACATAGCTAAAAATACCCAAGACTGGCTCAGAACAAAACACAGGATTATTCTGAGGTGGCTTTCTGAGCCCTGACCCTAAATCTTATTAAACAAAAATATGGGTCAACAGGTGGAGAGGTCTCAACTAGTTCCAGAAAATGTTTGATTCCAGTCATCAAAAGGTGGTGCAAAAAATATTAAGTTCTTATGTCCAAGCCATTTTGATTTGTTTTTTAATTATTCTGCACCACAAAAAGCAATGCCTGATTTTCAGTGAATTTTAAATGAATTCACCTTAAAGCGGAAGTCAACCCAAACATATTTTTTTTCATGAATATGTTCTATGCAAGCTCAATAGTTGAAGCAAGGCATTCTGATAATTATTGTGTTTGTGGAATAAGAGTTAATCCACCTGTTTTTAGCCATCTGTGGGGGCGACCATTTTGTCACTTAATGACCAATCACGATTGACCTGTTTTCTGAAGCTGAGGCGTGATTGGTCATTACTTGAGCCCTGAGCAGTTGTGATGTCATTTTCAGTCGACAGAAGTGACAAAATGGCTGCCCCTGAGATGGTTAAAAAGGGGTGGATTTTGCTTCTTAATTCATATTCCACAAATGTAATCTTAATCAGAATGCCAGGTTTCAACTAGTGGGCCTGCTGGGAACATGTTTTTGAAAAAAAATATGTTTGAGTTGATTTCCTCTTAAAATGTATTGCTACTTTTAACAGGTATATCAGCAAGCATTGTGTGGTTTTCTTTTTTTGAACATTATATACAGTATAATATTACCGGTATATGGAAATTTTGTCCGTATAATATCAGAATCAGAAATAAGGACACTAACTTCTAGCTCCATGTGATCCTTCGTGTTAGTTAATTACCCTCCCTCGCGTGCAATGTACCAACAGTCTAACTCTGAAGAAGGGACAACAGGCTAATGAGTCCCTCAAGGGAACTCCGTCCTCATACTGACTGTTTTTACTTAATTAACTTCCCCAAGGGATAAAGCAAAAGTTAATTTTAAGTAATGAAGGTCTGTTTTGTTACAATTACAGCTAAGAGACAAGAACTAACTATCCAATGAAAAACTGCATCTCCACTTTGTGTGTGGCATAACGTAAGGGCAATAGAAACAAATGCCAATGATATGTGTGCAACTTATGTCTGTTACACTTCAGCTGTTGAGAAGGTGCCATCGTCACCTTCTAACACTGAGAACCCCAACATGTGGATCATCATCGGAGTGGTGATTCCTCTCCTGGTGGTCATTATCATCATTGCCATCCTCTATTGGAAATTGTGCCGGACAGACAAGCTGGAGTTCCAGCCAGATGCCATGACGTCCATCCAGCAGAGACAGAAGGTATGTACATACTACAGAGCTGTTTTGGAATCAGGGGTTATTTACTTATTTAAAAGCATTGCCCATTGCCACACAATCCCCTAATTTCAAAATATCGTTTTATACAATTAGAGCCAAAGAAAGAGATTATAGTTAACAATATTGTATTATTTCAGCAAGGATTTTATGAATGGACATGAGCTGGATTGGGTATGCAATATTGGGATGGACCCCTAGTACATTTTCCCTGCTTCATGTTTTTCTTTTCCACGTTAACTGCAGTATTTGACATCTTGCATTGTATGACAAAGCGTCACTGTCTGTTTAGTACTTCACTGGCCTGACTTCCATGCAGACAGCATGTGCAGCAGCAGTTACCACTCAGTGATGGTGTGAATGCAAATGTTACTGGTTGTCTGTCCCTATATTTGCAATTGATTGAGTTGTACGGATTCCACCTTTGGCCTGATGTCAGTTTGGATAACCTCCATTTTCCTGCAAGCCAGAACAGGAAAAGTTGTATAGATAATTACATTACATGCTGGGGGGGTTCCAAGAAAAATAGCATAGAATATCGCATGGTCCTAAAATAGCACCAGACAACAATATTCTTTCTCAGCTGCTCATTCCTCAGGCATGTCCCGATGTCCGACATCATTAAAGCGTACTGAAATGTATTTTTGGTCTTTCTTTCTTACCAGGCTGTGTTTGATGTGTCTTTGTCCAGTTTTGTTCTTCTTCTAGCAGTCATCAACCCACATTGATGTAATTTGGTTACATGTACAAAAGAAACTAATTTAACTTCGTAATCTGCCACATAATGCCACTCACCCTTCTGCTCACAGTCCGCTACCTCACAGAGACCTGTTCATCAGGCACTACCTCAACATGAGGGGGGTGTTGAGTTTAACAAAGATGAAAAAGAAGAGTGGAGTTATGAGGAGGAGGAGGAGGAATATGAAGATGAAGAGAATGAGGAGGAGGAAATCAATGTTAAAAACAGAAAGGTATCAAGTAGTAGTTACAGAGTAGTGTTTGGTAGTTTGCCAAATGAGTGTGTGCTTGCTGTCACGAGTGTGGCTGTTAGTACACAGTAGATTTCGTAGAGTACGTTTTACTCTAAAAAGGCAATATTTGGTCCCAGTCCAAATAGAGTAAAATTTACACTTGGAAGAGAATGATATTAAATTTAAATTTCATTTTATTTTATATTAAATATTAAAGTAAATTTTACACAGAATACACAGAAAAACATTTGGAGAGGTCTTTACTTGAAAAAAAACATTTTCTGGAAAAAAAGCTTTTTCACACAGAAATTCAAAGTAAATTTTATAAGGAGAGTTTTTGAGTCAATTTTACTTGCATTGTATTAATTTGTTTTTTTATTTTTTAAAAAGTCACACAAGGGTTGAGGAACGTACCAACAACCTTCAGGTTAGAAAATGGCCACTCTACCACAGGAGCCATGTCACACCTATACTGTGAGTTAGTAAATTACGGGTGTCTTCAAATGGAGAAAAAAAAAATCCTGTCTCCTTTTGGAGGTACAAGTATTCCGCCTGACATGAGCGATTTACAAAAGTCACATTAGGAGCGCAATGGCTCAGGTGGTAGGGTGGCCGTCTCCCAACCTAAAGTTTGATGTACGTTCCTCAAACCTTGTGTGACTTTTTAATAAACTAATACAATGCAAGAAAAAATGACTCAAAAACTCTCCTTGTAAAATGTACTTCAAATCCCTGAGAGAAAAAACTTTTTAATAGTTTTTTTTTTTCAAGTATATCACTCTCCAAATGCTTTTTTGTACAAAATTTACTCAGAATATTATTCTCTTCCAAGTGTAATTTTTGATCTGTATAGACTGGGACCAAATATAGTCTTTTAAGAGTAAAACATAATTACTGTGTATATGTTAAAACAAGTAATGTTTCTTCACTATTAAAAAGACTGCGTAGCTACACGTGGAAAGAATCTATCCTGTCAACCGTTGCTTCTGCTCAGGGGACCCTCACTCTAATGAGCAAAGACAGTACAAGCAGTGAGGAGGAGGAAGAAACTGACGAAGAAGGGGATGACGAGGAAGAAGAAGAAATTAAGTCTGAAACGGAGCCATTCAAAGCACAAGAAAAACAAGGACAAAAAAACAAAGCAACACAAAAGAGAACAGAAGAGATGAAGAAAGAAGAGAGAATGACAGTGTTTCCAAAAGGGAGGCGGGTCAAGCAGGAGGTACAGACAGTAGTAGCCAGACAGATCGATGTGTTTGCTGCTTTGCTGGACATTAGGACCATGCTTTGCCCTCTGTGAACTGTGTTGTTGTAAATTCTTCAGATTTGTAGGAGTGTCAAATATCTATGTTTTGAGTTGATAGATTTCTAGATGTGTGTTTGTGTTTGCTAAAATTAGTAATTTATGTAGGGCAGATTACCACTTTGTAAGCCTCCTCAATCCTATCACAAGAGTGTGTCTATGTTTCCTACGTGTACATTTGAGATCACTCCTTCAAAGGTTGCCATTGTTTGCATGACAGATACACCGCACAGATGTAAATGCCATAGCAAACGAACGTCACACATCAATACGTGCATTTATATACATCGAAGGCAATGGTTTCCCAATCATATCAGATTTCATTGACCTCACTCTCACAAAGTGTCACACATGCATCACCACTGTCATGAAAACTTCTTATCCAATATAATTATAATCAATATAATTGATTTGATCGTACAATTTACTCTTTTTTTTTTTTTTAGACAGCCATGCAAGCCAGAACATTGTAACCCTGCTGTTGAGTAAGCATCCAGCTTTTGATAGCACTCTTTTATGGAGCAAACATCTCTGTTTCAGTTACAGGCCCCCAGTGTGAAAGGCTTTGACTTTGCTAAGCTGCATCTGGGCCAGCAGAATAAAGATGATGTCATGGTGGTCCAGGAATCCATCCCAGCGGGGCCTTTACCCATTTCAGATAAGGAAGGCCCCAGTCTTTCCCAGAATGGGGATGTCCCCACTCCCATATCCAAAAACTCTGCCTCCTCCACCAGAGCGCCCCGCAGCTTTCGAAGACGAGAGAGGTCAGTGCTCCTGGCAGCGCAAGGGGGGAGGAGTTTTTATCACTAACAGTCTTTTCTGTTAACGGTTTTATGAAACCAAAGCAAAAAATAAACTTGATAGGAACAGGAATAAACATCTCACTATACATTTGATATTAATATTAAAGGTTGTGATAAAGCCAAAGAAATAAATGCATGGTGATATATACTTTGAAACTACCTTCCTAGTGTTTAAAGGGGAAGTCAACCCAAACATATTTTTTTCAAGCATATGTTTCTATGTAAGCCCCCTAGTTGAAACAAGGCATTCTGATAAATATTGCGTTTGTGGAATAAGAGTTATTTATCCACTCGTTTTAGCTTTCTCTGGGGGCGGTTTAAGTTTGATGTTTTCTGTTACCGATTGTAGCAAAGCAAAAAAAAAAAGTAGGCCTACTTGCTGGATAATCATCTTCCCTGACATGTTGCTTTTACATTTTATATACTTTCAGTGAGTGTTATCTATTTTATATTTCAGGTAGTCATGTTAATGCCTTTGCATTCTGTTAAAATGAGAACAGAAATAGGCTCTGCAATAACAACAACAATAATAATCTCACCACTGATCCTGATTATAGTGTGTATATTTGGTTGTCATTTTTTAACTTTTAAAACTCAATCAAATTAAGTTATTCAACTCGGACAGTTTACTCAGTCAGCCAGACACAAAGCACTGACAGATTCTCTGATCAATGATTGACATACAAGACTGTAAGGATTTTTGTTTTTATTTGGGTTTTTTTGCCTGCTATCACAGATTTTGTTTTTGTTTACCTTGTCATCTGTTTGTCCAAATAAAGCCCCATAAACCAATGGGTATTAGATCTCGCCAAGATGAATAAATTAAGAATTCCATTCATTCTAAAACACTTTGAACTACAATATTATACCTTAGAAAGCTCTTTGCTTTGACCTCTAAAGTAAAGTGCTATTTTTTTATTATGTACGATGTTCCAGCACGCAAGCCCATCCTCAGGCTTTAATTATTCATTGAAGTGTGTGTTTTGTGCTTAGGGTCTCGCCATCAGACGGTGATTCCATGGTGAGTGACCGCTCCAGTGGGCGCGAGTCAACTGAGGAGAATGTGAGAGCCCAAGCCACACCCAGTGACAGCAAGCAGACAAGCAAGGTCCCCATCAATGTTTTAAATGGCAAGTGGCCCTGGCAATACTCAAGCCACTTTTCTACACACAGCAAAAGCCGGGGAAGGGAAAACAAACACTGGAAAGAATGGACCGGGTTGATATGTGTCCAATGAGATGATTTAATATTCTGTGTGTGAATCAAGAGAATTTAGTTCGAAGTGCATCAAAAAAAGGGTACAAAAAAATGTTATGTGCGCTACTGCACTGTATTCGGCAAAGAAAAACTCCCAGAATTTTAAAAGGTTGGAATTACAATATGTAGTGTGATTATCATAAGTTCTGTTGTTGGAAAAACACAGCTTTGTGTCAAGCATTATTGTCGGGAAAGGTCCAGGGCAGTCCAGAAAAGTAAAAGAAGGAAAACAAAAAGTGGAAGTTATTTTGACAGCATGTCGACAGATTGAAGGTTGCAGTGCCACTCTGAGACACACTGGAGCCAGAAGCATTCAGGCACACTGACTACATGCAGCACACTGCAGCCTGACTAACCTCAACCACACAGGACTGACCTCTTTTTTTTTTTTTTCCTGATTAATCTTTTCCTGTAACTCAGTACGGTGTTTATGAATAGAGTATTTTGTGTACGAGATACATGTACCACAATGTTGAGGCAGTAGTTTTAGTATAAACAAGAGGTTTTTGTCAGTTGTACTAAATGAACTCATATCGACCTTAGGAAAAGCAGTTATCGTTCATAGACACTATGTCCCTCTTTGTCATGCTTCTTATAAGTTTCTGTTCCTTTCAATCGTGGAAAATCCTAGTTTTGTGCCCAATGCAAGTCCAGCGCAAAGTGCAGTCTACCTGTAAGCATGAGTGGCGTTTTCTTTCTCTTGGTATTTTCACTGACGGGTGAAGTTAGAAATGGTCGCCTGCATCGTCATGGGGCTGAACATAAGCTGACTTCATTCCCGGCCAATCGAAGCGGCTCCCCTCATTCCCTGTAAATTCGGCGCAGGTGAGATGCGTGGTCGAAAGAACACTAGACCTGCCCAGACACGAAAGTGAAGATGCACCAGTTTTTACGCCGTGCGGATCTGTACCTGTCTTCGAAAATAGGGTCTCTGGTTTAGATCAGTGGTTCTCAACTGTTGCATGACCCACACCACACTTTTCTATTGACACAAAGCTGTGACCTAGTTTTACAGAAGTCAAGAATAATAAAGAACATGTATTCTTAAAAATAGCCTTTGAAACATTCTTTTAAACTAAGCTTACATTTTCAAAGTGCATTTCACATCCTGATCTGACTGATCTTTTCCAATAAAACTGTCTTTCCTCTCTATTGCGGTACAGGCAAAAATCGAATTAGTAAGACTTCCTTCCATCTGTGTCTCAGTGAATCTCCAATTGTTTTTGTTTGTTTGTTACTTTTGTGCTTTGCTTGTTCCCACCATTTCATCACTGACAGCCTGACTGTCAAGTACACAAAATACATGTTTTTACAGTAAAAAAAAAAAAAAAAGGTCAAGTTTTTGTGTAGTGACCCTAATCGTCTACTAGACATCCTAGCTTGACTCAACATGGTTATTTACACTTACGAACTACATTATTCAAGACTTTTAAACAGTTAATGTGATGTTCATCTCCACAGGTCCTCCTCCTACAAATGGTCTCAGTGAACAGATGTCATCCGCTTCCATATTTGAACATGTTGATCGGATGTCGCGAGCCACAGATGTAAGCCGAAGACTCCCCAACAAAGTGCAGCTTATTGCCATGCAGCCCATGACGGTCCCACCCCTCAACAGCCACATTGGTGCTGGAAAATTGCCTGATACCAACAAAATAAACAAGGAGGTTCGCCTTTCGCTGTCCTCATATACACATTTGAAGCTTGATAAATCCAAAGTTCACATCTCCTTTCTACTTAACGTGTCTTCTCATCAGATCCAAGTAGCAATGAGGCAGAAATCAGACATTGAGCATCATCGAAACAAGATCCGCCTGCGTGCCAAGAGGAAAGGCCATTATGACTTTCCTGCAATGGATGACATAGACCTTGTGGACGCCAAAGACCAGGATCACATTTACCATAAAGCACAGATGCAGATGGATAAGATCTTGGATCAGAATGCACAGATTCCCTCCATCTTCAAAGAAGCCCAAAAAAGGTTGGTGTTTTGTTTTTTTTAGTTGGGGAAAATTGTGTGTTTTTTTTTTTTTTTTTAAATTAGATAATATTTCAATTTGTTTCCAGTGCTCGAGGGAGGCGCTCTCCCAAGCAGAGGATGAATGAGCAGTCAAGTAGAGGAAAGACAGATGCAGACAAAGCTCATCTCATCACTCAAGACACTGACGCTGTTTACAGGAAGTGTCCTGGGGTCAGCAATGTGGCTTATGTAGTAAGTTTAACACGGGTGGTTTGGTCATTAAAACTTCTGTGTATAAAATATCACACCATATCATTGAGCCCATATTGAGCCTTACGTCAGTCCAGACGGAATGGAACTACTTGGTGGCTTATACAGTTTTCTTGTGTTCATTTCAGTCGGACCCTGACCAAGGCCCAGTGTTGACCCACAGAAGCCCATCCCCCACAGATGAGGTTTTCCTAGGTCCCGCTTCCTCACCTCCTGGACAAGCTCCTCCCACACCCTCTTACATGCCTCCACAGCCCTCCATCGAAGAGGCACGGCAGCAGATGCATTCGCTGCTGGATGACGCCTTTGCCCTTGTGTCGCCCACTTCCCAGTGCAGTTCAGCCGGGGTGACTCTGCCAGGGGTCAATGCCAATACTTCTGACTCCAGTCCTCCAGGCCGTGGCCCCCGGCCTTGGGGCCCCTCCTATCAAGGTTTTGGCCCTTACAATGGTGTAAGTAGCTAATTGTTGGAATATGACAAAAACGCCACATGCCAATTTTAAAGGTGTATGTGTTTTGAAATCACAACACAAGTATTTGCTGTACATTCCCTTTCATTTTTTTCTTCACTTCATTTCCAGCATGAGGTCTGTACAGTAGTTTCAAAGTTTAATCTTTGCAAACTAATCAGTTAAGTACAGAAGACCATCTGTTGTCCCACTATACAACCCTGTCAGTTCTCTTTATCGCTAAGGCGCTTCATTAATGTTCACTGCACATGCTTGATCTTGAGCTGCTTTTGTCAGCGCTGGCCCAAATAGATGCCCGTTGTATAGATAATCACGGGTGATACTTGATTTATGTGTGTTGTTGAAGAAGATTTGTCAAGAAAAGTTTCTGCCCTCACTGCTGAATTGTTTGCACCTTTGTTAGTACAGGTGCATCTCAAGAATGTATTATACTGTTGAAAATTGAATTTGTTTCAGTGGTTCGGCGAAAAGCGAAACTCAACTGTTTTAAAAATTCAACAATTAGGAAAATACTTCTCAGAAGGTCACTTCATACCTAATTTCTTATGAAGTTTGTTTTGTAATAACATTTCTTGAGATGGTAAATTTGTGGTTTTCGTTTGCTTTATGCTATAATGATCAAAATCATCAATGATTTAAAAAAAATCAAATAACTGGAGTCAATCATCTCAATCATCTCAACTCAATCATCTGTGTACTGTATAATACTCTATTTGAGTTGATCACTTTTTTAATTGAAATTTCCACAATCTTCCGATTTATTGAGATGTACTTGGATATCAATTTCTGTCATTATGTAATCATATCCCTTCAATGTAATGAGACTGGAGGAAAAAAAGAAGTTGTTGTTACGACACCTTTTGATTTGTCGCAACTTGAATCTTGAATGGACTGTACTCCAAGTTGGATCACTAAACTCCATCTTATAAGAGTCAAGGTGCTAATGTCAGTCATTCTGAAGGATAGGTATTTACGCTAATAAAAAGCAACAGTGTTTTTAAAATGAGCTTTGTAAGAAGGAATCGAAGAAAATGGCATCTTTCAGATCATTATCTCCTGTTGTTATGTCTTTCATCACTGATTCCATTCTCTGTGTTCCCCTCAGAGATTCAGCGACCTGAGTTTGTCTCCTCCTCTTGTTCAAGGCTTAATATCAAGGTTAGTAATGAATTCATGTATTTGAGCACAAGTGGATTTTCATTCTCTTTTGTTCTCAACAAAAACCTTGGTTGTTGATCAGTGCCACTGCTAAATAATACCCACTTTGCTTTTTTTCCGTTCCGTCATCCAGTAGGTCAGACCTTTGAATAATTTAAGGGGGTCATTTTTATTTTATTGGTTTAATGGAACAGGTCTTGGCGTCTGTCTCTTAGCTATCCCTCAAAACACTAAGGCACTCCAACAAATGAACACAACACATACTGTACATGCATGTCTTTTCCTAGAAAGTACAGCACAGGGCCACATACACTTGAGATAAATAAGTTAACAATTTGTCATGTACGATCGACAAAAGCCACACTCTCACAGTAACAAAATCTCAGTTGTATTGCATGACGTGAGGTTTGGAGGTTTGATTACTTTATTTTTAAAAAAAAAGAGTGACATCCTGCGTGTTCTCCAGGCAGGACCGTGGTCTGAATTACCTTCCCCCAGGAGAGGCAACAGGGCCCGTGGAGCAACTCCAGCTCGACAACCTTTACTCCAGCAGAGGCCTCTATACCGATGAGCTGCCCACTTCGGCTCGGCCGCGGCCAGTCGGGGGTGCTACAGGTACAGCTGGAAATCCTTCTTACTCTGCCCTGTTTCATTATATTTACATTCGTTTTAATTATTTAGCACAAAATGTTTAGATGACCCTGAGAAATTAAAATGCTAGTTGTCACTCTGCTAGAATTGTCTGTGTACTAAAACTGGATACACACATACCAATTTTTAACATCTCAATCGCTTTTCTGTGAGGAAGCAGCAGGGCATCGAGACTACCAAAAAATTCATAGAAGTACGTGTACTGGTACAAGTACTGTATTAGAAGATGCTAGGCTAACTGTTTGCTTATCTGGTTGCTGCATAGCACAAACACTTACAGCCTTACTTACAATAACTTACAAACACCCTTTTTGTCAATTATATTATGATAGACGATGTGGGAGACCTGTTATACAAAGATTTAACTAGTCTGGCAACAGTACAATTGGCTATCGTTTTCCATTGCTGACTTTGATTGTATTGGGGGGGAGTCAGGTCAACCCAAAAGACTGTCTCTCTTAGATTTTTAAAGACGTTGGAGTGAGATTTACTCGAATGGCATCATCCATTTACTGTAACGAGTGAATCTCAGACTGACAGAGACACATCAGGTGCACGACAGAAATTGGAACAAAATTAAATTGGTTACCCCAGACTGATGTCATGTAAGTCTGTTTCTGTGTGTATGCAGGCGCCCAACTTCATCAACTTACGCAGGTTGGCCTGTCCAGCCGTATGAATGGTTATCCCCCCGGGGTCAGAGGTTATCCAGGACAGAACGGAGGCATAAGCTGGAACAACTACCACGAGGACAGTTACTGCAGAGCACTACCAGATAACAGTGCAGTGAGTGCAAACACTTACCGTAATTAATTCTCTTCTGTAATGTATGTTCCATGTATGTAAACTGAGTTAAGTTTTTACTGGGGTATTTTTATCGTTGAAACTGAAATACTGTACACATACGCTTCAGTGTGGTTCTTGCACTTTGTAATTATAGATTAAGAATTTCTCTGAAATTGCATTTTTTACAATAATGTTTGCCATTGCCGTAGTTTAGAGCACTGTAAAATCTCCCTGTTTCATACTGACAGATGTTTATTGTTGCCAAACAGGGTAACCAAAGTATTAGAAAAAGCAAGTATGGTGCAGTGCACTACAATCATAAACATAGCAATATTACCTTCACCGAGTGTACATCCAATGAGGGTAGAGATTATGTTTGGATAGTTTTGATTATTTGGCTAATTTTTATTTTGATTAGTTTGCAGTGTTATATGCCATCACAAAAATGCATCGGGAAAGACTCCCATTTTAACAACTCAGGAGAACCTTGGCTCCAACTTGACGAACAAAGCTCGTCTTTCAGTTGAGAAGCATCACTTCAACATACTTCCCGAATGCAATTACTTTCGTGCGCAGGTGTCAAACTCAAGGACCAGATGCGACCCGCGACATCATTTTATGTGGCCCTCAAAGACAAATCATGTGCGTCTATGTCATGTTTCTTGCGAAATGTCTTCACTTTGAACAACACTGAGACATGAGGTATTGCAAGCATTTTTTGATACCAATACCTCCTTTGAAATAGATAGAAAAATAGTTGAACAAACAATTCTTTATTGGCTTCTGATTTCCAAATTTGTTATCCATCAATTTGTTGTGTATATGTAATATAGGCAGAGCGAATCATACATTTACACAGTATATGGGCTCACCGTCATAAACGGCCCTCCGAGGGGCACCATAACTACGATGTGACCTGCGACAAAAATGAGTTTCAAACCCCTGCTCTAGTACTTTTTTTATTTAGGCAGGCTTTGTCACGATCTTGTTCTTCAACAAGCTGCTAGGGCTAGGTTCCACATAGAAAAACACAAATACTGTAAGTACATTTGTGAATAGTCAACCACAAATATGCGGTAGACTACTGCACAGTGTATTCATTGCATGAGAAGTCATCTTAGAGCCGCTCCAACTTAGTATCTGACACTTCCTGTCTTGTCCTGACTTCTGGCTTGTCTATCTCACAGATGTCCAGAAGTGTCCTCAGAGAGCCGTCAGCTCCTCCCGCCCACCTAGACGCTGGGGCAGGCTACCTGTCGGCCCCACTCTCACTGGATGTGAGCCCTCCCACCCAGTCCTCCGCCTCCTTAATCAAGGCCATCCGTGAGGAACTTTTACGCCTGTCGCAGAAACAGGGTTACCACAGCTGAGGTAGCTCCGACCCCACCTGCTAGTGCGACCATGCTTCCCGTGGAAGCCCACCAAGAAGCAAAGCAGAGAGATAGTCCTGCTAGATAGACGTCAATGTTAAGGTGGCTGATTCATGTTTCTGGATGCTCTTTTGGAGATTTGAAATGAGTGTTTTGAGAATGAAATAACCTCCAGTATGTCACTATGGGACAGTGTTATAAAAAATGATGAACAGTATGAGGTCCAGGATTCAGATCTACGTGAGATTTAGGTATTCACTGTGATAGTTTTCATGCACACATTGTTTAAAGAATTGGTTAACCTCCATCTCATCTGAGCCATGCTTTGCCTTCACACTTTGGAGACGTTCATCTGGCTCCATAGTAAGGTCGTAGTTCACAACCAGCGAATCAGTCCAGACTCGAAGGAGTCTACAATGTACACACTATCAACCCATGATGCTACGTACTTCTTAGCTTATCTAGCACAGAGTTAGTCAGAGCTGTTACTTCTGGACCTTTTTGGACTATTTGCATTAAAGTCCTTCACGTTTTGTCATGTTTTAGTAATAATGTTTAGAGACGTAAAGCTTTGAAATGCCTTGAAATCATCCATTTTTAAATCACAGATCACACGGAAGAAAAGATACTGTATGTACTTGGCAAACACGTCGAGTTATATATGCTCAGCGCTTGGTTGTGTTTTGCTACACTGAATGACTACTTGGTAACGCTCAGGTCTGGTGGATTCATTAAAAAAAGAAGAAAAGAAAATAGAGGTTGATTGAGGATGATCAAGGATACACCGACCTGCAATGCGTTTATTAAATCATCTTTGTTTCATGCAGTATTTGAAGTTTTTTAAATGCCTTTTAAACACAGGGTACTGTATTTATAATTCATGTCATGCTTATGTGCTTTTAAGGATTTGGGTTTTTAAATTGACCTTGCCTTGTGTTTTGTGCACCATAAACAGATTGGAATACTGTTTTCTTTCCTTTAAATGTTGAGATTATGTCAGACCTGAAATGTTGTCTATTTAAATAAAACAAAACAGCAAAATGTTTATTGTGCAATCAGGGTTTAGAATTATTGTTGAGTGTAATGTGGCCGATTACAACAGAACTCAAATTCTGGTTATGTGTTGAGCTTGCTTATTTTTTTAGCCTCATTCGTTGTTGTAATATGTAACAGGCCTTTGGGATTAAATTATTTCTTCCATTAGATCATAAAAATGTCATTTCAGGTACATGTTGAATATCGCAACAATATTGATATCACGACAATACTATTCAATACTCATATTTGCATGTTTTCCAATATTGTGCAGCCCTAGTCTTAATAGTGTTCAAGAGAAATCTTGAAACAGTCCCAAGAACTATCCATGCCCACCACAAATTGTATAGATTTCTGCAGAAACCTCTTGGAAAGACCTCTTGGTCTTTAAATGGTAAATAACAAAAGAAAAAAAAACGGTGAAATCGTAAAACGCCATAGAAATAAATTATATATTAAACATGAGGTACATAAAAGGTCAGAGGGTGCCTTGACACAGGCACCAGACTTACACCTAAAAAACAAGTGACAATAAATAATAAACTCAGCAATGTAAGATTTTTTTCCCTTTTCTCTGAAACATTGATTAAGGTTGAATCAACAATGGATTTTAGACAAGCTATTAATACATTCTGAAAAAAATCTGTAGTCAATCATTTGATTTGGATGATTATGAGGATATTTTTGGCCTGGGTCAAAATTCACCTGGAAAATACTATGAGAGGGCTATTTGCTCTTCTCTTGGTGAAGTCCACTTGGGGCTGACCACACATAATGATTTGCTGATTTGCTCTCATAAATGCTAAGCAGCTTTAACATCCGCGATTGACGGTACCGACACTCTCAACACACCCCACAGCAATGGCTTGGGATCAACTTTACGATTTTTACAAAACTTTATTCGAACAAAAACACCATTACAAATACAGAGGAGAAAATATCACAACAAAATCAAGGCAGTGGTTCACAAATGCAGTACTATTACAATATTTGGGCCTTTGCTAATTACTTTGATTGGAAGTGGGGGGTGGGGGCATGCTCGTACATATTCGGCCCAATTATCGGTGTACTCCTAGGCAGTTCAGCGTTTGAGCTCTATGTTCAGTAGCTCGTGCTCTGTCCCCTGCTGTCTTTTTGCAACCGCAGATTATTTTGCAAGCGTACTTCAGATACAGTAGCGTACTACACTGCATCCCTTTTTGTCTTCCTTGCAGTAGGCGTTATATTAATCTTACGTATATGCAGGATTACCCAAATACACACAGAACCACCTCTAAATGATGATTTTAAATGTTCATCACCATACAAAGATAATACATCTATTTTCTATACCGCTTTTCCACGAGAAACACAATGTCAGAATTTGAACCGTGAAGTAAACCTTCACAAACAAGGCAAGACGTTAAATGACTGCCAGTTACTGTAATTACCACCAATGGCCACAATGGGGAAGCATATCCTAAAAAGAGTGACTGCTCTATTTTTTTCTTCTGATGATGATGTAACAGTCAAGGACGCTTGAGGTGATCAATTGTGGTCGTTTCATTTCTCACTATGTATGGTGATTACATGATATGTGTAATTTGGATCAAATTTAAAATATGGATTTGATAAGACGCATTCGTGTGAGCTCATGTTAACGTGTATGTTCCCTGCATGTATCGAGTTGTATTTCATCCTATCAGACGCTTCTTCCCTGTAATCCCATTATAAAATCTATAAATCCACTGAGTGATGCAGCTAAACAAACACTGCAAATCCCAGTCAACTCCACTCTGCTGGAGGCCACTCTGTGAACATCTTGGCAAGCGTTAGACAAAGACTTCTTCACCGATTTCATGACATGCACTCGAAGTAGTGGAAATGAATTACTACAAATATCTTTTAACGTCATACTACGTCGAATCATTTATTTGCATGTGTGACTCCCTGTCTGCCCTCTCTCCTTTTCTAAACTATTTAACCCTGACCTGTCTCCTCTTTACTCTGTGTCAGACTGGGCCCAGCCTCAAGGGATTACAGTGTAGATAAAGGCTACATACACTCATCTCTTATTGTGTTTTATGGTAAAAATCAACACAGCAAAGAATTGGACCCTTCTTTTAATTTACAACTCTTTAACTTCCAAACTTTCTCAGTTATGATATGCATGTGTGCTTAAAGATGCATTTTTTAAGAGACTTTTTGGAGGGTCGAAACCAAGCACCCCGATCCCTCGGTTAATCCTGTCTGTGGTCTCCAGTCCTCTTTTACTGGAGCACAACAAAAACACACCTAGGAGTTAATCTGGATCATGATGGTCATTACCGCCTGGGTGGCCGGCCAATGAGGGCGTGGAGAGGGTGGAGGACCAGGACGGTAGTGGTTGTCCACTGTGGGAAGGAGGAGTCCAATAAGCACTTCCAGCCACTGGCCTTGGAGCAGGAAGCTCCGGGAGGGAGGAAGGAATTTGCATAGTGTGAAGTACTGCAGAGAGTTCAGCAGCTCTTGCTTTTGTCAACAGAGAGGAAACTATTCAGCATTGTAAGTAGAGATTCATTGTGTATAGTATGTGTCTGTTTGTGTCAGTTACTTATCTCATGAGTTTATGGATGTGGTAAGGAAGGATTCTGAAGCAGAGTAAAGAGGAATGGAGGGGTTGATATGCTATAATTAACAGCCCCCCCCATACCCCAACCCCCCACCCCCCAATATATGACATTCCTGTGTGAGTCTATTCCAAAAGTTAATGACAGTTCATGCTGGTCTGCTGATATTATAGTTACAGTATCGCCATCTTGTTTATGTTTTATTATCATTGTTGACATTGCAGCAATACACAATGCTGTATTTAGCCTCCATTTTTTTTTTTGCTGATAAGTGAAAGGAGCTACTGCAGCATCTTTGGCCACACTCAGCAGTATCCAGCAGTGGGCCGGCTGCCACTGGATGGTGTCACGGCTTCCCGTTTTAGAACAGGAGAAGATGCTCTTCTGGGAAAGCACATCCTGACACTCCTCTTGTTCTTCCCATCACCCATTATGCCAGCCACACATTTTCTACGCACCGCACCTCTAGAAAACCTATGTTCTCAAATATGCTGCAAAAGGTTGTTCGCATAGATCTGCAAAAAAGACTGAGGCTCGTAGATGGTGGTGTCCCTTCATTTAGGAAAATTACAGGCATGTGTACCAACTTGTCCTCAACTCATCCAAACATTCTTATTCAAACCTGTGGTTTGAATACCTTTGTTCAGTGTGTGAGGTTATTTGACTATATTTTCATGTACTGTGGTCACTGATGTTTAAGTGGTTTACTTATCATACCTTTGTGCGGGCAATATTGGTTCAGTGTGATTCTGACAGTGAATGGTTGTCTTTCTCTGTGCCATGCTACTGCCCAATATCAGATGATATAGGCCTAAGCTGCCTGCGACTCTGTACAGGTTAAGTTATGCAAAATGGTGAATGGACCATGTAAGTTATGCCATTTCATAGTATACAGTAGCGGTGAAATAAATGTGCACTTTTTCATAGACTTGCGCTTGTGCTCCTTTTTCACAGATGGTAATTTTAAGCAGACAGGAAGGTGGGACATAAATGTTTGCACTTTCAGGTTCCAAAAGCAGATATAGTGTGGACGTATAGATAAAACAACACCATTTTTTTCCTGAAATGAAGGCTACCAAAGAGAGCAAAGCCCAGATGTCTTTAGAAGATATGAGTGGGGGGATCTATCCTCATATGCGCTGAAAAACATGTGTTTGTGCTCAGGCCAGAACTCTGAAATAAAAGTATTGCTTTGGAGCCAACCTTTGGCATCCTGGTGCCAAGGAACTATTTGGAAGTGAGGGGAAACCTTCATTTAACTCAGTGCATATACAGTATGTCTAACAGGAGTGTGATGGCCATCTTGTGGCATCTACCTTTTGGGGTTTTTTTTTGTGCCTCATCCACGTGGCTTGACATCTTTTTTGTGCATATGTCTGCGGAGATGTCACTGTGTGTTGGCTTTTGTGTTAGTCTTCGAGTGCAGCACACACACTATTAAAGCAGAAAGAGCACACCAGCATATCACCTGACACCCCAATTGGTTAAGATGCGAAAAAGCCGTAAGTGTGAAGCAAACTGAATTCTGCCACACTTAGAAAACAAAAAGCACATCGTCATGCATCATGTCACACAAACGTTACCCTCCTCTTTTGTGCCCACTTGCCATCCTCAAGGTCACGGTACAAGTTATCTCCATCCCTCCACCCCACCCCACACTGTGTCAGGGGGCACAGTGTGATATTGTACTTGGCTTTGCTGAGTAGGAGGCCAAGCTCATGTGATGTTAGAGTGAGAGAAGTGGAGAGGGATGAATAGCTGTCATTCACAACAGAGGGCCCGGTTGCCGGGCAGCTGCCCTCTGCTCTGAATTCACTCAATGACTCCTGACTGACTGTCAGCTGCCGCCAGCCTTTTTCTTGCTGTCCCCTCAGACAGCCAGTCAACATGTGCATTTCTCTCAGCGACAAAAGAGGGATCATATATATGAGCCATGTACACAGATGCCCATAAATAGCCACCTGCTATTTGACATCAATATCTTCTTCTGATCAAACACTTCGGATGAGTAAATAATCCTCTTTATGACGATTGCTTGATCAGCAGATTGACTCCGCAGGAGGCTGTTTTTCTGATGGTCATTACTAACTACAACATGATCCCGTTCATCAGGTGGCAATGAGCTGATTTGGTTCCTTGCTGAAGTCGTTAGACAAGGACACCTGACATGAACTGAAAATGGAATAGGGTGACTTCCTGAAGAATTCATGAGAGATCACATATAGGTCCAGATGATGGCTCACTAGCTCTTTTCTATGGTTCTCCAAGGTGCTCTTCCACACCAAATCATAGACAAAACTGCATCAATATTGAGAACCTCTCGGTACAATTAAACAATCGCAAACACATACAATACCGTAGTTTATTTAAAGGCACAGCTTTTGTATTTGACTTCTTTGAGCAGATTGTGCAGGTTTTGTCTCAAATCAGAGTCTCTCTGATTTTTCGTCGTATATTGGGCAGTGAGACAGCGCACAGGATACACCGCCTGCAAAAGACTGGGTCAGAAACTCCCTTAATAAATAATTGATATCCCGTCCTTACATGGAATCTGTGCAAATAGCATGGAGCAACAGATCTCCATGCCACTGGTTCATCCCACTGAGTTCAATTTACAATTTGTGGTTTTGTGTTATAGTTTCCATGGCAACATCAAACCAAACCTGACATTGACAGATGTTGCTGAACTGCTGCTCACTATGTAATCCTATGAATTGTTTGCACCGTTGCCAAATTCTTAGTCTGCCTCACAGTTGAGAGCCCTGGGTTCAGATCTCATCTGAGGTCCACCTGTGTGGAGTTTGCACGTTTTCCCCACTCTTGTGTGGTTTTACATGAATTTAATCCAACACTCTAAATAGTCCATAGTTGTCAATGTGGGTTTGAATGCCTGTTTGTCTATATGTGGCCTGTGATTGACTGGCGACCAGTCCAGGGTCTCTAAGCGTTGGAGAGATGATTTTGTTTTCTGACTGAACCTTTCACTTCAGAAATTTGGGTAATTTGTTTTTTTGATTCAGGGTTGTAACAGTTTTGGATTTTTCATTATATTTAGATTTTATTTTGTTTTGGATTTTTTTTCCTAAATTCATTTAGTTTTAATTACTTTTTAGCACAAGTTTGTTTTTTTTTTTAAATTAGTTTTTATTTTTTCAAAAATGCTTTAGTTGAGTTTTTATTTGTTTTATGATTAGTTTTATTTTTTAATATATGAAGTTTTAATTATTTCATTAGTTTTCATTAACGATAATAACCCTGCTCGGATATCCTTTAAAATGCATACATTTCTATTAATAAACAATAGTCCCCAAAAGGTTGAACTCGCCATCTGGTTTCAAAAAACATCCCAAATTGTTACATGCCATAGAGAAACAACCCCATTATCTCAGTCTATTTCTGGATACTACCGTACCGTTAATCATTACGTATTTGCCTTTCTCATCTCATCAGTGCTAATCAAGATGAACTGATGTATAACTTTGTGGCAAAGCGGAGTTTAGTTTTGAATATAGGATTAAAGAAATGCTGTTTAGATGTGGCTGGGTTCCAGCTGAGCACTCACGCTTCACCAGAGGGACGGACGAAGCTGAACACTAGCAGCTCACAGTAGGAGAAAAGGGGACTCATTTCCCAACATTTTCATAACCCACACCTCACTACTTTTTTGAACCCCTTGAGCTATGGACAACCTGTCTCTTTGATTGTGGGAATCTCCTCGTCTCTGTTATGTTTAAAGTCTTGGTTGGACATCCGGGATGTGGTCGGGTTTGTTTTCCTTTCTTTCTCAGCAATCCGTGGATCACTGTGTCCTACATTTCAAAGTTACATTGCATCAGCGATAGCCGCCTGCAGCAGACGTTGTGGAGCCACATTTTGGCTGAAAATAAGCTGACGTCCACAGTCCACTGTCATCCGTTTAATCACACCCCACTTATATCCTTACTCACCCAACTTAGCCCACACCCACGGCGGATGATGAATGCCTGCTGACACTGACGATGATGTCATTCATTAGTTGACGTCCAGACACGTGCGTTGTAACTTCTTCTGGCGGCAAAACAATTAAGGTTATTTTCAAGAAATTGGCAAGACTGACTCAATATCAACCAAACCGGGACCTTCAGGGCGGCGATAGATACACAGCAGTCGGTTTCATCTGACGGATGATTGCCACTTCTATAAATGGAAAGCGGGAATGGAAGGAGTAGAACAGAATGTGGATTCCAAGCCATTCATGTTTTTTTTGTAAAATTAGGTTCTTTGTTTAATCCCTTGTCAGGCAACAATGTTAAACAACGCGCTTCCCTTACAAAGGCTAACTTTGATTTTCGTCGAGTTGAAGAATAAGAAATGTGTGAGGTCACAGAAAAAGCTCTGGATATTGCTTCATTGAGGAATTTAGAGGCATTGGTAGTGTAATAGTTCACATAACATTGTACAGTATAGCCTTTCCTGCAGATGACATGGGATCAACCACCAATGAATGTGCTGTTCACATTCACACTGTGATTGGTGGGTGATGAGTCCACATTACAGATGGACTCCAGCCACCAGACAAGTGCTAAAGAGAACGGATGGATGGATAATTTAGGAATATGGTCAAACGGATGGAATGTTTGTACTTGTTGGTGTTCTTGTTGCTTTTAGTGAGGAGCATCGTTTGTTGGGTTATTGTATTTGAAGCAATGCATGAAATTGTATTTGCGCTTGAATTATTCCCGGTGGGAAACCTAAATTACCGTATTAATGCATCAATTTTCTACCACGTATCTTAATATATCGATACCACAGAATCGATACATCGTTCACTAGTTATGGGCGAGCTTTCTCAATCACAGGGCACATATGGACAAGCCAATATTCATCTATGGACAAGTTAACCAGGCACGCATGTTTTGGGAGTTTGGGTGGAAACCAAAATATAAGGAGCGGGGAAAAACACTATCCAAACACCATTCTCCATGAACCAGCCTGCTAACTAACATTCAGAAAAAAAATAGTAGCTGGGTCATTTGAGGTTTTCTCAACAGAAACATTTTCGCAGCGCTTCAGTGGTCCATGTTTATTATCAAAACCTTGGTCACATCTATTTGGCATAAGTGCTGAAAATCCAAGAATTGCTTCATTACCTCAGAACATCAGGGGCTCATCAGGAATAGATGCAAAGCAGGAATGACACACACCATACAAGGCCTCTTCACTTCACTTAGGTCATTCTTCCATGCTGGAATAATTGAAATAGCTTAACTCTGACGTGATTTTCTCGTCTTCTATTGTAAGTGAATTTATACATTCTTGGTTGGTCTGTTTCTTATTCAACACTGCGTGATGATTTAAGTAGCTGGTGTGACAATGTGTTCTTTTGCTTCCTGTGAAGATGAAGTGTTCTGTAATTCAAACATGTTTTTTTTTTCTTTTTAGCCAAGATTTACAATAGCTTTATCTTCATACTAAATATGTTTTACTCCCACAGCACACAGAATTTGCGTGCCTGTTTGATTCACAACATCGTCGTCCAGCAACTTGAGTGTCACTGTGCATGAAAAAACGCAAAATTCATCAGAATGCCGTGTTTCAACGAGTGGGCCTGCGGGAACATTCATTCATTCATTCATTATCCATACCGCTTATCCTCACAAGGGTCGCGGGGCGTGCTGGAGCCTATCCTAACATATTCTTGAAAAAAATATGTTTGGTTGACTTGGCTTTAATTTGCAACGATAAAGGACTGTAAAACCCAAAATGTTATTTTACTATATTAAACACCAGAGCTTGGCATTTTACTAAAAAAATTGTGGTCCGTGTATCGCCTGCAGTGTCCGTTTATCCTCCATTTCATCCGGCCGGACCAAATAGTAATCGCCTATAAGTCATTTTAAACGGGCTTCCGTTAGCGTTTCCAACTTCCACAAATTACCACAACACACACACACACACACACGCATGCACATTCACAAACCAGTGCGCATTGTCATACAATGAAGATGCGAAGCCCCTTTAATATGTACAGTACTTCCTTCTTTATTGAGGTTCTTTGTTTATAATTGAAAAGAAAAATGTTCATAACCCCTCATGTTTTCTTTTGTTCAACTATTCATTTTAATTGATGTGAAATGGAAACGACATTTTATTTTAGTACATATTGTTGTTTTGAATGAAAAGGACATTGATATTGTATTGAATATATTGGTATTATCGCTTGTGGCCTGACCGTAATAAATGGACCGTCAACTTGTTAAGGGCCATATTCTCCCGTTTGTGAAAAGGTGCACAGCTGCATGCTTTTCTGGCAGCGCACGCTCTCCTGTCCACTCAAATCTATCTTTTACATACCGCATGCAAGGTATGCGCTTTGGGTGGAGCAACCTTAAAATCTGGGCATTCCCTGTCAAATCAATACCTACATGCATGCTGCATGCTTTCTCCCACGGACTTAAAGCGGAAGCCAACCCAAACATATTTTTTTCAAGAATATGTTCCCAGCAGGCCCACTAGTTGAAACCCGGCAATTAATTTTGCGTTTGTGGGATAACAGTTAAGCAGCAAAATGCACAAATTTTTAGCCATCTCTGGGGCGGCCATTTTGTCTTCTGTCGACTGAAAATGACATCACAACTGCTCACAATGACCAATCATGGCTCGGATTCAGAAAACAGGTCAGCCGTGTGACGGGTGTAACAGAAAATGCCTTTGGCCCGCCTAGTAAGGCGCAGCGCGGTTTGCCAAATTCCCAAACACGGTAAACTAGACTTGCCCCGGCACAAAAATTAAGACATGGCATTTTTTTAACGCCGAGTCCACATGTGTCTATGAAAATAGGGTGCACAGTGTTAATTTAAACATTCACTTTGCTTACGGTACTGGAGATGGGGGTTATGTGCAGGCTGTGTCAGTTATAAGTATTGTTAGCTAGTACGGGAAGATTTATACGAGTTTTGGATCAGAATGATGTATTAGAATGGTGAGTCAATGTTTTTGGTGCAGTAATGCAAACAGAGACCAGAGTTGCTGCTGTTGCTGTCTTGCCGTGCTCTCTGACTCCCCACTGCGGCACACTGGCCCATAAAAGCTAATGATGCCCAACCATGAACATAATGAGATCACTTAAGAACATCACTCTACTCATCCATCATTTCCTAAAGCTTGTGGCGCCTGATGGAAGTAAAAAGCCTGTCTTCTCTGATGTGACCTTCGATATTTCAAGGCATCACTCAGTGTGGCGTGTGCAGTAATGCTGAGTCGAGCATGTCACTGGAGTGTAGTTTGACCTGTTTTTTTGTTTCTCGACTAAGACCTTTACTGAATTAACTTGTGCATTAGTGTAGGTTAATGACAGATGTTCACAAAATCGGTGACTTAAAGGGGGAGAATATGGCCTCCCTCCACTACTCCCTCCGCCCCCTTGAGTCTTTAACCAAAGCCACGCCCATTACTAACGTGTACGAGATGTGTATAGAACCTTTTCGTTGACGTCATTTCACCCACAATGATTAGTTTCTGGCGGCCATTTTCGGACGCGCGCATGCACACGGATGAAAAACACAACGAGAAGCCTTGTCCATTGTATGCGCTTTCGGTCCTTAGTCTCCTTATGTTTATTTTTGAGGGAAAAGGAATTATTAAGACGCCCATCCATTACATCGACATATTGGAACCAGTTGTTCGAAGTCGATATGAAGAAAAACTGAAGTTGGTTGGAGGGAAAGATCCATAGGCCTATGTACTTCCAAAATCAGACCATTTTGTTCCCTAAAGTGAGCAACACAACATTGTTTTGGCTTTACTTGATCTATAATGAAAGAGTGCCTACACTTGGTAAGACTTTGATGCTGTCAAAAGCCTGGACTCTTTTAGGTACTTTGTGTCCGGGTGGGTGAAACATGTTGGCTGCATTCAACACAACCATCTTAATTTCATGACAGCAAAGGTATATTGGTTGTGGTTGACACAGTAGGTCGATCACTACTTTAATGGTGGAAAACGTTGTTCATTGAATCGTTTGTGTCCCGATAAACTCGTCTTGCTGTACGTCAAACCCTTTGAAAGTAGCACTTACCTTTTTTGTTGCTAACAAGGAGACACGCTTGTATGCGACACATCGCTCAGCAGACATTAAGTCTGGGTTTAAAGTGTTGTGATTGTCATGTGAAAATCAACGCAAGGCCGACGAAAAATGTTCTATGATATTCCATCATGTATAAAATTTGCATTCTTACATACCGGTAATTAACAGATTAATGTTGGATGACAATGCGAACTAAAACTTGCATGGGGATTCAAAGAGGTAAGCATCATGTCTGCCTCAAATTTATAGTCAAACATTCATCTTTTGACCCACTGTACATGAAACAGAAAAAAAAAACTGACATGAAGTGATCAGAACAAGTCCTTTTATGGTTTGATGGTGAAAAGTGGTCACGTCCAAGATTTGATATCCATCATGTCATGCTCGTCTTCTTTCACACAACTGCTTCGTTTTTTCCCCTGGTTTACGATCACTGCCGGTATCAGAAAAAATATGACTAATGTCATTTACCATAGATGCCAAGATACATCATACAACCAATCAGAGCTGTTTTCTATATTCAAATTAAAGAGAACAGCATTCAATCAGTTCAAAGTTTATTTACATATCACATAATGAGAAATCCCAAATGATCCTGCTAATTTGATGAAAGGACATTAAAGCTTATTTAAAAAAATAAACAAAATAGTTGCAGCATTAGAATCTGCTCAGTGCAGCATGGATCAAAAAACTGTTGGTCAGTCCAGTCAACAATAAGATTTTGTTTTTCCATTCCAACACAACTTCATTCATGAATTAACTGAAGCTTCTGTTTTTATGAAAACATAGCATGAGAGAGCATTGTATGTTTTATTGATGTAAGTACTCAGCCACATCAATACAATCATATGGTTGCATAATTTATCGCACTGGCTTACGCTGTAATTGTACAATACCATTTACTTATTGGTAAAACCAGCCGATTGAGTTGATAAAAACGTGATGAAGTGTTTTGTTAAAAGCATTTTTTTCAAACAAACACATTTGTGAATTGGTACAATGTATTGATTTTCATGAATTTCAAGTGTATAATGCGAATGTAATACAATGTCAGGTACTGGTAATTAACAAGACAGAAAAAGACCTCCAATTGTACACATGTAAACACAACTGGACTATTCAAGACTAAAATAACTAAAGGCCATGATTACTCATGTATTTACTGGGAATGTGCCTGAGACCAACAAAAATGACTTTCCCTCATATGTCACGTGAAATGCCACACTTTTCTTTCTCACAAGACTTTTGTAGCCATTTGGAGAGACCATTTTTGTTCACTCACAGGCAGAGTGCTGCTGTTATTGCTGCCATTCTTTCTTCTGCATTCCATGCATTCATCGGCATTCTCTACAACGCAGCTCAGTATAATGCAGTGCAGTTTTAGACGACTGCAAAAAACAAGCGCATTAATAAATGTGTTGAAATTAATCTCTCGTAGTCAGTTATTTTTGTAAAGATTGTTTTGAATAATTTTTCGTTTGTGTTGTCTTCTGTCAATGTCGCATCCTTTGAGAATGTTTTGTAGAAATTCATCACATTGTTTTTGCTTAATACTGCAAACAAACCAGGAAGTTGCTTTAAACAGATATGTTATACATCACTGCAAACCATGCTTCAATTCAGTGAAATATAATGGTAAATTTATACATCTCCGACAGTGTTGTTCAAGACTGAGCTTTGGTGTCATATCCTGTAATTTATTAATATAATTACGCATATTAAACAAATAATCCAGGACTACCTCACAAACCGGCCACAGTATGTGACGACACAGGACCATGTGTCTGACGTGCTCCTCTGTAGCACGGGGGCCCCACAGGGAACTGTCTTGGCTCCCTTCCTGTTCACCCTCTACACCTCGGACTTCAACTACAACACCCCTACCTGTCACCTGCAGAAGTTCTCTGACGACTCTGCGATTGTCGGCCTCATCACAGGCGGAGATGATCGGGAGTACAGAGAACTTACTCAGGGTTTTGTGGACTGGTGCCAGCAGAACCGCCTCCTGATCAATGCGGGGAAATCCAAAGAAATGGTGGTGGATTTCGGTAGGCGCCAGCACCTGCACCAGTGAATATCCGGGGAACAGATGTTGAGAGAGTCTCAACTTACAAGTACCTGGGTGTTCATCTGAAGAATAAACTGGACTGGAGCGACAACACAGACGCCCTCTATAGGAAGAGTCAGAGCAGACTCTTCCTACTCAGGAGGCTGAGGTCTTTTGGGGTTCAGGGGACACTCCTCAGGAACTTTTATGACTCGGTGGTTGCATCGGTCATCTTCCAGGGAGTGGTCACCTGAGCAGGCGGCGTCTCAGCCCGGGACAAGAAGCGGCTGGACAAACTGGTCAGGAGGGCCGGCTCTGTCCTGGGCTGCTCCCTGGACTCTGTGCACTCGGTGGGGGACAGGAGGATGTTGGCCAAGCTGTCATCAATGCTGGACAACCCGGACCACCCCCTCCAGGGCACCCTAACAGCACTCCACAGCTCCTTCAGTGACAGACTGTTACACCCTCGCTGTGCAAAGGAGAGATTCCGCCGTTCTTTCTTGCCTACTGCTGTCAGACTCTTTAACAAGAACATTGTGTAGTCTCTACAAACTGGCGGACATTAGTGCAATTGTGCAGTCCTGCACCTGAGCTCATTATAGTGCAATACCCAACATTCCCCACTACTGTAATACCGTGCAATACTCAACATTCCCCACTACTGTTAGTCTAGTTTTATTTTTATCCAATGCTGTTCCTTACATTTCACTACAGCACTGCAGCACTGTCACTTACTTAGAGTATTTTTTCCTCTGTACTATGTACAGGCTAAAATGAGTGTTCCTCATACTTTTTATGTAGATGTAGGTTGGTGTGTATACACATGTGTATATACACATGTTACTGCGTATATTTACATAGGTTTGATCCTGAATGTTTGCCGTTAATGTTATACATTAATGGATACATTATGCCGCCGTCCCTGTGTGACCTATATCTTTGCTGCTGTAGCACTGAAAATTTCCCCACTGTGGGATCAATAAAGGCCTTCTTGATCAATAAAAGAAGGTAAGCATTGTTACTTGAACAGATCATCCATCTGTTTAACTCACAGTTAAAAATGCAAAGTTTGTACAGCACTATAAATAGTTCCCTGCTCCACCTGTAGATGACGACTAAATTGTGGTTGGCCAGTTTGTAGATCATCCTCACATATGTACTCACATATTGTATATGTCTTGTAGCAGTCAAGTTATTTCTGCTTTTGGGTCATGGCAGTGTGGAGGGACTCGTGTTGAGAGCAAAGAGCATACTGTAAGTACACGTGACATGTGAGATGAGCTATTAGAAGTGACTCAGAGCAGCAGCCACAAAGTCAATCAGTCACCATCCAGTAGCTCTACTTGAGTTTTTAAATGCAACCACACCCTGAAAATTAAAAAAAAAAAACAACAACAACAGCAAAAAAAAAAAAAAGAGACACCTATTGTGTCTGTGTTCTTTCAGGCAGGCCAAGGAGGATCCCTCCCATATGTGAACGGGTGTGTGTGTGACATCACCGCCTCCCTCCTCCCCCTGACGCGACGCATTCTATGCATGTGACCAATCAGCATACAGGGATATCCAGTCACGTGTTAATCCCCCCCCTCCCCATTTGGTAACCATGACAACGAGCACCGGTCCAGGCAGCATCTTGCAGTGGTGAAAAGAGGAAGGAAGAAAGAGGAAGAGATCAAAAAGAAAGGGGAAAGGCATGAAAATAGAAAGAGGATCGAATCCAAGCTGGAATATTTTTAGGGCTACTCCCCAGAACAGTAAGTACTTTGCTTTCATTTGTTGAGATAGACAGAGGCCATTCTCATGTGCATTTGGTAACGTGACCTGACAGATGCCGGTGAAGATTTCCGGAATGACATCACGTTGAGTTCTTTGTTGTGTGTTCAGCCAGCCTCACCTTGCCAAGACAAGCTTTTGTCCGCATGCTTCATTCACCCTTCACAGATCAGTGAATGACTGATGACAAACAATGAGAGGGATGGTGGAAAGCTGGTTATGTTTAGTGCAATTAGGCCTGGTTTCATAATGCGGCTCTTGTAGTGTATTGTGGAGTCCTCAAAAGCCATTCCAATGCTGTCATTTAAGCTATTTATCGTTCCTTTGATAAAACAACATGTAATGTTTTTTCTATATTGTCTCTGTTATCATACTATATGATGAGCAGAATACTGAAGTACAGGGCTCCAGACTAACTTTTTTTTATATTAGGAGCACGGTGGCCCCTAACCTGAAATTTTAGGGACACAGTACAACATTTACGCACACTGTAAATTGACTTGTGTAAATATATGAGGAGCAGGAATAGGTCAGCAACACAAAATATTATCCCTGGCACAGCAAACACAGACACACACGCACACTAATATTCCTCACTGCACAATTAATTCCCTCCTTCCCTCTTAAGCTCTACTTTCATACATCCAGAATCTCCCTGGGATTTGTTTAATTAGCACACCTAAATAGAGCATCAAGATGAAGACCTCTCTTGCCAAATGTCCTTGAGGTTCTGGAATGATTAAGCTTGAAATACAAGAGCATCTTAAAAGAATAGAATATCATAGAAAAGTTTTACTTCTCTTCAGAAGGCCAATTCCTACCAGATGTCCACATTAAGAATCATTTTGATGAGTTCTTATGCCATATTCAATTTTCTTCAGATGGTGAATGATTATTCCCCCTTAGCAGTAAGATACTGTATATTGTAAACATTGCAATTTCAAGAAGCTAAGACAGCGAGGGGTAATTAAAAGGGGCAACATCAGAAACCAGAACACTTACTCACAGCCTGGTCAACTGTGCTAACCTCAACTTTGTCTATATTATTTTTTATGTATTTAGAAAACTGCAGTCTTTTAGTACAATAAACTTCTATGTATGTAGATATGTTATGCATTATTATAATTGGGAAATACAAATGTAAGTCTACGTACCAGGGCGTATGGGGTGGTCAAGGGGGCGTTTCGTACCCGGGGGCGTTCCGTACCGGGGCGTAGGGGGTGTTCTGTACCGTGGTCTGTGGTCTGCAGTCAGATGCATTTGTGCATGCAGATGCTTTTTAAAGATCATTAGCTGGCTAATTTACAATTTGAACCCGCTGTGGACACGCTTCAAATGCGCCAGTAGTACTTCGCTACTTTACACTTGCATTGCGAGCCCCGGAGTTGGATTTGTCGTATTGTATAAATATTTGGGTCCAACAGACGGCCAGAAGTCGCATTCAACAAGTTACTTATTTATTTTCCACACTTCCCCTCCTTCACCTTCAAAATAAAGGGAAGACTCCATGCTTGAGTGCTGCGCGCAGCTTAACTATACTCGTTGACTACACAAGTTGTTTTGAAACAGTTACGTTCCAAGTCGGGGGGCGTCGCTTCAAAAAGACAGTGACAACAACGGATAATGTGCCTGCTACAACCATAAAGGGACCAAGATGACTAGACTATGCATTTAATTTTATTGCGAAAACGATCTGGAAGGAGGCTGCTAAGGGGAACGTGGGTGAGTTGCTTCTTGACATGACACCCACGCCGCTGCCAAGCTAGTTTGCTTTGCAGCAGCAGCAACGAGCTGTGTGGTGCATCCTTCTCCGGTTGGTAAACTGTATCTCATCGTAACATGTGACATAATGGACCGATCAGACCAGCAACAATTACTGATGTGTGCGTGGCATGTGTCGTAGAACTGTGGCCAACATCACAATGCGTCGGTCATGTGAATCAATGCGGCAGTTGTCTGTGTAAGAAGAGATGTGAGACAGCAACGTGCATTCAAGCGTGTTTGTATTTCCTTATTATTATCCTTATTATTGTCACATTACATAACTCGCGCCCCCCACCTGCAACTGGGGCATACCATTACAAGAGGGGGCAGGGGGGCAATACCACAATCCCTACAACAGAAGTTGTCGCTCGCGCCGACACGGGAGTAGAAAGAAGCCTAAAAAGAATCCTTTCACCGAGTAGGCTGAGATTAAATTTGGACGCCTCGCGAGCACGTTACACACATGAGGGCCAATTAGTGGGCCGGACTAAAATCCACTTCTGGCCATGCTTAGCCCAGCCATTTTAAAAAATTTGTCGCCCTACGCCCCCCCCGCCCCAAAAATAGGCATCCGGCCGGGCCGGAGGTCCGACCGGTCCGGCCCAGGGACGGACTGCCCAGCTCTGCTATTAGCCGTCCCATTATCCTACCTTTAGCCGGGGAGGGAAGAGGGGGGCGTAAAGCTCCAATCTACCTGCTGCTGCTGCAAGCCGCCGTCTCTCTCCTGAGAGCTGACATGAGTTTAACGTCGCTAAATGTCCGAAATATAAAGAGTCGGGGTTCGTGTGCGCATTGATGTCTCTTGTGCGCTTCAGCTTGTGAAAGTGGAGGAGCAATTGCCACGGTATTTTTGATTTTGTGGAGGTGATCACGTTTTATGTCAATAAATTCAAACTATTGTTTAGAACACTTTTATACTTTAACAGTTTGAAGTGGACAAGAGTAGTAATGTGCATTTACATTTTGAGGGCGATCGGTCACCGTTTTAGACAACAGAACTGACAAAGCGAGCAATATTACCATGCTTGGCTCCCTCGAAAACATAACATAAGCCATGCCCCAGAAAGGGGCGGGGAAATTTGTCGTAAACCTAATCACAAAAAAAGCCCTCAAATCACTACAGAGTCTTTTGAGGTGGGCATTTTAGTACTAATGTCATTTTTATATGAAAAACCTATTATATAAGTGCCAATGTTCAGCTCACCCAAGTCTCCCTTTAATTTTGTGAACCAACCACCAACTCATATTAGTTATTCCTAGCCAAATCTTCTTGGCCCTCTTCCCTTTCCCTGTGCAGGAAATAAAAATGTTGCTAACATTAGGACCACTGTTGATGTTTTTGGGGAAAATTATTTCTGGAGGGTTCAGAAAAGCCTGTAAATATTGGGGTGCTTGTGAAAGTTTAGTCGGAATCGCTGACGGACGCCTGTTTAAAATTAGAGACGGACTGGCCTATTATACTATTTTTTTATTCCTGGGAAAAAAGGCGACTGACGGACGACGGAAGGGTACACTGCAGACAGATGACAAATAACGGACGCTCAATTTGTAGTAAAATGCCGAACTCTGGAAATATGTAGAACAGTACAGTGAACATGGTCAAGTTAAAAACAAAACATACTGCAACGCTATAATATGGTAAACAGCTACAGAACAAAAGAATATAACTGGGCACTTCCTGAAAATGCAAAACACTGTTAATTGCAATTAATTGAGGTTCAAAAAACAAAACCATCTGAGCTACACAATCTTGAGTTTGAAGAATGGATCTTTCTGCAGTGACCACATCTCTGGCTGTGTACATTATTACTATTATTGGTGTCAATAATAATAATAACAATATTGGATTGTCAATGGGCGGCACGGTGGATGACTGGTTAGCACGTCCGCCTCACAGTTCAGAGGTCGTGGGTTCGATCCCAGCGCCAGCCTCCCTGTGTGGAGTTTGCATGTTCTCCCCGTGCCTGCGTGGGTTTTCTCCGGGTACTCCGGTTTCCTCCCACATTCCAAAAACATGCATGGTAAGTTGATTGGACTCTCTAAATTGCCCCTAGGTGTGATTGTGAGTGTGGATGTTTGTCTCTGTGTGCCCTGCGATTGGCTGGCAACCAATTCAGGGTGTCCCCTGCCTACTGCCCGAAGACAGCTGGGATAGGCTCCAGCACGCCCCGCGACCCTTGTGAGGAGAAGCCGTATCGATAGTGAATGGATGGATAGATTGTCAGTCCAACCATGTCCCACATCCTCCATTATGACGTCCCTGAATCTGCCATTGACCTTTCCTCTGAAGCAGTCAGCACACTTATAGAGATAATCTTTATAGCATTAAATGTCATCTGAATTTACTGGTTGGATTTCTGCACTACAGATGTGTGCAGTATTTTCTCTACAGTCTTGCATGCTGATGTTAGAGCAGGACAAAGTGAATCAGTGATGCATATTTCAGTCTGTAGGAAGCTGTCTCGTGTTGCTCTTTTCTTTTGCTATTTAAAAGTGATTGTTTGAAACATGGGCTATGGGATAGGCTCCAGCACGCCCCCCCGACCCTTGTGAGGATAAGCGGTATCGATAATGGATGGATGGATGTTTGAAACATGTAATTTTCCCAGGTTGTAATCTCGAGGGGCAGCGCGGTGCGCGATTGGTTAGCACATCGGCCTAACAGTACAGAGATCGAGGGTTCTATTCCGGGCTCCGGTTATCCTGGTTGGAGTTTGCATCTTATGTTCTTCCCGTGCCTGCCTGGGTTTTCTCCGGGTACTTTGGTTTCCTCCCACATTCCAAAAACATGCTTGGTAGGTTAATTGAACACTCTAAATTGTCCCTAGGTGTGACTGTAAGTGTGAATAGTTGTTTGTCTTTGTGTGCCGTGCGATTGGCTGGCAACCAGCAGGGTGTACCCCGCCTACTGCAGAAAGACAGCTCGGATAGGCTCCCCGACCCTCGTGAGGATAAGCGGTTCAGATAATGGATGGAAGGATGGATGTAAACTCCAGTGTTTTTTCTATTTTGGCAACTGCAGCTCTTCAACCACTACCGACTCTGTGCATTGTTAGAAAACCATTATACGGGCTTTGGAATTCTGCCTAAGAATCCTTGAATAGAATGCACATTTAAAGATACACATCTGAGAGACACAACTAAGAGATCGGAGACAAAGATTTGATTAAATATTCACTATTCAGCTGCACTGTCCCAGCTACTATATTATTAGTATTATTACAATTACAACAACTTTAACAAGAACAGATGAATGTAATAATAATAATAATAATAATAATAATAATAATTAGAACAATTATGGCAACCAATTCAAGGTGTCCCCTGCCTACTGCCCGAAGACAGCTGGGATAGGCTCCAGCACTCCCGCGACCCTTGTGAGGATAAGCGGTATGGATAATGAATGAATGAATGAATTATTATTTTCATTATTATTATTATTATCATTATTATTGTTATTATTATTAATAATAAAATAATAATAATAAATGTAGTATTATTATTCATGTGTGTAATGTAGTAGTATCCTTCTTTTATTATTACTGTATACTTTCTCTATACAACGTTTTATCTTCAATCGCCAATGTATTCCTCGGGCTATTTCTTTTAATGTCACCCTGCCTCTAAGGGGTGTTTGCGTCATGTTGCAATAGACCAATCGGATTAGACGGTGTTATAACGCGTTGGTTTGCTCCAGTGGAAGAATGGGTTTTAAGATTCCACCTTTAAAATTAAACGGGTAGAATGTAAGTATTCCTTTCATTTTGATGAACGTGTAACGTCAAATTTTCATCACAATGAAGTCGAGTATTACTCAATAGTTTGTTGACGTGTTGTTATGTATATATCCTTAATCCGTCACCCCTTCCTTGCCGCTATGATGGTTTGGACCGATTTGCCTCTGTCTGTTTCAAGTTGCGCCTGCTCCTCTGCGCCTGTTTGGCTGTGTCTCCTGGCCTCCGCCGCCCTTATCCACTCACACTGTTGGCTTTTCGCGAGGGAATTTGGACTAACTAGCAAACATGGACTCTTTGCCGCTACGCACGATTGGATTATAAATAGGCTTGAATTGCAGGTAAGCGTGGTTGTTCCTTGCTGTAGCCTGACAGCATGCACGTTCACGACATTCGTTATGGTTCCTTCGGAACCACGAACTGCACCTCCTCACTCGTTTACCAACGTCACGCTCTGTTTATTTCATAAAGCATACAAACAATACAAGGACACTGGCCCGAGATAAAGTTGTCAGCATTTAAATGAAAGTCGCAGAGGTACAGTAATAATTGTCGCTAATGCACTGTTGGCTCTCGGTCGTTCTGAGGCGGGACAGGCACGGCACAGGCTGCTTTAGCTCATGTAACACATTGGGTGGTTGCTTTGGTGTTATTCGCGCTAGATCTGTTCTAGTGACACACGCTCCATTTGATAATGGGTTAATTGCCTAATTATTATTTGGTCAATGACTTGACGCATGAGTCATTGCTGGTTTGACAATATACTGTACATGTATATTGTAATTGTCTTATTGTAGGTAGTAGTTGTGCACCATTTTTAAACTGTATCCACACTGACAGACGTTGCTAAATGTATGCGTTTGTGTCAATCAAACCTAAACATGCATAGACATTGCCTGATATTCTTACATTCTGAAGGTAAATCTAATCTCGGGCTGGACATTAACACAATAATATAAACAAGCGTCATCGTTGTGTCCACATTTGGTTGTCATTTGTAGGTAATAATTTAATGTAGTTTTATTTACTGTTTATCTTAGGGTATTTGATTCCCGAAACCAAGCCTCAGAAGTACCTACTCACGTCTTTGCTTGATGCTTTTGTATGTCTCTCGTTCTGTGTAGGTTGCATTAACAAATGTGTAGATTTCCTTTGTTGACTGGCTTCACATTGGATTCAGGTGTAGTCAAGAGAACTGGCATTTCAGCCCAGATGGCCCATATTAGATAGATATGTATGCATTAAGTCACTCTGCTAATTAGAATGGAAGATCTCAACATACCGAACAAGGTCATCCCATGTCTCTGTTAATTGATGCAGCATTGGTTCTCTTGATTAGTACATTAGTAATTACATTTCGTTGTTCCTTTTGTTCTCATATTTCATCAACTTTTGAGGCTTTAGCAGTCACACTCTGCAATGTAATGGTTTTGTTCTATGGGCAAACCTTTAATAGCACTTACTGTACATCTTACCATGCTGTCTTATAATTAGGGGTGTGCCAATCACTCCGGAGTCAGTTACATGAATGCAACAGTTGGAATAAGTATGGGCTGATTGGTCGTGCCTGGACAGTGACACACAAGGATGATGTCATAAAAAGGTGATCGTTGTTCCGTTACTCTCTTGGACGCCACATTAGTGTAGCAACAGAGCTAACCCAATACCCTAACCATATAAATGATAGGGGTTGTATTGTAAAGTAGGCATTATTATAACACACATCCCTAGACCAGACAAGAAGTGACGTCATCGGGCAGTGCCTTTGTAAAGGGTGCAGCTTCATAAACATGTCTGCTAATAGATTGACAAATTTATAAATCTTCCCTTTTGTAAATCAACTCACCCTGTAATGTTAGGTAACATGTCGGGGGATTTTTTTGGGCTGTTTGAACAAATCGGTGCTGTACAACCGATCTTAAAAAGTTGCAGCTTAAATAAACGACATGAAATCCTAGAACTAGCGTGAACATGGTTTTCTGTCTCTCGTCTTTTTGATGCCACCATAGGAAGCAGAAAAGTTACATTGTGTAAGATAAAAACAAGCCATTGCTCTTTAATTTGGCAATATATTTACCATGGAGTTATTTTGTCGCTTGATGACCTTGTTGTTGGTGGTACTTGTGATTTCTAGGCAGAAATTACCTTTTTGGGTGATCAGGCCTCTTTTATGCCATATTTCACATCGGTAGTATCTGAACCGGTTGTGAATGACAAATGAGGCTGTGCACTGTGCTGTAATGTCTTATTTTGTGGAGCCGATCAATGCAATCATTGATTGATTGATAGGCAAATCATGACATTACAACCGATCATTGATTTTGCATAAAATGCTAAATAATTGCACAAAACAAGACATTACAGCAAACACAATTACTACGTTCACTCCAGGGACGATCTGTGCTGCCATTGTTAAAGTGGAAGTCAAGTCAAACGTTTTCCTTGCAATAACATGTTCTTTTTGACCCCACTTTTCTAAACATGGTATTCATATTACCGGTAATATTGCTTTTGTGAAATATTAATTAAGCAGCAAAGTCCACCAGATTTTATCCATCTCAGGGGGCGGCCATTTTGCCACTTGCTGCCAACTAAAATTGACTTCACAGTTGGTCAGGGCTCAAGAAATGACCAATCATGTATCTGCCCATAAAACAGGTGAAAATAGTGGTTAATTTATGAAAAAAATAGTACACAATAGAGCAGGATTAAGATTTCAACCAAATACACCACTATCAATCGATCTATCTCTCTATCTGTCTATCTGTGTGTCTCTGTCTGTCTGTTTGCACTGCACTTGTTGTACTTCAAAGTTATTAGATTGTTATAGACTGCCTGTATTTGATTTGTGGATGGTTGTTTTTAAAATGTCTTAAAATGTTTTTGAGTTGACTACAAAACACCTTTTTTTAAACTATTAAAAACGAAAGAGAATGAAGCCCATCCCTTAATCCTCCTGCATGGTTGCGGGTGTGCTGGAACCCATCACAGTTGGGAAAAACTAAAACTGATCAAATCTAACAAACATGCTGTGAAAAGTAATTAAATCGAACTAAGTAATAATAATAATTTAAAAAATATAACTCAAAACGAAATAAAAACGAACTATAATGAAGAATCCAAAACTATATTAACCCTAGTGTGTGTGCATTTGTATATGGGGGGGGGGGGGGTTATAACCTGTGCCCTCCCAACTGATCCAACTCCTGCCACTCCTTCGCCACACCAGGTGAAACAGCATCCACTGCTCTTTAGTAAAGTAGCTCCTCTGCATTCGCTCCCTTGCCGTCAACGTAACTGATATGCATCAGTAGGCTATGGCAGCTGCTAAGGGGATTTTTTTTTTTTTTAAAGATCTATTGATTTAAGTCTAGGTCTGCAGCTATCAAATATTTTGGTATTCGGCTATTCTACTGCAAATTCAATTGAATAACCCGGTATTTGGATAAAAATAAAAAAATATATATTTTTGCTTGGTTAAATAACAATTATAAATACAGTTGACAAAAAAAAACACATTTCCACCTAATGGTGAATGACCAACTGGTTTTCATTTTTAGACAATCAACATTATTCTGAAAGTGTAAAGGACATGAAAAAACGTTACCCTAAAAACTTTTTTAAGGAGGAGTACAAGTACAATTAATGAGATTCAAATGATTACATTGGTAAAAACTTGATGGTAAGGCCTCAAAAAAGATGCAGAAAACCCGATATTTTTGCGAGCCGGGTCCGCCCACTGGCCATTTGATCCAGTGTGTGTTTGACGTCACTGGCCCAGCCGTGTAGTTTTCAGGCTCTGAAAATGGTAATGACAGATTGTCAATAAGTATTGGTCACTTGTTTATTGTTCAATTAAAGGAGAAATAAAATGAATCAGAAGAAAAAACAGTCAAGAGACGTGGCTCGATGACGTCATATTCGCCCTCTTCACGATTCTGGCCCGCTGTAAGATTTTCAAGGCGTAATGCTAATTCAAGAAAATACGTAACTCGGTGAATCTTAATTAGCGATTGAGCATCATTTCAGGACGATGTTATGTTGTTGAGTCGATAGCAACACTTTGTGACAGCAATATAAATTCCCTAAACGCAGTCTGCAAGATGAGTCAAGTCAGCCGTTACGCCCCAAAATGCTGCCGGGAACAACTTCACAATAAAAAGGTACCAAGGGCATTGATGTCCATATATTATTTGGTAACTAAGGTTTATTTTGAAGTGGACCTTCTTACCGTATTGGCGGCTTGTTACTGTTATACATAGCATGAACAATCTTTACTGCGGTTGCCTTGACTTCTTCCTGAATGTACACGTAAATAAGCAGGTACCTGAGGCAGAAAAAAATGCCTCAACCTTTTTTTTTCAACCAAAGTACTCAAATTACTTGAAGATTCGCTTCACCCCTAATTATGTCGATTTATTGCCCAGACCTAGGTATGGTGACAGCAGTGGTACCGGTATCTGTAATGGTATCAAAACTTTGATTAATCCCTAACTCTTGCTCTGGATTAAATGTACATTTGGGCCATTTCCCATGCCGTGAAAGTCAAAAGTAGGCCATTAAGTTAAACGCATTCCTTAGAGTAGGCCTATGCGTGTTTACATTTTGCTAGTCTGCTGACCCTTGAACAATGTAATAGAGCTCTGCAATCTTGCTTTTCCTTCTGCGAGTGATGAACGACACTGATTATCTGGAACCAAGTATGCGCTATTCAGAACTTCCATGCATTGTATGGACCATTTGGATAGGTTTTATTATTTCTTGTATAGCTCTAAAAAGCTTTTTAGAGGGCACGTCTTGGAAGAAAAAAAAAAGAAAAAAGAGTCCTGCTGCAATGCTCCTTACCACAAAGATGCAATATTTTGATAGTCATGTCCTGAGGAAGGCTAATGCTATTCTGAATTGTCCTAATCATCTCATCAAAATGAGTTTGAGCTTTTGCCCTTAGGCCATTGATTGAGGGTTCTAGGAGGAAGACATAGTCCACTTAAGTTTGATTCATCACAGTAGTTGCAATAGATGCGCAATGAAGTTAGCAGAGCTGGGCATTCGTCTGTGCTTTAGTCCGTCTATGAGTTCCCGTCCGTATTTCAGACCCGCTCGGTCGGTCCGAGTCATCCACACAGCGTCAAATGGCCTTACCAATACCACGTCACATGCAGGTGCCCCACTCTGCCTCTCGTCCCGACATTTCATTCAGACAGACATGTCAAGGACGCTGCAAACATACTCAACAAACACGCCGCCTCCGCAAAGGCTAACTTCAAAATAAAGCTTACCAAATAATTCATTGATCATTGATGCCAACGCAATAGCCTTGGTAGACTTTTACTTTGAAGTTGGCCCGCGTGGTGACGTAACGGCTAACTGACTCCCGTTTTCGACATTATGGCAGTTTTAATGCTTGCCTCCAACACAATGCCGTCCCGAAATCATATTCAGTCACTAATTTAGGACGCTAACAAACAGCTAGTTAATTACGCTGTCATTTTATGATACGGCACAAGTCTCCAGTGTTGGTGGTTGGCATCTAGCTGTTAGCATTAGCAAGAAGTGCCCGGCTGGTAGTTAAACAGCTGTTCCTTGGCTTACTTTTTTTTATTACTTCTTTTTCAATATTGTGGACCTAGATTACTTTGTTATGCACCCTCCATGTTTAAAGGAAGGGAATATTCCTTAAATTGCACTTTCTTTTTCATTATGAAAAAAAAAATAGCTGAATAAAAATTTGTCTTAATTTATTTTAAAAAAAAACACTTGCTAGTTAAATAATTTTAAGAAAACATTCAGCTCAAAATGTTTGGCAGGATACCTTGTTATTTTATACACTGTACCATGTATAAAATAAGAATGCATCCTGCCTTAACTCAAGTTTTGTTCTTAAATCCTAAACAGCCATATTAGATATTAGGAGTTGATTTTTTTTTTTTTAAAGGGCAAAAGTGTTTTGTAAAATAAATGAAGACAGAGTTCTATGTATCTTTTTCATTGTAATTTATTATTTATTCATTTTTTGTCCATCAGAAAAAGGATCCGATCCTTGACTGAATAATCCGTGACCGATCCGAACCGTTACTTACAGTATGTAAGCCGTTGCACCATTAGATCTGAATGATTGTTTCCCCAGCAAAAGATGAACCTTTTTTCAGGATTTTTTCCCCCCTGGTAAAAGACGTGGTGTCTTTTAGCTCTTTTTGGGTTTCCAGAGCATGTCCTCTTGCATCTGCTGCTCAGCCCACAGTAAACCTCGATAAATCTGGATTGTACAACAGAGTTGAATACATCGGGTATGAAGCAGTAACATGAAAAGTCAATGCAAGGATGGGTAGAACACCCTTCTGGTATAATGTTGCTCTTGGTAACTTTATACCACAATGGTAAGCTGTATTTTATAAGAGATAATTAAATGTGGATGTCTTGAAACAGGTGGTTACTTTGCCCAACAGTCTTGCTGACTGAGCTAATCCTACCAGAGTGTATGTCTTTACCCTGCTGATATTTATATACTTGCTTGTTGTGGTCTTCAGGTTTCACAGATCATATTAGATATCTGGCCAGGACCCCTGTTGACTAAGAATGTAAGATTCTCCATTGAAATCCAGCCGACATTTGGCTAAAGAATGTGGCCTGTGACTGAAGGACCCCACTTTATATTTCCCAGGCCTGCGTGATTGATGAGGTTATCGTTAACCTTAGTTCTGTCTATGTGTATTGTGCACCAGCCTCAGTTTGGCACACATAGCATAAACGATATGGGATGATGTAGCTTTGTTTTAGCATTGCGCAGTGAAGCATTCGAAAGGTATTGTTAGTTGACAGTTTGCAACTGTTTCATTGAAAATTACCGACACATACAAGACTAGTACCGTATTTTCCGGACTATAAGTTGCACTTTTTTCCATAGTTTGGCCGGGGGTGCGACTTATACTCTGGAGCGATTTATGTGTGAAATTACAACATCATAAATACAAGTCAACACTAACAAGCCATGACAATTACTTCTATATCATTTCACATGTTATTGTAACCAACATAAAGAAACATAAGATACATCCTAAAATCTATTAAAATGCATGAATAATTTAAACGGTTAAAGTCTAATGTTTTGTTAAACTAACAGGCCTTTCTAGTCGAGGAAGCCAGCTTATCCAAACAGCTAAACATTCACAAACAAACTCCACTGACTCCAGGTGTGCAGCGAAGTTGCCTGTTTATATCGTGAAACTGCACAAGAAACAGAAAATACTATCAATCTATGCATTACATACACATGTATTTTCATAGACATGAACAAAATGAGCCTATGCTAACGATTAGCGATTACGATTAGCATTAGCGATAGCGCTTAGTATGTTGAGTCAACAACCTACAATCATCCACAATTCAGCTCGTATATAAATGTCATTACACACAATTGTTTAAGTTAGTTTCAGACGATGGTTGAACAAGAATAAACCACAAACAGGCAGACTTGCTAATGATTAGTAACCGCGATTAGCATTAGCGATAGCGATTAGTATGTTCAGTCAACAACACAGTACAATCAGCCACAATTCAGCTCCTATATAAATAATGGATGGTCATTACCGGTACACACAATTGTCTAAGTTACTCTAAGAGACGATGGTTGAATAAGAACGAACCACAAACAGGCAATTGCCTGCCTCTGGCTGGGGTATTGCATCATGCAGCCACACACGTAAGGAGGAGCACATTCAGCAGAGAGGAGAGGAAGACATGATTACGACTGAATACAGAAATACTTTTGGAGACTTAGAAACATTCGACATGGTCAGGGATGAATAAAAGACTTATTTAAGCGATCCACAATCGTTTTGGTGAGTTTAAAGTTATCTTACCATAACTTTCTTGTATGCTACATGTAGCATCGTAGCTCGGTGGAAATGTTGTGTACTTTGTGTACTAAGCGCACAATTTCCTCCCAAAATGCGACTTATACTCCGGTGCAACTTATATATGTTCTTTTCATCTTTCATATGCATTTTATGGCTGGTGCGACTTGTACTCAGGAGCGATTTATAGTCCGGAAAATACGGTAATACCAATCAGAATGTCCTGTCAAATTGTATTTTAGTTATCATGTAAACTATTCTGACCTTTTAATTGGAGGCAATTCACCCGTAAAATCTAACTTTTTAATGAGTGTATTATTTTCATTTTACTTTGCCAGAGATAAAGAGCATAATTTTTCATATCTGACAGTCTTCAAACTGATGTTGTCATCTGAGCATGTTGCTTCGCCCACGCACCAGATTAGGGATAGCAATTGGTGATGTGACAGGATTATGGCATGTGCCAAGCCACCGTTTTATGTCCCCTCAGTGCTTTCCAATGAAACAAGATTGCATCAGACACCTATTTCATATCTTAAAATATGGACAAGGAATATCGTGGCATGTTATATTCCCTTCATCGTTTAAAAATGCACACTGTGTTAATATTGCTATTTTCTATCTATCTATCTATCTATCTATCTATCTATCTATCTATCTATCTATCTATCTATCTATCTATCTATCTATCTATCTATCTATCTATCTATCTATCTATCTATCTATCCATCTCTATTATATATATATATATATGTATATGTGTATGTATATATATATATAATATATATATATATATATATATATATGTATATATGTATATGTATATGTATATGTGTATTTGTATTACCAATAGTTGAATGTTTCATATTTAAAACATTTTATTATTTATGTTGCACTATGTTTTGGGTTTATAAACGATCTGCAAATATCGACCATTTGGCCAATAATTTTGGCCAATGTTTGAAGGGTCTAATTATGAATTTGGATGGGCTGCATCATAAATCTAACAAAAGTATGCTTAAAATAGTTTTAGCCATTAGTATTACTCAAAAGCTGGCTGGCCAAGTTTACTTCACACTTGGTCTTTGAGAGGTTTAAACAACTGTAAAACATGTTCATGAAATGAAGATGTAAATGGCATAAAATTCACTTTTTGTCCATCTTCATTGAATGTTAAAGTTTTATCTAAACTTACAACAATTGATTCTAGGGGTCTGAATCTATGGGTACCTCACGATTCGATCCGATTCTGAAGCTCATGATTTGATTCAATTCCGAGTCAGAGGCCTATGATTCGATTTGATTCCGATTCTGATGCATCACTACATTGGCTTACGTTTTATAGTCCATGTAAAACGCTGGACTTATTTAAAACAAAAAAACTCAATTAGGTGCAAGGATTTATAGTTTCACATCATCTTGTCACGTATTAGCTTAGCGTAGTACAGGCATCTGACATACAAACACGCGTAATCGCTTGCGCATGCAAGGATTTATAGTTTCACATCATCTTGTCACGTATTAGCTTAGCGTAGTACAGGCATCTGACATACAAACACGCGTAATTGCTTGTGCATGCTTTTAGTTTGTTTTTTTAAATGTAAACTCTAAATATCGATTATTAATACCTATGAATCGATTCAGAATCTTTTTAATACGCCGAACGATGAAAAAAAAAAAAGATTATAGTTCCCACCACTAATTGATTAACTGATTGTAAATGTCTTCCATAGACAGTTAAAGAAATTTAGTCCAATGTTCATCTCTAGACTATATGCTGGGTAGCGTAAACATTATCATGGTTGTCAACATTGTTGTTTTTTTGGGGCTTGACTTCACATTGCATTTTTAACTTATTTAATTTGCATTTCTCCAAATTTGCTAGCTGTAGCCTTTCCCCCCTCCATTTTGCTATTAACTTTTTTTCTTTTTTTTTAAGCCCAAAGGCTGAACTAGGTTGTCTGTGTCGCATATAGTCTTACATTACATGTCCTCGTTCAGTGGGAAGGTTGGAGTGTGCAGGTAACCCGATCCATGACACAGTGTCATAGCAGTCTTTGCAGTGAGCTAATGCAAATGAGCAACACAACAATCCACATGCATGAAAGATAGGGAGCAGGCAGTGTGTGCTATTGATAGCAGCAGGCCTGTGTGTCAGTGTTCCAGCTTACTTACGCCTTTCCTCTTGTGGTTCAGTCATTTTTGGATACATTCTTGCCATTCTTGCTCTTACAATTTGAATCAAGGCTGAATATAGTAATTTTCTTGATGAATTAGCTGTTGTAAACTGTTGTAACCGGGTATACAGATGAAACAGTAAAAATAGTTCATATCCCGATTATAGTGTCCACAATTATCACTTCTGTCACAATTATCACTATCCTGATATTGCTCCGCATACATACACCGAAAGCATTGCGACAAATAATGTTTATATTAAAAAAAGAAAAATGCATTTAGCAATTAGAGTGTGGTGGGATCCATTTGGAAAATATGTCACACTTAAAATGTGAAATTAACTTGCGTAATGGGTCCGGTAGTTATACTAATCGTCGCCAGTGAGGTGTGTACCACTCATCTAACATGCTACTTTGAAGGAGCATGTGTTTTTGCATTCTGTATTTAGTAAAACATATTAAAGTAATTAGGGCTGTGCAATTAATCAAAATTCAATTACAATTATGACGATTACACCCCACAATTACATAATTGGAATAATCGTAAAAAATGATTATTAATATGCATTTATATCCAACGCACTATGTTTGTTTACACAAGGAAATCATACTTGAATTGATACATTTGCACCTTTTTTTATTTTATAATAACTAATTTTATGAAATTTGTTTGGTCCGAAAGGAACTTACATAATTATTAGGGGTGTAACGGTACGCTAAATCACATTTCGGTTCGGTTCGGGATCTTTGAAACTTCGGTTCGGTATATTTTCGGTACAAAAAAAACAGATTTAAAAAAAAAAAAAAAGTTTATTTTGAAAAGCTGACAATTAAACGGTATATTCTTTCGAAAAGTAAAAGTGAACTATTCGGGGTGATATTCTAAGAAATTACACCAGAATAAAAAAATACACTAACAATAAAGATCTCTTAATTTTGTAAATTATTATGACACTGAAATTTTTAAAAACTCAGCAGCAACAGCCTATGACACATCTAAGTATTCAAGTTAAAGTTGTCATTATAGTACATATATACACTTTTTCAGATAAAAAAATACATACAATAACAGTTACAATTAATGCTAACTATATCAAAACTATTTTTATAATAAAACACAGTAACTTTATAGTCTTTATGAAATTATTTTCATTTTTTAGACATTCAAATCTTTGAATGTGCAACAGCATATTGTAACGAATTGGGTTATATGTGTTGTGGTCGGATTTGTGTTTTCCTGAGTTGTGATGTTTCCGAGGTTCATGAATGCATCGTACGGCTAGCGAGAGGAGCAGCGGATAACGAAGGAGAGTGCTGTTGCACTTTGTTTTTGGCTAAAAAGACTGCTTGCTTCCTCATCTAAGAAACATTCAAAGTCGGATGATGTTGTTTTAAGTGTTATTATGTTAGATGTGCTACCCACAACATACAGTACAGCTACAATCTCGTGTAGCAATGTCGGCACACAACTTTGGTACTTACACGTACCTCTCCCCATCTGCGATTTTAACAGGACAGCCAGAATGTTCCCAAATAGGAGACCGCAGTGTACGGGCCGGGGGGACCTTCAAGCTCTGGCTTGTTTGCGTATTCGTCCTTAGTGCCGCCGCCCTCCTCTCCCGCGTGCAACAGTCAATAGCGCCCGTGCGCAATCTCGCGCTAATAATTGGACCGAAATGAATGCAAGTGGACCGAACCAAACATGCTATACCAAAACGTATTAATACACCCATGTGTACCGTTACACCCCTAATAATGATAGTGTTTGAAAGAAATTTATTTGTCTTTTACGTTAAACCCTGGTATGGTGTTCGTATTTTTGTTACTCAGCCAGTGTTGATGGGATGAGTTTTAAAAACAACACAATCAAATAATTTTATGTTAAAATACTCAACAGTTATTTACTACAAACCCAATTTCAAATATTCTTAATATTTGCCCTTTAGCTTTGTTAGATCACATTTATGAATTAATGTACTATTCCTTTTTTTAAAAATTAAAAAGTAAATCCCATAACATTGTGTTATTGTGTGAGGAGAAGGTTTCAGATATGCCTTGGGTCATTTTTCTTTTGAAAAGACCCGAGCACCCTACAAGGGTTAAACATTTTTCTGTTTTGTACCAAAAAATAAATGATCGTTTCAATAATCCTGATTTCAATTATGACCAAAATTATAGTGATGAATATTTTTTTCATAACCGAGCAGCCCTAAAAGTAACTTAATCAGAATAATGTGCTCATGACTAAATGCCTGTTTGGGGCCCATCCAAAACGATGAGTGTTGATCAGGTTCCACACTACACTTAATCAAATAATAACACATGATGAAAAACCAATAACTCAGGCAGCCATTAAGATGCCTGTAGTTGTGATCGGCGCTTCCAAACTCCAAACCCCATAAGCCATGTGGAAATGCTCCTGACAGGTGAAAAATAGGCCGCTGGCACTTTTTCACCAAATAATTTGATATATCGACATTTAGACATGGGCGTAATGTAACTCATTATGGCCGTTGGACACTCTGTGATATATAGGCCAGGTGTGCCCCCTTTCGTATGCATGTCAGCTCGAGTCAGCCTTGGGCCATCCTTGGACTACACTGAGTCACGCCTCTTTGGTAGTTGCACACATAATTTCCAGGTTATGCATGTTGGGTGTGTCAGAAGTCTGGACGGGAGAATTGGCATACCTTGAAAATGTGCAAGCCAGGCAAAAAAAAAAAAAACTTCAGCGTGAATGGGAGAATATGGCCCGTAATGAATAATTGTAATTAATAATCCTGATAACAATATCCACGATTAAATTTACCTGATGCTATGTGATATTTAGATTTAAAATGTGGGGGAAAATCCATTGTTAAGGCTTAATTAAGATGCCTGAATAACGTGCACTCTGCTGAGTCAGTCAGTCAGAGTACAGTATCTGTAATAATTGGAAATGAGGAGCATCATGGTGAGGAGCTAGTGCCTCGAAAGAGATTTATTTATTTATTATTTTTAATGATCATGTATTATAAAATAAGCATTCATTGAAAACTTTCAGGGCGGCACGGTGATCAACTGGTTAGCACGTCCGTCTCACAGGGCAGAGGCCATGGGTTCGAATCCGGTCCTGGCCTACCTGTGTGGTGTTTCGATGTTCCGTGCCTATGTGGGTTTCCTCCGGGTACTCCAATTTCCTCCCACATTCCAAAAACATGCATGGTAGGTTAATTGAACACTCTGTAATTGTGTAAAATTGCCCCTAGTTGTGACTGTGAGTGTGAATGGTTCTCTTTGTGTGGCCTGCGATAAGATGGCAACCAGTACAGGTTGTACTACGCCTACAGCCGGAAGTCACTTGGGAGAGGCTCCAGTAACCCCACGACCCTTGTGAGGATAAGCGGTTTAGATGATGGATGGATGGATGAAAACTTTCATTTTGCACTGAAAACTGTTTACATACTGTTTAACTCTTTCCTTAATACCAGCCATTAAAAAAAAGATAGTGCCAGCCAATTTTAGAGCATTCTGACTGATTTTTCCAGTGTCACAGAAAATTGTGTGTTATGACTATGTAAACGCAAAAATCACCAAATGAAAGATTAGCCTTTCTTCTTTAATCACACCAAAAACGTTTGTTTGTACCTTATTCCATGTTTTAGTCATCAGCAGTCAAACACAGGTTGGTTTCACCCAAATCACCCATTTTGGACCAAAATACAGAAAACAAGCTTTTCAAACATCTGAACAATCCCTTTATTTTACAAAATACGAAAAAACAACCATGAAAATGGGCTTTTGAGGGCAAAATAATGTATTTGCAAATACTCAAAAGTTCAACAATTTTACATTTGACAAACTTTACCACCTATTTGCCTACTATTTAGTAGTGTAGGCATCGTGTCATGCATTTGAGTGTGTTTATGTGTTTGCCTGCAGGACTCTAGTCTACATTAATTTTTGCACTGGTAGCATTGGTGCTACCACTTTTTCAGTTGGTCGGACTGCACAGGATTTGGTCGTACCCTTTTTTGGGAGGTAAAGCATGACCATAGTTGCTGATGTATAGTCATCTCATTTGAATGTGAGTTAGCTGAATGGAAAGCCGTCATTTTCAAGAAAATTGTGCTAGTTATGTCCGTGGTGTTAACATGGCAAAGTACACATCCATGATGCGCGTCACAGACGGGCTTCCGCCTCTTGCGCACAGTCTGTCTGACCAGCAGAGTTGCAGCTCATTCACTGTATCCCATCCCCTAGATAAAACCATGCACTTGCACTAGTGTGACCAGATACATTTTTTACAAGCGCACACTGAATATTTAGCCGCATTTGGGAGCATATTGGGTGCACTGTCGAGCCCTGGCGTGTTTGTATATGTATGTACATTTGTTATTGCTTCTACTTCTATATTTTGAGTTTTGTAGAGTTGTGGGGTTCTAACCACAGACTACAATAAATACAATAGTGGTTTTGCAAAAGAGAGCAATTTATATTATCATTAGGACGTATTATATAATGCTCCTACAGACCGCCTTTTTCTAAAATCAAATGTTCTGAAGTTAAAATACTTTTTACGAATATAAAATTATGCAAATAATGTTTTCAGCAAAAACACAATCTCTTCCTTACTCCATACAAAACCTCTTTGTAATTCTTGAGTCTCAATACGATTTAAGAGGTGTGGGTAGGTTGGAGTGAAATATTGGAATGACGCAAATATATCCTGGACATTTTGTGAATTGCTTTATAATGTAAATATAATAATACATACTGTCTATCAAACTGTGCAGTAAGGATATTACACATACTGCACACTGTACATGAGAGGTGTCTGAGCTGGTCCGCATTGCAGTACACCTCTCAAGTAGCTGATCATTGGTCATCACATGGCATTGACACTAGAGACACGATTGTTGCTTATCACAAGCCAGTATACCATCAGAATAAATGGTACCTACCTGTCATTTTGAAATAAATACTTAATTGTACTGATGTTATTAATTCATTTCTGAACTTTGTGTTGAGGAGTCTGGAAGACAAAAAGCGTCTCAAAAACTGTAAATGTTGATGAACTAAGAAGCCTACTATTTAGTAGTGTCGGCATCATCACGCACTACAGTTTATGATGTGTGTGCTGAAATGCAATTACATAATGTATTTTTCTCATTGAGATTATATTTCAAGCATCTTCAAACTACTTTCTCAAATTTTATTGACCTGCTGTTCACCCTTTGCCCACAATACAAGATGAGGCGTATTTTTACCATGGTGCCCTACTACAAGTAATTTGCTGTATAAATAAACCACTCCCAAGCTCTACATTAGTAGTTCAACTATTAGTTGAAGTAAATACTGGGTGGAGCCCTGAATTAATTTCATTTCCTTAATTCTCCACATTCTACAAGGTGCCCTTTAGTGTGTTTCTTCTTGCAATTCTACAGTTGGATGAGTGGTGAAAGAGAGGAGTCACAATAGTTCACTTCATCCCCAGGGTACCCGCAGAGCGTAGGCCAGACAGGACACAATGCCATTTAAGGATACACGCCAATGCACACAGTGAACCCAGTCATCCCAGCTATTTTAAAACTGCGGTAGTGGGTAAACAGTTGAGCACATCATTACTACATTTGTGGTTTTAGAGTGCCAACCCAAACTTCATTGCAATCTGGTATTCCTGATATATTCACCTTTATGTGAATTTGTATCCCTTCATGATAATGTAGTTAGTTCCAATGTATTTTGTCAAATATTTTTTTCTTCCTTGACTAATTTTATGGAATTGTGCAAGAGGTTTACTAAAGTGTGTGGCCCTGTGTCCTAATCTTGGGATTTATTTTTAGACTAAAGCATGATGTAATGTAATCATGAAAACAGGGCTACCTTGCTAGGCTACCTTGATAATATTTTTGTTTTAATCACTGTCTTGTAATGTTTACTAGAGGTGTAACGGTACGCCAAAACGGTTTGGTTCGGTTCGGTATATTTTCAGTACAATAAACAGATTTTTTTTTTAAATATATGTTTATTTTGAAAAGATGACAAGTAAATGGTACAATTTGTTTAGGAAAAAAAATAAAAGCGAACCATTCGGGTGACATTCTAAAAAATTACACCAGAATAAAAAATACCCTAACAATAAAGATCTCTTAATTTTGTCAATTATTAAGACACTGAAATCTTTAAACACTCAGCAGCAACAGCCTAGGACACATCTAAGTATTCAAGTTAAAGACAAGTTGTCATTACAGTACATATACACTTTTTGTGATGAAAAAAAAATACATGCAGTAACAGTTATAATTATTGCTAACTGTATAAAAACTCTTTCTTCATAATGAAATACAGTAACTTTAAAGTCTTTATGAAATTATTTACACTTTTTAGGCATTGTAATCTTTGAATGTGAAACAGCATATTGTAACGAATTGGGATATCTGTGTTGTGGTCGGATTTGTGTTTTGCTGAGTTGTGACGTTTCCGAGGTTCATGAATGCATCGTACGGCTAGCGAGAGAAGCAGCGGAGAACGAAGAACAAAGCTGTTGTATTTGGTTTTTGGCTAAACATACTGCTTGCTTCCTCGTCTAAGAAACATTCAAAATCGGATATCCGTTATTATGTTAGACGTGTTACCTGCAACATAGCCGCCAATCTCATGTAGCAATGTCAGCACACAACTTTGGGACTTATACACGTACCTTTCCCCATGGGCGATTTTTACAGGTAAGCTAGAATGTTCCCAAACAGGAGACCACTGTGTACGGCGGACCTTCTAGCTCTGGCTTGTTTCCGTATGCCATAAGAATGGCATTTATCCATGCATTTATGATTTATCACGGCTTCTGGCGTCCTGGCTCCTCTTTAGTGCCGCCGCCCTCCCCTGCCGCGCGCAAGAGTCAATGGCGCCCGTGCGTAAGCTCGTGCTAATAAGTGGACCGAACCGAACATGCCATACCGAAACGTATTATTACACCCATTTGTACCGTTACACCCCTAATGTTTACTATAATAGAATTTTTGTTTTCCCGTTCCTCCCACATTAAATGGATGCTTCACCTATGTACGCCATTTGCAGCAAAAAAAGTTCATATTTTGTCTATAATTAATTTGATAACTTAATTATTTTTCATGTACATTTGATAACGTTAAAAACGATTTGACAAATAATATAGCTGGCTGCCATGTTCATTGAACACATCACTAGATAACTGTCACATTAACATTGGACTAGACTGCACGATGATACATATACATACACAGCTAGGCCACATCTATGGCATTAATCCTGAAAGAATGAAGCCGTATCTTTTCTAGCCAGTACTATGAAATAAATCCACCGAATGAGACTCCACTTTGGATGTGAAAGATGCAGTGCGGGATGGTCTTTTGATGACACAAAAAGCACTTCGGAGAACGAGTAGACCAGGAAGTAGGCTATCGCAGCACTTCCCCCACTTAAAGAGAATGAAAAACAGAAATTCTTTCAAGACATTAATTTTATTTTTGTATGAACAGTTGGATTTTAAACTCTTTAACTATTTGATGATAGGGACTGAGCCATGTAAAATGCAAACTCTCCTCTTACATTCTTGTAATTTTGGCACAAATTTAACACCACACTGCAGTCTCCCTACAATGCCGGGGTTGTGGTTTGCCTCCCGATTATTTGCTATCGAACATTTTATCAGAGGCATTCTCTGTTGATATTGATCACGTTTATCGTGATGCATATTGATATTGAATTATTGCCCAGACCCACGTCACACACATGCTGCAAGCAACACAAATATAGCCATTGTCCTTTGAAAACGCAGGATGTTCTATACAAATACCGCGCAGTTGGCCCATCAATCGTTTTTCTTAGATTTTAATGTTTTTTATGATCTTGAGAGCCCAAAATCAAAATCACAATGACATTTTTTTATTAACTGTCCAGCTCTACTGGATTTTGTGATGGAGAAAGCTCCCTGCAGTGTTTTTTTGGTGGATTGCGGTCTACTCTGTCTCAGTCTGTACCACACCTGGGCACCTACACTTGCCAGTGTGTTTCCTGTTTGGATTTGTGTGGAATCAGAGCCCTTCCTGTATCTGGTAATTCCATTCCTAGACGTTTTTTTGCACATTATGTCTGTGTATGAGAAGGACCATGATATGTGGGGTGTCACAATATTAACATTGGTTGTTTGTCTTACCAGCTGATTTAGTTGTGAAGGATTCTTGAGGTTTTATACACAAAGTTCCATCAGCAACCTCTGACCGTAGTAAGCTTTCCCAGAAGAGTGGAAGATTTTGTATTATAAAGATGGGAATGACGGCATATGCTCTTCAGTTGTCACTTCCTGTATGTGTAATGGACATATTGTTTGCTCCATTAATTTTTTTCCATGCAAAGTTTTTCACCCAACTTGATAGAGAGCACAAATGCACCAAATCACACAGAATGCTGGTATTGCATTATTTGTTATCAGGCCCAAAACATCAGTAATATGGTGTTTTGGTCCTGTTTGTGTTGGATTTATGCATATTTAATTCATCTGGCTACTGGAAAGTTTACCAAGTCTGTTTCCCAGACATTCACAACACTAACATGTGATTTTGATTCGTGTGGTACCACACATCAGAAGTTTTCATTCAGATTATTTCTCTTTCTTTTTGCAACAGAATGAGAACGCCTGAGGCAGGTAGTTAGAACCTTCCACTGGAGAGAGAAACTGACATCATACAGGGCTGTGGTTGGACCCAGAGACCCCTGTGGGGGGGTGAAGGGCCCTATCAGCCTTGTGTGAGTCTGGACCATGGGGGATGGAGGCATCAGTGCAACCGGAGGAGAAGGGGTCAACCAGTCCCATGTCCTGTTTGACAGATTTGTCCAGGCCACTACATGCAAGGGCACACTCAAGGCCTTCCAGGAGCTGTGTGATCACCTGGAAGTCAAGCCCACAGAGTACAGGGTCTTTTACCACAGGCTCAAATCCAAACTCAACTACTGGAAGGCCAAAGCACTTTGGGCCAAGTTGGACAAGAGGGCCGGCCAGAAGGAGTATAAGAAGGGCCGTGCCTGTACCAACTCAAAGGTACTGCTCACATTTCAAGCATGACTGTATGAAGTGATTCCTCTGAGTGCTTGTGGTTTCAATTTAATGAATGTCGCTAACAAACCATAGCTGGCCATTCTTTTTCAACTTCAGAGGTTTGTCCAGATTTTTTCACAACTCATGACCCAAGTTAGTCAATCTAAAACCCTTTGCCAAGAGAATGTGTACCTGCTTGAGAATCGGTACAAGTAGCGTAATAAAACCCTAAGACCTTTATGGGGTCCGTACCCTAAAGTACAAGTCCAAGTCCTATTACCCTAAAGCTGGGTAAGGCGGCTTTATGTCAAAACAAGACAGCACTGATGCTAAATGATATCTAACATGAAACTGTTGAGTTTTGGTCTTCACATTTTTGTTTTGACGCTAGTGTCTGATCATTGGCGCTGGACCATGTGGCTTACGAACAGCCATCGAGCTCGCCTTTTTGGGTGCCAAAGTGGTGATTCTGGAGAAGAGGGATGCCTTCTCCAGGAACAACGTGCTGCATCTATGGCCCTTCACCATTCAGGATCTCAGGGGCCTTGGGGCCAAGAAGTTCTATGGAAAGTTCTGCGCTGGTGCAATTGATCATATCAGTAAGTTGCTGAGAGCACAATGTGGCTGTCCACTCTGGTTTTGAACTATTTGTGACTAATTTGCCTTTGACTAGTGATTTGTTGACTTGAGTTTAGAGGAGGGATTATGTCATTGTCCTTGTTTTATAGGTATTCGTCAACTTCAGCTCATGCTGCTCAAAGTGGCTCTCCTCCTGGGCATAGAAATCCATGTCAATGTAGAGTTCAAAGGTCTTATTGAACCCCCTGAGGATCAGGAGAATGAAAGTGAGTCAGAGAACAATTCCTGTAGTTATCTCTAATGTTGCATTTTTTGCGATTACACATTGTGTTCGTTCACAGGGATAGGCTGGAGGGCCGAGGTCCACCCCAGGACACACCCTGTCAACGAGTTGGAGTTTGACGTGATCATTGGAGCCGATGGAAGGAGAAACACACTGCCAGGCAAGTCATCATCTCCTTTTCTTCAGCTATGAGCACGTATTCCTTAAAGTGGAAGTCAACCCAAACATATTTTCTTCTACAATATATTCTATGCAGCCCTACTATTTGAAACAAGGCATTAAGCCCTGAGCATCTGTGATGTCATTTTCAGTCGACAGAAGTGACAAACGTCTGGATCTTGCTCCCATATTCCATAAACACAATATTAATCACAATGCCGTGTTTAAACTAGTGGGCCTGCATAGAACATATTCTTGAAAAACATGTTTGGGTTGACTTCCTCCTTTAAGCAAGTAAGAAAACAAAATGGCAACATTATTCTTGGTTTCTTGGGACTTAAATTTGTGGGTCATTTTCAAATAGACACCTGCCTTCCATGTAGACCCTGACCTCATTTCACTGCCCCCCATCTCACCACCCCCAAGTAGTACATTTTGCTGCTACATACTGTAATCCTGCTACATCCAATAAATCGATATCATTGGTCAGTCCCCACGTGGATCTGTTATTTTTAATAATTATTGATCTAAAGTTTTGGAAATCACTTGGCCGTCATTTACCGTGCAATGTTAATGACTCAACTAACGCTGTTTTTTTTGTTTCCTGAAAAGTTATGGTTTTCGGAGATATTGTACAAGCATTCTCCCCGACGCCAGCAACATGGCAACATACTGTATCATGCTAATACGGTGTTCAAATAATTGTATAAGATCAGAGTAGGCTTTTTTGTTTTTTGCGCTGTAGCTATGTTTGTTACTAATAATAAGCAGGCAACAGTTCTCATTTTAAATAGGATGTGAAGTCTAAGCTGTTAATCTTCTTTGTCATCTAGGTTTTCGACGTAAGGAGTTCCGTGGCAAACTTGCAATCGCCATCACGGCAAATTTCATCAACAGGAACACGACAGCAGAGGCAAAGGTTGAAGAAATCAGCGGAGTGGCCTTCATCTTCAATCAGAAGTTCTTTCAAGACCTCAGAGAAGCGACAGGTGTGAACTGCAGAAAATGTCCCATCTTGTACCGTAGAACACAACAACTTGGGCTTTGTAATCAAACCTTCACCTATCACTCACCTCTCTGCTCACCCTTCCCAATTTGTCAGTCCAATTATAAAGCTTTGATTCCCGTTTTGTCCAAGTTTGTGCTGACATGGCGATGTTCTCAGTTCCCTTGTTATGTGCTCTGTGTCGCATAATTGCCTCGCTTGTCCTGCGCCGAAGGCATAGCAGTCTGCTTCTGCAATGGGGAAGCATTTTGTATTTGGTATGTAACACTCCTTCTTTCAATTGGTCTTTTTAGGTATTGACCTGGAAAACATTGTCTACTACAAGGATGACACACACTACTTTGTGATGACTGCCAAAAAACAAAGCCTGCTGGAGAAAGGAGTCATTCTGCATGTGAGTGATCAAAAAGCTGATCGCGTGTGTTTGCCTGTGTTTGTTAAGGAGAATTGTCGACTATCATTAAAACGGTCTAGTAGACAGTAGCTTCACGCACGTACAAGCCGACACCGTTTCATTCTTTCAGTTCTCCGTCCTCTGTTTTCCCCAACAGCCTAATGGTCTAACCATGCCAACTGTGGCCAGGACTCAACTATCAACTCAAACACATGTACTTAGTCTTTGTGCCCCTTGAGATACAGACGTTTTCTTTCCTCTCCCTGGCTCACTTCCACAGGAAAGCGCAAAAACACTTCAACCGACTTCCTGTACAAACATTAGTCAAGGTGTGTCATGGCTCTGTACTGGTGTTTTGGTCGTAAACCACCTGAAGGATGTGTTAAAACAATGATTTGCCATTCTAATGTGAGAGGGAACTGTAGAACTGCACAACAATCTAAAAGCAAAGGAGGCATAACTTGTTTCAACAAAGTTGAAAATAAAACTCTCCTCTGCTCCACGGAAAGGGAGAAAAGGGAAGAGGGAAAATGTTGGCAGGAGAGAAGCGAGGCTACATAATCCGTCAAAATATATCAACTGACAACCTCCGCTGCTCTCACCTTCCAACAGTCCCAGCCTGGCATTAGACAACCCAGAGACCTTGAAGCCGGAAGAATGTACTTCTTACCGCCCGCGATGAAAACAGGTCACTCCCAAAGCATGCAGTGATTTGATGCTACATGTTTAACAGACTTGTGAAGAACAGTGTATTCTACACACGAGCGCTCAAAATGCTGAGTTGGACAGTGATTTATGACAGCTGCTGAAAATGTGATATTCTGGTGTAATTTCCAAATGTTCCATGCAATTGCTTACTTATTTCCGCTTTAACATGTAATTAAGTGGCAACTGTATTTCGTGGCCCCCGATATTAATATGTACTGTATATCATGACCTTTGAAATTGTTCTGTCTACATTCAGATCCAGACTCTTGATAATTCTTACATAATTGGAGCTGTAATGTTTTTTGAGCAGTAAAGAATCTCAACATACTGATCATGTTACTACTTGCTGTGGTTTTCATTCCATCGTAGGCACAATAAAAGCTGCATTACAATGCAAATGCCTGTTAAAATCTAGCAGTGAAATATTGTTTGAGACCATTGACACAGTTTAGTACCAATAATTTGTTACATTTTTATTGCTGTAACAATTACTCACATTTTATTGCTCTCATCGAAACTGTAAGTTGCATTTGCCAGAAAATACCTTTGCATGATTGGTCTCAGTTGAATTTTTGTACAAACTCAAGTTTAAATTGTGTTTGCAAAATGGTCACACTATAATTGATTGAAGCAGTAAATATGTGTACTACTAAATAAAGGGGACACATAAACATCCCAATGTCACACTTGGTGGGTATAACTGCAGATGCAATTTTAAGGAAAGGTATGCTCACCACATGGTAGCATGAGGCAGTATCTGCAGGTCATAGAATCTGTACCATCAGAAAGTCACGTCCAAACAATATGAGCCATGGCCAGACGGTTTGTGGTATTTATCAGTGTAATGTCAAGAGTTTGGAGATTGGAGAAGACACCAAGAGATAGACCAAGACACCAGGAGAGGAATGCAACAACCCAGCAGCAGGGTGACCGCTACTATAGAGCAAGGAGGAACAGGAAGAGCTGTCAGAGCCCTACAACTTGAGTCTAGCATGCAACTTATTTTTTTTTTTTATAGCAGTGTGGTATCAGCCAGGCTATTATTAGGCCACTGCACATAGTAACTGGAAGGGAATACAGAGTTTCTGTGATTTAAGAGTCATAATTGATCGCTTTCTTCCCCTTGTAGGACTATGCAGACACAGAGCTGCTGCTTTCCAGAGCAAACGTGGATCAGGTTGCCCTCTTGTCTTACGCCCGTGAGGCGGCCGATTTCTCAACCAACCACCAGTTGCCGACTCTGGATTTTGCAATCAACCACTACGGCCAACCTGATGTCGCCATGTTTGACTTCACCTGCATGTATGCATCGGAAAATGCTGCCATGGTGCGCCAGCGCAATGGCCACAAACTGCTGGTGGCGTTGGTGGGAGACAGCCTGTTGGAGGTGAGTGGTAATCACAATGCGGATCATTTGTCTCTGCTCTTCTGTGGCCATAATTGGTAGTTGAACGTGTTGCTATCTCCAGCCCTTTTGGCCCATGGGCACTGGCATTGCCCGAGGTTTCCTGGCAGCCATGGACTCAGGCTGGATGGTGAAGAGCTGGGCTCAGGGAAAACAGCCTTTAGAAGTGCTGTCTGAGAGGTGAGCGTATGGAAACACTGATACAGCCACACCAAACTCAACTCAAACTCATGTGTTCATACTCTCACATCCTCCTCTTCAAATAACACCCATTTAATCTTGGAGTGGTTTACTTGGAAAATGTGCCTGTATGTGATTTGAACCATCAGTCACACCTTTGTTATTGCTAATACAATAAGAGGATCTAAATGGAATGTGACTCTTCAGTAGCTGTGTGCACTCTTACATAACAAAGTTAATATGGTGGTAATATGGCCCGTTTCCATGGTTAGGTCTTACTTGGAATAATCCGTGCATTGGATTAGTAATGAAGTTGACTAGTTGTTTTGAAACATTTGCTCTTTACTCAGGGAAAGTATTTATCGTCTACTGCCCCAGACCACGCCAGAAAATGTCAGCAAGAACTTCAGTCACTACAGCGTGGATCCTACTACACGTTACCCCAATATTAGCCTTAACTTCCTCAAACCCAGCCAGGTGAGTCTGACAACCAACACGTATTTTTTTTTTTGTTACTATTTACCAAGACACACTGTTCAATTACAAAAAAAACTGAGGCCGCAAAATTAGATTTACCTCCACAGTCTGGTGAGATTGGATAAAAGTGCTTTATCCCAAATTTTCATAAATGCCTGTCACTATTATTTCAGTCAGATAGGTCTGTTTATGGTTTTACTTTGTATTGTTACCACATATGAGGAAAAATAATTTAGTGCACTACATAAGGCTCAAAATAAACTGTTTCTATTCACTCTACGGTGAAAATTCACATTTAGCGCCTCAACCGAACTCAATGAAATGTAAAACTACAAATGTGGCAAAACGCAGAGCGGCCAAATATTATGGAAATCACTGAACGCTAACTCGCTATGACCATAATACATCTTGTTTAAAATAAAAAAATAATAGAGTGCCCACCACTACCGAGGACTTAGGTTTTCCTTTCGCTCCTCTGTGCCCTGGGTCCCTCACAACCGATTAGGGAAGAGAGCCTTGCTCATGTGTGAGCCTGTCTTTGTGCCAAACTGAACCAATTTACCCCGACCTATGTATGAAGTGTCGATGGTCAATTTGTTGTGCAGTTCTCATTAGTTCTCGCGGCTACGCCTTCTTAATCAATGCACGAGACTTTAATTACACTTTGGATATGTCAGCCGGCTTGCGACATCACTGGCTTAGGGCAAGGCCGTAGCAAGTACTTGTGTTTAATTTTGATAAATGTAATTTAGGCCGCTTCGCCCTACTTCTGAAATCAATTACAATTATCTGACAGCTTACGTTAGCCTACTAATATTTACCACCAAAAGTTTTTAATATTGTTTCTCGCCAATTAAAAATGGCAAATTTGAGAAAAGTCTCTTATTTCCCTAGCGAAAGTCCTTAAAATCCTTCTAGAGGATTGATATCTAGCAAGTGAATCATCTAATTTGTTTGAAATAGCCCCACTAAAAATTGTTTCTAGACAATATAGTTTGCTGCTATACACAAAATAAATTTAAGAACTAGAAAGTGTTTATTATATAAAAAAAGGAAAACTATTGGTTGTTTATTAAACTGAAATGTAGTAAGAGAAAATATTGTTTATCTTAATACATAATTATTCAATAGAATTTCCAGTAAGATAATCAAATACTGAAATATTCGATAGTGGTAGCCCTACATTTAACTTCCCCGTTATATCATCGTTTTTTTTTTTATTGTTTGGTAAAACCCTTGCTTGCAAGGTCTTTGGGATTAACCAGCAAAAAAAATGCTTCTCAAAATTTGTAATTTGCTCCTCAAATTAAGTAATTGATTCGCAAAATTGCACCTCAATGAAAAAAAAGAAGTTATTTTGAGCCTTGTAACAGTTCTACATCACTGCGTATTGTTCACTAATTATGTCTTGTCATAAGTCAAAATGAGCATGGGCTTAAAAAATATCTGTTATTATTGAAACATTCTCATTATATTATGTACCTGAGTGAGTACTGGTGTACAAAAGCAAAAGTAATGCAGACATGGTTCATTTGCAGGTAAGGCACCTCGTAGACACAGGAGAGTCGAGAGAGATGCGCATTGAAATAGAGAATGTGATCAACTCATCAACACCAAAGTTGACCAGGAATGGTTTGTATTTTCTTCATATACTTTATGCATAAAATGCATTTGCCTACCAAAACACACTATGGTCTTTCATAATTCATTAGTAAACGATTTATTCATTTTATTTTTATTTGCTGCTGTAATTATGTAACGCTGGACTATTTCCACTGTAGACAATTGCCTGCTTGACAAGCAGTTGCAAGGTAACACAAAGTCCGGATGCATGATATTGCTCTTCGGGCATTAATAGTGTTAACAAATTTGTGGTTTCCAACTTTATGATCAACGATTAGCAATGTTGTATGATCGAACATGAAAATACTTTTGCGTTTTACTAACTCATTGACTGACTACAGTATATTCAACTCATGCAGTTACTGCATTTGACCTCTGGATCCTCTCCTAACCTTTTCATTTGCATCCCATGTCATCTTTATGGCAATGAACATTTGACCCCTCATGGTTCATTACATTTCCTGATGGACTGGTTTATATTGGTACTAACAGTTATAACTTGATAGTTATGGATGATAACCCTGAATAAGTAACGAGTCTCTGCACAGCCTCAGCCTGAAGGAGGCCATAAGATTATAGCCCAACAGGAGATGCATTATATGGTCAAAATTATTTGGACACCTTGTGATGACACTATTAACTAGAAAAACATGACAATGGTAAAATAACTTCCACTTAGGGCTGGGCGACATGGCCGAAACATCTGTCATGATATAAGTACTGTATTTCATATCAGTCATTATTAATTAATTAATTAATTAATTTTTTTAACCTACTCAAAAAGTTTTAAATGGGATAAAGACAAACTACAATAAAACACAACTATCCAGAGAAAAAAAACATAAAAAATATCTGGTAGACAAACACATTTTCAAGGCATGTATGTACACTGTTGTTGAGTACATTTTAATGTAGTGTAATGTGTAATTTTTACATCCATGCTCCCCTAGCAATGCCGTAAATACTTTATTCCCGTATGATGTAAGGATGTTACCCCAAAGCAATAGTCATACAGTTACCTTAACTATCATTCACTGTTCATGAAATGTAAGCGGAGCATCTGGAAAAAAATTCACAAATACTCTTTCGGTGCGCATTCATTTCAGTTGACTCACCGTATAGTCAAATTCAGCTTGATAGCATGCTCATTGTCGAAATAAGACTAATTTCATGTAGGGATGCTCCGATCCATCGGGCACCGATCGTGATCGGTCGATTTTCGTGAAAAATGACGTGATCGGAATATTCGATCAGAGCCTTTTATTGCCGATCAAAACATCCAATCATGCTTCGCAGCCTATAGCCGTGTTGCGTCCCTCCCCCTCTGCTCGCTGCTACGTTCACACCAACTGCGGTGGGAGCCTTCCTGGTGGCACGTTTCAATTGGAGTCAATGTAGCTCGCGCGGGCGGGGGCGGTGCGAATGATGCGTTTGCAGCTGTGGGATGCGGAGTGAAGCACAGAAAATTTGTCCATTCGTCGCATGGAAAACAAGTCAACTTTTTGTCCATTGGCTGCCGCGAGATGAAATGGCAATAGTTGATTTGTTTAATACGCGACGACGTCCCACCGCTCCAAAAGCATCACTCGCGCCGCCTCGCAACGCAACAGCGCCCGGCCGCACGAGCTACATTGACTCCAATTGAAGCGCGCCGCCTGAAACGCTCCCACCGCAGTTGGCGTGAACATAGTATTTACGAGTTTGCGTCTTGTAATACTGTATATGCCATGAAAAGGTACCATGAAAAGGTACCTCGCATGCGCAGAAGGTACTTTAATGGTCAGCGTCGCTGTCTGTCGTTGCGGTGTATTCCTCCAGCGTGACGTGCCGACAGCCGGCCGGACGCCACAGGGGGTAAGCGTCTGTCACTGTTGGCCAACGTCTTTTTGGTGTATCGTGGCCTTAGGATTCCGCAGAATGCTTTGCAGTTCAGGCTTGCTGATTTCTTCCAGATTTTTTTTGTCCTTGTCAAAGCTTCTAACAAACGAACTTCATATTTATATTGATTGTGTGTCTACCGGGATACACATTGATATTGTTTTACCGCCCAGCCCTACAATTTCTGAAAAGACTTTCTACAGCATTTGCGAGTATTGAAATTGCATTCATTATGTTTTGGCCAAGAGGGCCTGGCTCACAATTTCCGTTGAACCCAAGGCAGAGCTGTTAAGCGCTTTCACACTAAACTTGTACAACCCTTCCTCTAAGGACTGTTCTCTGTGTACCTGGGCACAGTCATGCTGGTACATGAAAGGGCCCTTCCCAAATGATTCCGTCTAAGTTGCATACATAAAGCTTTTCAAATTTTTAAGGGGACACTAAGTGGTGTAGAGCCCACATAGTTATTGTTGCAGTGTATGCATTACTCAATCAAGAGATGTGTCCAAATACATTGTCCATATAGCGTATACTTGTTACCCAAAACCGGAAATGGTTCTGTCATCCATGTTTGATCCAGAATCTCTTTTACTTCAAGAGATAATGCACTAATTTAACTTCCTGTCTATTCAGAATCCATAGCTCGATCCAGTAAACTTCTCAATTGGTGCCAGAGACAAACAGAAGGATACCGAAATGTTTGCGTCAAAGACCTCACCATGTCATGGAAGAGCGGTCTCGCCTTGTGTGCGCTCATCCACCGATACAGGCCAGATCTCATGTAAGTCTCCAAATTGTGCACATGCACAACTCACAAGCCAAGTCCCCCAACGATTTATTCTATCCTATTTAGATTGCTGAAATATTATAGATTTGTTTGGAATGACTGGCCCGTTGTGTTAATGTGTTTGTTGCATACACTGTTTATCGTCTGGTTTTTGACCTTGCCTTCTTGTTGTGCATCGTTAATGAGGTGACAGACACCGCTCATAATGGACTCCTTGCATGCATGTGCACACTGAGCTATAATGTAGTTTGATGGTCTCTTGAGGCAGCATAAGCTCTTAATGTCGTCATAGCCGCTTTAAGGTTGGGAGTTGGGACTTACAAGTTGAGGTACCATTGTATATGGAGTCTTGAGTTCAATCACCTTTTTATAGGTTGGCAAGGGCACCTAACACTGAGGATGGAATTGTACATTTCCGCATTGTTTCTTACACTGTGTTGAAATCTTATCAACTTTTATCATCATTGATGTTTCCCTTTTCACCACCCTCAGTGACTTTGACACTCTGGATGAGCGAGACCAGGAAAAGAACAACCAGTTGGGTTTTGATGTGGCTGAGCGGGAATTTGGGATCTCACCCTGCATGACTGGCAAGGAGATGTCTTCAGTGGTGGAGCCTGACAAACTTTCAATGGTCATGTACCTCAGCCAGTTCTATGAGATGTTTAAGGACACAGTGCCACCTGGAGGTGAGAGACTGAAAGTGTACTGATGTGTCAGCATTTAGAACATACCTGCAATCCTTGGTATGTGTGTGGGTGCGACAATGTGTGCGTGTCTCGAATTTTTATCTTTCATTGTCTTCTGTATCAGATAATCAAAATCTGAGTCCAGAGGAGAAGGCTGCTCTTATGGCAAGCACCAAATCACCCATCTCCTTCCTTAGCAAGCTTGGACAGAGCATAGCCATCTCAAGAAAACGCAACCCCAAGGTCAGCATTGCAACCTGAATATTTGAATATACTGTAAAATAGATGTAATAACATGATATTTCATCAACAGGACAAAAAAGAGAAGGACGTTGACAGTTTGGGGAAGAGGAGGAAAACCAGCCAGTCTGAAGATGTGAGTTCTCATAATAAATGTAATGCTTTTGTCTCATTTTGAGATGGCACATAGTCATCATCTTAAACTAAAGCAGTAAGTACCATTTGAAAAATAAATTCATTCATTCATTGCCCGCACCCATGTGTTCATGCAAATCTTGTAAACTTTGGAACCAGAAGATTCAGGTTTGAGATTGAATGTGCCTTGTGATGGGCTTTAGAGTAAACTAAGTCCAATATAAATGAATTGGGGATAAAAAGAAAACTCTGGAGATGCATATTTTTTTTCTCTACAGGGGTCTAAATAAAAAATAATGGTTCGGTGTACTTCTTGACAAAAACAATAGAAATGGTTAATTTATTTCTCAGGAGGAAGCATCCAAGGCTGGTCGGGAGGACAGACGGGCCACTGTCCCTGCTCTGCTGTCAGAGAAGAAGATGGACTCTGCTGCTGTAGGGAACAACAATAAAGTCAAGGTTATGGCTACCCAGCTGCTTGCCAAGTTTGAGGAAAATGCACCTGCCCAGGGTTCAGGACTGAAAAGACAGGTATGTACACTAAAGCGAGTTTGTGCGGTTTTCATTCCTAAATCAAATATTTTGCTGAAGCAGTGGGACTGGACCTTTAGTCTCATGACGGAGGAGGTGTAGGCGGTTGTCTTAATGAGATGCGGTCCAGAACGGACATTAGTCAGGCAGACTATTGTTCCTGTTCCATGTAGGCGACCTCACCGTGCTGGACTCAGCGGGCTGGTATACACAGCTTTGAGCCTTAGTGGGGACGAGAGTGTTAGATACACTAGGCAGTATTGTTGAAGCAGAAAAGGACAACTCTCAACTTATGCTCTTTTAGAATCCATCATGTACACTGTGTCAAAACAGTTTGACTGTGCCTATTGTACATGCTATATAGCATGGCTGATTCTGCGGTCTGCAATGTCAGTCAATTGAAATCTTTCATTTCTATTCCTCTTGTCAGTGTGCATAATGATGGTAATGTTGTGAATGTGCCATTCTTTTAGCATGCTCCTCTCATGACTTTTGTTTTCTTAATTTTGAACACATAATGGATGTTCCATTCATGCGTCTATCCGTCACTTCTTTGTCTCTGTTTCTCTCTCCTGTTCACCTCCCATCATGGATTGTTCCATGACGGCCTGCATGCCTTTTTACGCCATTGCCGACCACTATTCCTCATGTTTACACGACCACAAAGGGAGACTCGCTGCCCAATCTGGACTGTATTTTGCACCCAACCCCGCCCAAACCCCTCGAGTCACTGCGCCTAGCACCTGTACCAGCTTGGAGAAAGGTAAAAATTGGACCTTCCCCTTCCCGGTAGAGACTCCCAGAGACTCATCAACTAACGATATTCACCTGTGGTGTGGCATAGCTGCATTAAACTACATTTGAACTTGAGTGAGCTCCTCTGTAGTTAACGTTGAAAATCTCGGGTATTACTCACGGACCTACTAAACCAAGTGATTGGATATTTGCTGTGTGGTGTTAAAAAAAAAAAAAAAAAAGTGTGTGAGAGTCTTTCCTCCTTGCCTCTGCTGTCCTGGTACAGAGACGCACACAGCAGCAGGAGCAGCTGAGCATTCGCTACAAAGAAAAGATCAAGTGTCAGACGCTGCCCAACAGAGGGGAGCAGGTATGATTAGTGGTGCTTCCCTTGTAGTTCTCCATCCCCCCAACCCTCACAAATCTCCCATAAAGTAGCAGTACATAATTTATGGTTTCACACGATTAAGCTTTGATAACCTAACGTAATTCTCCCCTCTTTTCCTCAAAATAGTCAAAAGATTGAGTCAAATTTAGTTTAACACAGTTTAATTGTGTGCAACCGATTTAAATGTTCGAATTAAGTATCAAGTACATCAAAATATATATTTTTTTCAGTGCAGTGAATGTGTTTGCAGAAGGGATGCTTCATTTGAAGCTGTGGAACTGCTTCCATCACATTTCGCTTATTCAATGCTCAACATATATCAGAAGCCAGATGCGGTATCTTCCCCAGCTGCTTAGACATTGATTAATTTTTTCAAATACGCAAACTAGAGTGAAAATAAGGACAGTGGCACTTGTGCAAATTAAGGGCTAGAATCATCTGTCTGCTGTGTTGTTTTCCAAAAAAAAAATGTTGGAATGTTATTTGAAGAGTTAGGTAGGCACTGGCCATAGGAAAAAAAAAAGAAATAGAGTACCGGTATATATTTAGAATGAGTCTTTTTTTGCAACCTTTCTTCGTGACACACTTTGAAAAAAGTAGTTTGCAGCATCTTCCACAAACTTGGCTTTGGTAATGATTAATTAGAAATGACATCCTTTCAAACGCAACCAAAAACATGTCTAGCAGTAGCTGCAGTGCATTAGTTATTGAACAAAGTCACATTAATTTGAGAATACATTAAGGCCAAAATTCCTTGCAGGCCTAGAAACTCCACTTTCGCTCATGTAAAGATTTAGGATCCAATAACTGTCACCTGTCAACTTTTAATGCCAAGAATTCAGTGATCACAATATTGGAAAAGAGCAATTTGTATTTTTTTGTCTGACCTTCCTTTTTGTGGAACCTTTCCAATGCTGCACCCAAAAGAGAGTTGCATAGTTGTAAGAAGCTACACATTTCTAGAAGCTACACAGATGCATTGCGCACATACCCAAAAATCATTTCAGCATCCATAGATTAGTGTGCATGCTAGCTACAATTAATTGTTTTTTAGCCCTAGATTTGTGTTTTCAGCCCTGCCATTGATTTAAAGGATACAATGCAATTTATTCAAGTGCTCTTCTTATGTGTGCTAAATACTCAGCTAAACTTTCTAGATTTTGACCTCCTCACAGTTCATGTTGCTGCTGCTGCTGCTGAGGGTGTGTGTGTGCGTGTGCGTGTGCGTGTACGTGTGTGGTGAAACTAATCAATAGCTTTGGGACCCCACTCTTAAGGCCTTTAATCATTAAAATAATTAGCTTGGAATGAGTTCTTAAATGCTGCAATTCATTGTTAAATGGTATTGATGACAAATAAGTCGCTAATTTAGTCATCCAGACTATGGATGTTCGGTACCAATTTTTTTGTGATTGATACCAGTGTGAGTGTTGACTCTTGAGTACTCACCAATACCAAGTTCTGACAGGTAATTCTGAACAAAGACCTTGATGCACATTATGATTCACAGATGTGTAAAACGGTTCCAGTGTAGCACCATTTACTGGCAAGGAAGACTTACTCGATGTCAGATTTTATATTTGTTTTTCTTAAAGTATTAGTGGCTGGTATCGGCATTCCCGAGTTTCAGATATCTTGACATAAGGTCGTGTCAGCCAGATGTGATTCCTGGTATCGGTATTCGCCCATCCCTTATGTAAGCGTCATCATCATCACCATCTTGATGCTGAATCTGCTGTTCCTCATCCCTCAAGGCCAGAAGTGTTGCGGACCAAGCAGCCAGCTCAGGCTCTCGGAGCTGCCCAAAGAAAACCATTCTGCTCCTTTCTTCCTCCTCCTCCACTTCTTCGCTCTCTCTCCACACTGAGGTGACACACATTCTGCTGCGTTTGTCCATTTGTACTTGTCTGTCACAAATCCTTAGTCGACCCATCTACTTTACCCTAACGCGCCCTCAACTTGGCGATGCCAGTTGTTGGTTTGGACATGACCTCGCTGGTGTGCACATTCCCTGTGTAATTCTAGAATAGTGGGCTCATGTTTTCTTTCCTGTCATCATATTACATTATTTTGTCGCAGCATAAATGTGCAGGGCTTTCGGGTAAATATTCATCATCAAGAACAATCATGCTGTACACTGAAATAACACACGCACACACAGTTCCTTTTGTTGAACTATATCTGCTTAATGCAAGCAGGTGTTTATCCTTCCAAATTATGTTTGCCTTCAAGCAATTGGGTGTCACTCCGGATGAAGAGGAGCTTGAATACTACGAGAAGCCTGTGAATTACGGGGTAAAATAACTGCTTGGATACTCACATTTTCACCTTTTTTTAGTATGAGGCCAAGCCTTTTCGTGGCAAGATTAAGATTTACTCAATATTGACAAAGCTACATGGCGACTTGTAGGCCATTGGTGTCGGGTTATAATGCAGTTTCCTGCACAGGAGTGGAAGCCTTTGAACGTAAACGATCCAGGACCTATCCATGTACCTGGTATACAGGAGAGGGCTGACCGCCTTATCTCCAAGTTTAAGGGAAAAAATGTCAAGCCACCGAAGGTGAACACTTTGCATGGCTGTGCTGTGACTATCAAACATGGTTTATAAGTGTAGGATAACAATTCCTCTAATAGGTGATTCTGACAGATTGTTGATGCTGATGTCTTAGTATTTGCACATTATAATCCTCTAATTCCCCCATTTTGATCTGTCTTATCTCTGAAGCCTAAGAAAAAGCCATCCCGTTTCTTTTTAGAGCAGTGGTATTTGTCCCGTGGCATCACTGAGCACCCGAGCTCATCTCGCTCCTCTTCTGAATCTTGTAGAAAGGTTAGCTTTGTTTGCCTAACCCCAGTGAAACAAATGTCTAACAATTACCTGGATTTTAACATAATCAATTATTTTGAGTGATTATAGAAATTGGGCAAAAAATGTAAAAACGAATTTAAAATGTTTTGGATTTGAAGCGTACATTTGGTTAATGTATTCCCCTGCAGAATCCCGCAAAGTCTTTGTGTTCAGCTGTCCCAATGCCCTTGTATGTGCTTAGCATTCAGGAGAGGGCAGAGCAACTTGCTTCTCAGTTGGAGGGCAAATCAACTGGACCGAAGGTGAAATGTCACTAATTGAATTTTTCTGTTATTGATGCACAATTTGTGGAACACTTTCTGAAGGGGAATTGCCTTTTTGCTCCTGAGTAGATAAGAAACAGACTGCACCAGTACTGATCTTAGGCCAGTTACACATGCATGTCGTTATTAAATAGTTTTTGTTTAATCTTTTGGAAGGTCAGGTTTTCTGTACTGTTGCGCAAATAAATGTGGTATTTAGTTGCTTAAGACACACTATCAAGAAAAGAAAATTGTTCCAGTTGAGTAGCAGAGCACGCTATGCGAGCTAACCATCTGGGGCATAAACGGGTCACAGATTAATATTGAAATTGACTATTTCAACAAAACTGTTTTCATTTCTCCTCCAAATTGTCATGGAGCCTAAGAAAAAACCTTCAAGTTTTTTCATGGAACAATGGCACCTGGCCCGAACCCAAAGTGCTTCTGATTCTTCTCCTGACACCTTGAGACAGGTAGCTGTTTTATGGATTTGAAAAAGAAATGAAGTGTACTGACACTAACACACACTATACCCTGTGTTCAGTCAGTCAAGAAATTATGTCTCACTTTGCAGTGTTTTTTTTTTTTTAATATATTTTTTTTCAGGTTTGCCCTGGTCTGCTTGTGATATGTAATAACAAATTTGCAACATTTTCTTGTTGCATTTGCTTTGGTCTTTAATCATCTAATATTGTGCAGTAGTGTCGCAGACTTTTGTGTGTGTGTGTGCGTGTGGGGGTGTGTGTGTGAGTATTTGCGTGTGTTTTAACTGGGAAAAAAAAAGAAGAAATGAGAGCACCCACGCTGAGAAGTGCCACAGACAAAAACTTTCACTCTTTGTGCTGCCAAAACAAATGCTGACTAAAACTTAATCAGCACGCAGCTCTGTGCCTGCATTTGTTGTGCATCTTCATCAGGGTTCAAGCAACCAAAAGCCTCAGGATACTTGCTGTCCCTGAACTGAAATATCTTCCGCGCAAAACTGGGGGATTTTCTTTCTGAAAGGAGGAGTTTTAGGAGCGAGCAGCGTGAGAGGGATCAGTGATCATCCTCTTATCCTTAGCAGATAGAAAAAGGTTCACGCACATCTTTTTCAAGAAGTTCCATAGACAACTTTACTGTTGAGTGAGCTGTTTCCCCTCGAGGGCTACAATGCCTTTCCTTAAGGACATGCAAACATCGATGAACTGGGAGCCTTGCTCCCCTCCCTTGACTTCACACTAGGCTGTTGTGAGCACATTCAGTATTATATTGTAATATTAAAGACACAAAAAAAGAATGTTTTTCCAGTTGTAGTCCTACACCAAACCTTCTCTTCTTGTAAACTTACTGTTCAATTGGCAGTAGATTAGCCACGGTTGATGGTGTCTGCTGGTTGCTGTCAAGTATCAATCAAGCAAAACAATTGTAACGTAACTTTGCAGATACCAGCCATAGGTACAGTTCCACATTTTGTGAATAAAAATCAGTTGATCATTCCCATTCATAGTGATTTTGTTGTAGTCTTCGTTTGAAGTGCACTAATGTAGCGGCACAGGTAACTGAGCGAACACATTAAAGTCACTATGATTTGCTGCCTTTAATCCTCCCTTTATTTGCAAATACTTTGTCCAAGACATCCATGACACACTTATCCTATTTGGATATGCCTTTACTTTGATTAGTTAGTGTGTGAGTATGGTTGTCAGCACACCCAAACCACTAATAATTGTACTTATTGAGAGCGTACATTTTTCATTTTGACGTTTCCCTAGTTGCACCTTTGCTTGCAAGTCCCCATCTCCGTTATGCTGAGTGTTCCTTCCTCCCTGTCTGCATCCCCTTTTCATGTTCTCTTTTCATTTTCCTGCATCACTGTCTGACATTTCTCCCTGTAATACTTTTCATAGCACTATGTAAGGATGTACACAGGGGGAGTTAGCTCATTGACTGAGCAGATAGCCAATCAGCTTCACTCGCAGGAAGAGACCAAACGATTACCTGAGAAAAGAGATTTGGTAAGCTTGCTGTCCCCACGATCAATGGCACGTGACTGCATAGATCTGTCAGCAGTGTATAGTAGTGCTCAGTGGTTGCTGCGATAATAAGTGTAGATTCAACAAGTATTAGCAATCTGTGATAGTGCTGTGTTTGTAGGTCCTTTGGATAGTAATGAATAATAAGATTTTACTTGACACTTGGTGTCATCACATTTCTGAAACAGATGGGTGTGTGAGTTCAGACCTTCATATCATATATATGAAATAACTTCCCTCGAGTGCTTTAACTGCTTGTTCCTGATGTGTTGCAATTTCTTTCCACAGGGCTCCCTCAGAAAAGAATTCCCTGTCAATATCGGAGGCAGCGATGTCTGTTTTTTCTGTCGGAAGCGAGTGTATGTGATGGAGAGACTGAGCGCAGAAGGGAAATTCTTCCATCGCAGCTGCTTCAAGTGTGACTACTGTGGCACCACACTCCGGCTGTCCTCCTATGCCTTTGACGTGGAGGACGGTAAGGCTAAACCTGATGCGTCTCAGTTATACTCTATGGGTTATGCATATCTTACTGTAGTGTACATTCTTTAACGTGTATTTGTTCATTTTTACCTCCAGGTAAATTTTACTGCAAGCCACACTACTGTTATCGTCTGTCTGGCTATGCTCAAAGAAAGAGACCTGCGCCTTCTTCCTCTCCAGCTCCAACCACATCTATGGTATTTCATTGATTTGAATTGTAACAAGTCAAGAAAAGTGCAGATAGTGTTTTTGCAGTTCAGTGGAAACATTAAAAAAAACAACATCTTTCAACACTCGGCTTGTGGCTAATATCAATCATCTTTCAACCTTCACAGGAGAACCAGGAGCCTCCAACACCTGCGGCAATGGTGGATTCCCCTGCAAAGGCGATGGCGGCGGCAGGCCCCTCACCCGATATCCGTCCCTCAGGTACTCGACTTTCCTCTCTTGCTATGGCCGCTGTGCCATGCCACGTGGGCATGGCCGTAGGTTGCGGAGTGTCTCTACGTTCCGTCTGCCGCACACTTTCTTGGACGTGCCACCAGGTGGCACACAACCCCCTTGACTCTCCCTTCGTGTGTAGCTACTGCATCTATCTCCTCTGCTGTTTCACCATCAATGCCCTGCTCAACTTCCTCTAGCACGGCCCTCCTGTCCCCTTTTTAGTTTCCTTCTCTCCTTTCTTACCTTCCCAACTAACTTGTGTGGACTGCATAGGTTTAGCTCTCGCATGTTCTCCTGTGATGGATTGTACTGACTGACTCTCTGTGCTTGCAGAGTGTGAAAATAGTGTGATTCATTGTCTCGTGAATGATTTATTCCTTTAAGACGCATCCTTCGTTATGTTCACGTTAGCAATCATTTTCTTTTGTTTGCTCAAGCAGCTGAAGCACTTTGGCAGTATTCTTTTAAAAGTGAATGGTGCACCTTAAACTACTTTAGATTTTTTTCTTGGCTTGGAAATTAAAAGAGTTGAATAGAGTTTTCTTTAGTGAACTGTCAAGGCAGGAATGTTAGATACATGTAAAAATAAATAATTTAATCCTAGCGTCTTGGCAGTGAAGCTCACTCTTTTGGCATGCCTGTGTTCTAATGAAGCGCCTCTTTCCAGTTTGTTTTGTGAATGTAACCACTAGTGGCCTGTGAGTGATCACTTTTACCTGTGCCTCCTCTTGTTTAACGTGTTTCCGTTAGAGCTTGCTCGTTGATGTTTCTCTGTGTAACAGTAACACACTTTTACTACAATCTACCAATCAACTAGACCAGTAGACTTGCTTCACTGTGACCAAGTGCGTGTATCAGTGCTTTTGTGAGCTTTACCTTTACCCTTCCTTTCAGAGCATCTTAAAACTGCTAGCTGGGCTGTTGTGCTTTATTTAGTGCCTGTGATTGAACCTACTCTACTGCCGTCTTTCACTTTATCCACCAACCTCTCTTTTTAATTCTTGCAGCAATATCGGCGTTGTCTTTCCAAACAGTAGTTTGATGCTTAGTGTACAGTAGAGGGTTTGGACTCGTTATAGGGGCTAAAGTTGGGCCTGCTGCAGTATGTAGCAAGTGTAGAGTTACAAGTTGACTGTAGTGTTAAATAAGATAATGATATGAAAAAATCCACCCTGATGTCTTTTAATAATCTGTAAAATAATTCAATCGTGGTAAATGAATGTAGTAGCGCACTAACTCTGTAATATCTGACTAATGACGATAAACTTTGCATAATTAGGTAAATTGCTGACAAGCTGGCGATTGAGGTTTCATTTTCAGCAGACATCATTTAAAATAGTTCGGTGCAAATTTAGCTTTATCATGGCTTATTAATTTAGTCGGTCAGGTATGTAGCTAGTAAGTTGTTTTAACATTTTACTCTCTGGATTTGTTTAGGTGAAAGGTTAAAAACTCAATTGAAACAAACTGAGAAAATAAGAATGATAAACAAACCAGTTACTCATTCTCTGTCTTTCAGTGCCCATTCACTATTTTAAGCAGTTTTATTTCTGCTCAAATTAGTGGAGAGATAACTGGCGGATTTTGAAGGTTACATTTTAAAATGATTCACAAGACAGAAAAATACTGTTTTAGGTTTTGCTTCTCAGGATGGGAAAAAGGCAAAGCAGCCAACATGTATCAATGATGTGCTGTATATATGTTTGCTGGTATTTGTTTTAAAAATTAAATCAAATTCAATAAATTCAGTTATACATTTAAATATCGTTGTCTTCTTGTCACTTTGTCTTGTGTGCATAAGTAAGTTTATAGCGCCATGATGGCAGTGAATGCTAATACGGTAACTTGTCAGAAACTGTGGGTGGATTTGATTTGTGTGGATTCAGGCATGCACATGCACGCACGCATGCACACACACACACACAAACACAAACGCACATTCGGCCACAGTGGATGCACCCCTTCCCATGGAGAGGTATTTGTAAATAATCAATAATTTATTGCTTTTGTTACAGCAGCGTTTGCTTCCTCAGCGACCTGAATGTCTGCTGTACAGTCAACCTCCGCATACTTGTGGTTCGGCACTTGCAGATTCCACATAGTCGCAGACTTTTTTTTTTTTTCAACTTTTTTCAGTTTTGTATATATTATTCAATATTTTTAGTTGTCCCGTTTTCCCGTGTTTCATGGAAAACCTGAAACAGGTTTTATTTATATATAGAGGTATATATACATGTGTGTGTATATATATATATGTCTATGTATATGTGTATATATATATATATATATATATATATATATATATGTATATATATATATATTAGGGATGGGAATTTCGACTAATTTGCCCGCCGACTAGTCTCAAATTTTATTTGCGACTAGTCTATAAGCAAGAAAACTTGAAATTTAATACATATTGAATTCAAAGTTTAAAATGCAAATGTTTTGTGTATTTACAGTAGGGGCTATTTTAGCCCAAACATTCAGGACAGTTTCTTAATTTAAATTCTATTTATGTAACAACAACTGACTGAATAAAAGTGAACAATTGAAAGATAAATACATTTCTGATACATTTGCCAATGCAATGCATGGCATTTATTATGACTAATGGAATGAGTAAAGGTACCGACTCCCAGTCCAGCAGGGTCTCATTCGCCATATGTTAGGTGCATTATCATGCACACAGGCGACGGCTTTATTTTCTAGTGCCCACATACCCATCATACTCTGCAGAAGAACAGCCAGGTTTTCAGCTGTGTGTCTTTCCTCCAAGGCGCATGAAGCACACAGCTGTGATGTCCTTCGTCCACATACGTTATACACGTTATAGTCATGTAAGATTCGGTGGCTATGGACGTCCATCCGTCTGTAGTTAAGGCATTGGCCACATAGCTGACCCGCTCAAATGCTCATAGTATCTACTCTTTCATTTGGTTATGGCTATTCTCGAGTTGGGGCATTATTGTTTGGCGACTTGGCACCACGTAGCCTACACAGGCTCAATATACAGCATACATTTTTTCGTCCGTTTGCCCTCAACAAAAGAAAGCGGCAGCATATCGTGTCATTTTACAAATTAGTTGGGTAATCTTTGCTGTACGATGAGCATCGCAGCGCCTGGCTGGACAAACGCTCTCATGCTCGTCTGCCTGGCCCCGCCGCCATCGACCTGCAGGTTCACATCGAGATTTACTTTGGATGTGGTTTCTCATCGTCCAGAGAGAGTGGATGTAAGCAGGTTTATGCTTGCAAAGCCTACAGAGGACCTTGTTGTAATCTGCTGCATCAAAATACTGCCAAACGGTACCGTTGTTCTTCGTGGCAGCTTCGACAGAATTTACTTTTCTTCCCCAAACTTAGTGTTCCCGCTCCCGACTATGTGCGCGTGTTGACGGGGGGCGGGGGGATGCAATTCTGTCTCTTGGCGCTCAGCTTGTTGACAGAGGCCGAGGCGTGAGGAACAAGATGCGTGATTCTTAATGCAGCGTTTAACCGACTATATATATGTATATGTATATACATATACATATACGTATATACATATACATATATATATACACACATATCCATATACATATATATATATATATATATATATATATATATATATATATATATATATATGTGTATATATATATGTGTGTGTATATATATATGTGTGTATATGGATATGTGTGTATATGTATATGTGTATATGGATATGTGTGTATATATGTATATGTATATATGTATATGTTTATACACGCACGCACACACACACTTTGTTTTGCTTTTTCCCCTGATGCATTTCAATGGCTGTCAATTATACACGGAATGTTGCTATTCGTAGGCTGGCCTCGCCCCTATCCCCTTCAAATAGCGGGGGTCGACTGTACTTTCTTCTCATCATGCCCGTCTGAAACACTGATGTTTCACAAGGGGTCACTTTCCACATTCTTTTTCTCAACCACAGTACCGGAAGCCAACGGCTTACAGGAGCCAAGCCTAGCAAAGCGACTTCGTGGAACACCCGAGCGAATCGAGCTGGAGAACTACCGACTGTCTCTGCAAAGGGAGGAGGAGCTGGAGGAGGTGCCAGAGGAGACACTGGCGGAGCATAATCTCAGCAATGTGCTGGATAAAGCTACAGACATCGACCTGGGCTCCAGGTAAGAACTGGATTACAAAGTTACACCATTTCTTTTCATAACATGTTTAGATATAAATATGGCACCGTAACAAAAGTATGCATGAAACAAAATGTAACTCAATCACAAGTATAAATGCAGAAATGTACACCAGCTGTCATAAGATCTATTATACAAAACCGATTGAAGGTCCTACTCATGCAAAAACCCAACATGCAGGAACTGGGACCAGGAGGGCTAATATCGGATGGCAAACAATAAATAATTCAATAAATGAAATTTACATACCACGTACCTGAGATTAGCACAACCCAAAAATGATTTCTGTCATCGGCAATAAAAGTAATGAGATACAACATAGATCTTGAAGATGATCAGTTACAAGTGAATGGCATGGAGGGCATGAGGATTACACTAATTTAACTTTTAAACAGTAATATACTGTACTATTGGAAGATGCTCAATGTTGAACCAACTTCAAAGACGAAACACTTGCCCGTTTTGTTGTTGTTGCAGTAGCTCAGACTCGGACATGGAGGAGGATGATGAACAAGATGACCAGGAGGAGGTGGAAGTCGAGTTGGAGGAGGAGCAGCAACTTTGCAGCCCCTCAGACCTTGGTGGCGTCACTTGGAAGGAGGCAGTACAGCTCCACGCCCAACTTAGAGGTGACCACTATGATGTAGAGGATGAGGCTCTCGCTGAACTCGACGAGGAAGATGACGATGAAGAGTCAAGTGAAGGTATGATTTTGACTCTGTGTTTTGTTTTTCCATTTGTCTCTTAACATTTGTTTTGTCAAATCCTGGACCATTCCGAGCTGTTCTACTTTTGTTTGAAGTCTGTTTCATATATGATGTCTCAACATCTCTTGTCCTTAATGTGTCCTACTTTTTCCACCTTTTCCCTTCTGTTGAATTTTGTATGAATTTTTTTGGGTGGGCCTCTGCCGCCGCCTGCTGGCAGAGGGGGATTACTGCCCCTGGGACAGGGAGCTCCAGTCAGGCCTTTGGCTGGACAAGTACCTCACAGATGAAGATGATGTTTGTACTTTTAAAGGTAGCAGCACAACTGCTTGTGAATATATTTGCAATTTTTTTGAGTGTGCCATTTCCGTCTGGTTTGGCCTGCTTATTCAAGGATTGTGCCCTTTTGTCTTGTTTTATGTTGCAATTTCACACATACAGTTTACTACGCAATTACTGCCTAATAAATCGTTCTTATTTGTGTGGCTTTTATATACTAACAAAATAATGTCAGGCCTTCTCCCCTATAGGCGCTGAAATTATAGGTTAACATTTTAACAATTATGTTTGTTTTGGGTTTTTCTCCCCCCCTTAATTTTCAATGTTTTTACTTCTTTTCAGTTTATTCTAGTGCATGCAGCTGTGCCTCCTTTATTATGGTTGCATCTTTATTCTAACTTCCTCTGTGCCTCTTTCTCCTTGTCATTTTTCCCTGTCTCTTCCTGTCCTCCTGTTTTCCCTTTCCCCTACCTTTCCCACTCTGTTCTCCCACTTGTTCTTCCTGTGTCCGCACAAAAACAAAACACTGAAAAACATACAAATGACACCCCAATTCAGCCAAGAACCTACAAATTCAACAAGTCCTGCAGCCTTTGGATCCTCTTGCGATTCCAGGTGTGGGGGGAACACATGAAGACTCAGAGATAGACGGGGGTGGCCAACTGGCTTCAGCCTCCCAGCCCATTGAGCTCACACAGCCCTCCTCTACAGGTAAAAGCACCCAGAGGAGCCAAGATGGGGAAAGTTTCGCCGGGCCCATCCCTAGACAAGTCGACCTCACTGGAATAAGGATTAAAGTGTGTCTAATTACAACACAGGAGGAGCCTCATCCTCTGACTAACCTGACTCAATTTTTTTTTATTATTTGTGTCACATTACTTTTTCTTAGAATGTCTAATTATGTGCTATCTTTTAATTTTCCTTTTACAGTCACTGTTGTTCCACTGGGGTGAAAACGTTCTTCAACCCCATCCCAGTACACCATGTAACCCTCTTGCTTTTGATTTTGATTTATATTTTTTTTATTTTTTTTAGTTTCGCTTTGTTCCTTTGTGTTCTGTTTTCTCTCCCATGTGTCCTGTTACTTTACTGTTACTCCCCTGACACCCATCCCACATTGAGCTGTATCTTCTGGTTTGAACGTAGCCCCTGCCCACACATCTGCCCGGCACGAAGCAGTGCGAGTCTGGTTGGATTCAATGTCTGGAGGTAGCACAGACTTACAAAGGATCATGACTCCCGTCTAAGACTTGTATATCTATCGCTGTCTTTTGGCTGGCCTGTTGTAGCTTGCACAAACGACACACACTCACAAGCATGCTGTAAGGCTGCCACTCTCAGGAGTTCATCTTTCTTGTGGTCTACTCATGACCTGTTTTTCACCTTGTCTTCGCACCCTTTCAAACTCCAGAAATGTCTGTTTTCTACACCTTTAGTGTCCTTTTAATGTAACACATTGCTGATGCAGGTAGCTCTCGATGTCTGCAAACTCAGTATGGGTGATGTGCAAATTATTTGGTTTTACTTACAGTGATGTAAAGTTGTTTTATCACTGATTTAAAAGCTTTTTAGTAAGATGCTTGAATTGGGTGGTCTATATGCATGCACTTACCAATTTGGCCAGTGTTGTGAAACTGAGTGTAAGTTGCTTACAGTGAAGGTTATTTTTGCGGTCCATTGTCCTTTATAAGGAGACTCACCTGCCATGTAATACATCACTGCTTATCCTCTTACTCAGGGTTGGGCAACTTAAATGATGGAGAGGGCCACCATTTTCCATTAGTCCCACTGGAGGGTCACACAGGACCGCGCCTTTCTTAACCAGCTTTATGCCATTTTTAAATCAAGGCAAAATACATTTTACATACATACGTTTTTTGTTATTTTTTTATTGAAGCAATGCACCGAATAGTAACTTAATATATTTTGATTCTCAAATGCATACATAAAAGATTCACTCACCTACAAAAAATAACCACAGGCTGTGATTTCATTTCCCTCTTGCTTGCATTAAAAGTCCCATTCAATGATGGCACAAAACTGCTCAAAATCAAACCAACTTTAAGTGCAAGAACCCATTTTGTACATTATACCATAGGTTTTTCCTTCCCAAGTTAATAGGTTAGCTCACTCACACATTTGAATACAGGCAGTAAAGTTCATCCCCAATGTGTTGCAAGTGCAACAGCCATCCATCACAGCTACTTGTCCAATTAGGCCACCCTATGCATTTGTAACACTATAAAGTGTTGACTATATCTATGTATTGGAGGACACACATTTAGTAAGGCATCGTGCTCTTCAAACAAATGCTTATGGGGCAGGGGTCATGGTTGTTGTGTACTTTTGAGATTGCTGTTGTAGTGACAACTTCAGTTGAAATATTTTATGGCTGACAGCATCTCTAAGCAAACTAGACAGATAGGTTTGCATTTAATTTCGGTTAGCATATAACCTATTTTACCAGAAAGATGCCATTTTCTCGACCTAATGCGGGTCCTGGCGAGAAGCCAGAACCTACTCTCTCTTTTTGTGTGATCCACAACAGTCTTGGTTTTGGAGGCACTGGTGAACGATGTCTGTTATTAATAATAACTTTCAACTGCGCAGATCTTCAGTAAGAGCTAGCACATTTTTTTTTATCGTCAAAAAAATTAATCAAGTGCCACTCCGAGTGCGGGCCGCGGGCCACCAGTTGCCCATCCCTGGTCTAACTTATGCTGTCATGTTTTGGTTGCGCCTTTTTAATCATAAATGCAAAATGCATGACTTTCTTTTAAGCCACTCTGTAACTCTGCTTTTTGTTGCTATTTACTAATATTTGATTTTAATTATTTAATGTTATATTGCATATTTTCTTTTGTAACCCAAGAAGGATTTATTTTGGAGCATTATATTACTGTTTACTTTACAGTAACAGTCTAAATCACAGGTGTCAAACTCAAGGCCCCGGAGCCAGATATGGCCCTCCACATCAATTTATGTGGCCCGCTAAAGCAAATTATTTTCCTCAACTTCATGTTTCTTGCTAAAATGCCCAAATTGCAAATTGTCAAAAAATGTTGATGTAGTGCAAGCATGTTTTGTTACCAATCCCCCTTTTAAAATAAATGTATGGTAATAATATTTGAAGAAACAGGTTTTACAGGCCTCTAATTTCATAACTAGGTATGCATCAGTTTGTTATGCATATTAAATGAGGCGATCATACATTTATTTGAGTTAACATTCAAAACCCCCCTCCGAAGGAAACTGTAGCTATGATGTGGCCCACAACAAAAATGAGTTTGACACCCCTGCTATACATCTTTATTAAAGATTTGATTTTTTTCCCTGACTGTGATATATCTGACTAAATGAAGACCTATAAAGATAGCAGATAGACAAAAGTAACATTTAATTTGTGTTGCCAAATAGTCTTTATAAAAAAGACCAGAGGCTTATTTTTTATTTTTTCTGTCACATCAGAACTTTGTGAGGATCTGGAAGCAGAAGCAGATAGTCCAGATATGGAACCTGGTACAGAAATGGACCAAGGTGAGGAAATAAAGCCATCACTGAATTTCTATCAAAAGTTCTAAAACTGAAATAATTGCTGAGCTGCTTCATTAATGATATTTTAATTCTAGATGACATTCCCTCCGACGCTGAAGCAGAGGCACGATTACACCCATCTTTGCACAGTGAAGCTATTCCAGAGGAAGACATAACATCTGAAAGTGTTGGATTGGCTTCAGATATCGGTACATGCCGTCAATCATTCCGTCAGGCTTATGACTCTGATGTGTTTCTTATGTGACAAACGTAGCAAGATCTTTGTTGTTAATGTATTCAGGACCATCCAGCACTGAACCCAGACTGAAAGATGATGCCGTCCTATCGCCAGTCTTACCCGCAGTAGAACATGAAAGACAGGTCAGACAATCCCAATGCTCTTTTTGTGCATGTGTTTTGTGTGCGTGCGGGTGTCATAATTCTTGACCTATCTTTATTTCTAGTTAATGGAGACATATTTTAACCCTCAGGTGAAGCCTCCAGACACTTGTTTTTCTCCATTACCACTGCTTTTTGCGGAACCAAAAGTTGAGCAGAAAACACCATCACCAGCTTCCAAGAGCCCTTCACCTGTCATCAACCCTTCCCCTGTGGCTTCTCCAGCTGCGGCCTCTGTGAAGGATCCCTTATCACCTCCCAACAAGTCACCTTTCAACTCCACTGCCAGCTCTCCAGTTAATCCAGCTATTGAGACTCCTGTCCGATCACCTGTTAAATCCCAGAATGGCTCACCAATCCGTGCCCAGCCTACCCCACTACCAGAAACATGCCCACCTATGTCTCCGGTGTACCCTCACAGATCTATTTGCCCTCTCACAGGCAACCCACTCTCCCCAATATGTGCCCAGCCTTTGCCCTGCCATGAACCTTCATCACCTGCGGCCTGTGAATCTCCTGTCAGAACGCAGCCTATTCCCAATGTCACATCAACACCGATGGCCCGAACTGATAGAGCCACACCAGATTCTGAGGATTCCTCAACGGATGAATCTCTGTCAAAAAAAACTGATATTATTGAGGAATTTTGGTTAAAGAGTGCTGAGATCCGAAAGAGTCTTGGTCTTTCTCCTTTAGACCGCAGTAGTAGAATCTTGGAGAAGAGTGTTGTTAAGAGTCCAACACAAGACTCCACCCCTGCCAAGAAACAGGCTCCGGATGTGTCAGAGGACCAAAAACCTTCTTTTACTGGACGCACTGTGATTCGCAGACTCAACATCACTCTTGAAGGTCAAGTCATTACACCCATTGCTCCTGTGGAGAGTAAAAGTAGTTGTCCTGACACAAAAGAATTTAGCAGCAGCTCAGGTCTGGGCTTAAATGGTAGTATGGCAACAAGCCAAACGGCAAACAGTGACAGCTATAACACCTCCGACTCCATCATGCTCACGCCACCCTCCAGTCCGCCACCGCCTGTGCCTATTAATCAATCCCCTGCGGTTCTCAGGCAACAGAAACACCAGGTCCCTTGGAGGAACGGTACAGGAAAACCTCCTTACAAGCTTGCCAAAGAACCACCAAAACCAAACACTCCTATTCCTGCACAGAGAACCCAAATGAGTCCCGTATCTGCACCCAAACCTGCAACCAGGAAAGTGTTGTCGCCATCGGCAGATCTAGCAGAAACACCTGTAGTTATCATGAGGGAGAAGAAGAAGCCTCGGTCAGAAGAGCTGAGGAAGTCCTTTGTGGAGACAGTGGAAGAAATTCCATTTGCTGATGATGTGGAGGAAAACTTTGATGAGCGAACACCTGAAACGAGCATGAATAAGTTTTACACTCCAACTCCCAGCAAGACCAGAGCAGACAGACCGCCCTTTCACCTGGCTTTAGCAATGGAAAACGGCAAACCCAGTATTCCCCTCGACCCAGTCTCAAAGACGCAGAGAGCCACTCAGTTCTCTCCAGAGGCCAAAGAGATAGCTGCGGAAAGGATAAGGGCAAGAGAGACGTCTATCAAGAGTCAGGCTCTTAAAGAAGCAATGGCCAAGCAGCTAAATAAAATGAAAGAGTCCAACATAGAAGAGGGTGCTTCCGCTAAAGTGGCCTGGAGTGTCACCCCAGAGGTGTCTGGGAAAAGTAAAAAGTCTCCAAAGACATCCGCTGTAAAAGCTCTGGAATCAAAGAAGGCAGAGACTCTACCCGAGCGTCTCTTCAGCAGCAGCAGGAGCTTGGACAGCTCCGTGGCGTCCTCTGACAGCTCATCCACGAGTAAGAGCAAGAAACGAAGTTCTCTCTTCTCACCCCGCAAAAACAAAAAGGAGAAGAAGGCAAAGAATGACAGTAACCGGCTCTCAGGTGCAGAAGAGACTCCACCCAAACACAAGTCTTTGTGGAAGGCTGTCTTCTCAGGATACAAAAAGGACAAAAAGAAGAAAGATGACAAGTCTTGTCCCAGTACACCGTCATCCAGCTCTACCACTCAGGATTCTGGGAAAAAGAGAGCACCCCCTGTTGGAAAGTCAGCAGGTAAAAATTGATGCTGTGTGAGGCTAAACAAATGTTTGAGCGTGTCTTGGTGCTTGACTTTGTTGTTGCTTATCTTATGTGATAGATGCAAAATCACGCAGAAACTTAAGCTTTTCTGAGGATTCAGACCTATCATGTGACGACGTTCTGGAGAGATCGTCCCAGAAGTCAAAGGCAGATGTGAGTCATCATTATGACTGTTGAATCTTTCACACCGGGTTCCAAAGTTGTAACAATTACTTTGAAAACATGCACTGGCATGATCTTTTTTTTTTTTTTTTTTCAATTTTCATATCAGCTAATAATCACTCAACTGTAAATGAGAGTAATATAGTAGCACACATAAAAACCTGAAAAAATAGCAAAATTAACATTATTGAAACGGTGAGTGCACCCTTTTCCTTTTTCAAAACATTTTCCTTGTGAATAATTTCCATCTCTAGCGACACACGGACATCTTTGACCTAGTATCGGGCATGCACAAGGAGGCAATAAAGGACGACAAATTGGACAAGGAGATAAGGCGGGAGTTAAAAGAAAGAAAAAGGGTGAAAGAGAGGCTCAACGAAAAAGAACAGGGAAAAGCGGTTGATCGTGAAAAGGAAAAAGACGTTGAGGTATTTTGCAGGAGGACGTTCAGAAATGAATTTTAGGCAAATAACATGTTTAATTACTATAGATTGGTATGACTTTATGAACACATTTTCTAATACAAATCCTATTTAAAGCGGAAAAATTGTGCATTTTTCCCCAATATTAAAAAACCCCAGCATGTGTTAAGTCTACAGGTTAGGCTCATAAAACAGATTTCAACAATAGGGTTCTGTGATATAAATGCATGTTAATGCCTGAAATTCAAATGTGCTGTCTCCCCTGCTTTACTCTGTGTGCTTCTGGTGGTGTAGATAGAACGGTTTAGGTTTAGTGCGAGCGGCATGAAGTCACTGAGAATTGGAAACAACCACACATACTAGGGCAGGGCAATTAATCACATTTAATTGTGATTTAGGATCCTCACGATCATACAAACATTATCAACGAAAAATAAAAACTGTGCAGAATGGTGCATTGTGTATTTATAAGTTCATATGTTGTGAAAGCACCCTGAATGCACCTTGTTGCTTGTGCTGCAAGCGTACAAGAAGAGTTATTCTGCACTCCCTTAGCATGCTTTAAAATGTTTAATGACACCCCAGTTGGAGTTAACTGTAAAACTAACCACACAATGAAATAAATTTCACACATTGTATATTTGAATACTGCTGATTAAACTGATGCTAGCAGTCGATGTAGAATCCGATTGAGAGACTAGTAGAAAATTAGCATTAAGTTTCGGGAGTGATATTCTTTGAAAAAACAAATATTCACACATTCAGACAAGAAATGTAATACTCAAGCACATGTATTCTTCCTAATCTGTGAAAAGGGTATTATATTCAATTTCAAGCGCAACTTTCTTCTACTCTTATTATCTTCATGGAAGTGTGTACTCTATGAATACACGGCACCACACTGCACCTTAGAGGCAAAGGTGTGTACAGATGCAGACATTATTCATTTGTCTTAATTGTTTTTTTATTGTTATTATTTGAATATTAGTGTTTTTACTTTGTTACTCATTTCTTTTCTAGATGTTCTTTCAAGTTATATTTAATGTTGAGTGTTGATAGCCAAACAAATGGTACATTTTGAAATCACTGAATAATCATGTTTATTAATCATGATTTCAAGATCAATCAAAATACGCATTTTTTTCCCCCATAATCGCCCAGCCCTAGACAGTCTGTGATTGTGTTGAATGAAGGGAAAAAAAAACATGTTTACTTTAGTTGAATATCAGTCAAGCATCAATATTGAGCTGCAAACACAAAAACATGTCATGCCTGGCCACTTGCGATCCAGTCCCCAGCAGCTGTTTACTAGCTTGTGTTTTGTTCATGTTTTAGTGGTTTAGATAAGCCTGTTCTCACAAGAATTCAATAACATTTTGTATCAACAGAAACGCTGTACTATGTTCTTAACTAATTTTGAAAAATTTTTGGCTAATTGAAAGAAGCTTGATTTGTAAAAATATTTTTAAACAAAATTGTGAGTTCTGCATAATATGTTATGCTTGACTCACTTAGGCTGTCCTTCTATTTTTTTTAAATAAGGTTTATTTTAGTTTTAATTTTGTCAAAGCATTTTCTTTCTTTCTTTCAAGCATTCAACTTGTCTGCCACATTGCAAAGTGTGTTACAGCAGATTTTTTAAAACTTTTTTTATTTTTTATGATTTCTGAATTCTCGCGAGATCAGCATAATGATTGTTTAGCACAATGTTCTTAATGGTATTTACCAGACCTTATGAATTTGCTTTTTTGCAGCATTACAGCTTTAAATATTGCTTCCTAAGTGTTTTGGACTAATTTTATTTCTTAACATATTAATTTACTATGTCACTGCACTCACTGTTGTTTTTGTTTGTTGTAAAATATTAACATTTTCTATGATTTGTACATGTAATTCAGTTTAAATGTGACTATTATTTTCAATGTTTTTGAACCAATTTAACATAGCCATTAACCCATTTAATTCATGATATGTTTGATTTTTCTTTTGTTTTGTTTTGTCCTCCCCAAGTCTGTTTATGTCCCTCATGCACTGGCGTTCAAGAGATCATATGCCTCAAAGGTAGTATCACACCCATTGCCATCAATATCACCCCCTGCATTCCCGATCCTGTGCGCATGTTCCAGTTCACTCTATAAACGCATTTCAGCATCTGGCCTAGAACTAACCATCCTTTCTGGATGCATGTCAAGTGGGATCACGGCACCCACTTACTCACTCACACTTGCACACCACTGTCTAAACATGACTTCTCAGCAGCGCTTCACTTTCAGGCCACAAAGACTTCCGCTGATGTCAAAGGTTGCCCCTTTCTGACTGGTTTGACATTAACCTGCCTATCTGTCACTGCAATATGGTGTTTACTCCAGTGTGGATGCTGGACAAACATTTCCTATCGTGCTATTTGCTCCCTTCTGTCACATTCAAGCTTGTAACGCCCTTCCAAGTCAGTTTTGTTTGGGGTCGACATCCCTGTATCAAAATGTATTGCCTATTGTAAAGAGAATTTCCTGGTGTACTATAATGCTGTAAGAAGTCCAATGAGGTCTTTGTATGGACAGCATTGCTGATTTATGTTTTAATATTTATGTAAAAGGTGCCCTATGGAGCTTTTGATCCGTGTGCTGTTTGCAGATTAATTTTGCAAGGCACCTTTGGCATAGATTATATATTATAAGATTTAAAAGATATGAATGACAATCCTGTTTATTTTCCATGCCAGCGCACTTAAGTGCTTAGTGCGCAATGTTCACCACCGTGTCGTGGATGCAATTTTCCTGTTAGTGAGTTCTTGAGAGCCCTTTGCCAGGTGCACATTTCTTTGGTTTTAACAAACGCCTAATCTAACTAACGCTTTGTTGTGATTCCACCAGAAAACCTACACAGAAGAGGAGCTGAATGCCAAGTTGACACGTAGAGTCCAGAAAGCTGCTCGACGACAAGCTAAGCAGGAAGAACTCAAGAGGTTACACCGGGCCCAGGTTAATAGCCACACTAAAACGTCTTATGACAAAAAGGAAATGTGATCATGTTTTATTGATTTGTACGAATGTAATAGTTCCTACTATTTGTGTCACAAAATCAAATGTTTGATGGAAAATATATGTATCTATATTAATTATCTCTTTCTATCGCAGCTATATACCGTAAATTCATCTGGGAATGTGGGTATGATATTTTTATGTAACTGTTTTCAGTGCATAGTTTCAGAATTCAGCAAGAGGTCAAACCGAATCCTAATTATTTATGCTGTGTATGTCAGTGAATTTAAAATGCACTGTGTTATGCAATGTTTTTGCACAACATCTCTTCTGACCATGTGCACTAAGACCTCCCGTCTCCCTTGGTGAAGAAATTCACTCTGGTGGTTTGTGCAACTCATCTGCAGTATTTCTCCCTGTCCGCCGAGTCAGCACTAAACTACACTGGAGAACTCTACTCTTGCACCTCTTAGCAGTGCGCCAAAGAGCTACCACATGTCACTGATTAAAGTTGCAGCAATGCTAAAGCAGGGGAACACTTCCAGAGTAAAGGTTCTCGGTTCTCAAACGGTTACATTTCGCATTTTATAGCAAAATATATATATATATATATATATGCACTGAATTTACAATTTTATGGAAATACATGGCAGCTCTCACATGCAGTTCATTTGGCTTTACTAGGTTGCCTTATTTATATTTATGCTGTGGTGTTAAACATAAACTTATTTTTCATGCTTTTGGCAGTTTGCTGGTGAGGGTTTGACAACTATAACTGTCAGTGAGAGGTAGTAAAACCCGTTCAGGTAAAAATGCATTCGGTAGTGGTTTAACACGGTGACCAGCGTTAGCAAGCTCCTTACCGTGGATCCTGCCAGCAAGCACAATTTGGGAAGTAAGGTGGTGACTGTACAGGATGAAATTTAATCTTTGTATGACTTTTTAAAATGGTTTCCAACTTCCAAAAATAGCCTGATCCAGAAATCTTTTATTTGTGCCCTTTTCCATGCAAAGTAACTCTAAATTAGTTTATATCCACGACACTGTATATGTAAATGACAAAGCAATGCACGAGACGAGGAAGCTGTTAATAGGCCTGCTACTGGATGGTACAGTATGTACTAGTAGCGGATTTTCAATGATCTTCATGGTTGCATATTTGTTTGAACTTTTGAAGATTTAATAAATTACATGTTGTCACACTTTAGTGGGCATTTGATCTATAATGTTATTTTTTATTTTTTATTTTTTTTACAATTAGATTATCCAGAGGCAACTGGAGCAGGTGGAGGAGAAGCAGAGGCAGCTCGAGGAGAGAGGCGTGGCTGTGGAAAAGGCATTGCGAGGAGAAGCAGGTACTCACTCATTCTCCTGTCCTTTCTTTCTATTTTTTTTTAAACTTCACGCAGCAGAGTAGCTCACAAATCGTACTGCTTCAATTAAAAAAAATATATGTTCTGGGAATTTTGTGACATTCAAACGCGGCAGTGTTTAGCTTATTTTTATTGCAAGTGCTTAAAGGCTCCTCTCCCCTTTGAGAGCACCTCTCATAATAATGATGCTTATTTTTATTTGGCTATTTCTAAAACAGAATATTAATGAATACGGTGATGTAAACTAGATTTGATAAACAAAAGAGCTGTCCCTGTGAGATCATTTAGATCTTTTTCAAACATTTCATTTTTTTGTGCAACAAAGGCAATTCAATGTTGTTTCTCTTAAGCAATAAACATTCTTGCTAAGGGGCCATTGCAGATAGTATAAACAACAACTTATTTGTAAATCAGCATCACTGTTCATTAAGTAGTGAAGTTTCATGAACATTAAAAGGACCATGTTATTTACAAGATACAGGTTATGTGAGTGTGTTACAAAGTTCCTCTATTGTTGGGTTGTCATGTATATTACTGCAGTGAAAGCTTATAACAATCAGATGTATTCATGTATGATACTGTGCAAATGTCATGGGCCACTATGAGAAGTGTTGTATTTTTCGTTGCAATCAATTTGACATTCAATTTGACATTATATAACGATAAAGTAGAACAGATACATTTAGTATGAATATGCAAAAAACAAATCTGTTTCCACAAAATATGTAGATGTGGTGCATCGGACGAGGGAGAAAAGGAATTGGCGTCAATCTGAACAAATGTACACATACAGGAATATGTTTATACATGTTTACAGTATGAGTCCCAAGCATCGACGCAACCTGTCCACCTCCCAAAAGCAAAATGGCACCTCCTGTCTGTTCAAAGTCCTCCATGAATAGCCTGCTAAATAATGAATAAAGGGACAAGCAAACTTAAAGAAGATGCTCAGCCCAATTGTTTTCCATTTTATTCAGGCTGAGCTAGACCAATCCGACGTCTGATTGATGTAGCGAACGAACATCGTCGTAGCATCGGACCCCATCGGGAAGCGTCTGGTGGGCGTTTCAGCATGTTGAATCGGTGTCGCAAGTTGTGACATTTGGTCACTCTGATTGGCTGTTCACTAGTGAATCGGCGCGGGGGGCAAGAACAGGAAATGACGAATGCGGATAAACAGTGAGCGTGCCTTGTTGCCTTAATCTTTTTACAAGTACAAGAGCGAAGATTGGCAATGTAAGTATTCCACAATACTGTGTCAAGAGGGAGCGAAAAATATAGAGGAATGCATTGTTTATGTTTTTATATTCCGCCTACCGCCAATAGCTTTCCGGTTGGCTTTTTCTAACCATGAGGAATAGTGACTACCTTTGCCGATTGTATGGAGGGGTATTACATCTCACACATGCGAAAAGGTACCTAATGGTCGGTGTGGCTATCTTGTCGTTATGCTGTATTTATCCAGTACGACGTGCCGACTGTCGGCCTAACGCCACAGGGGGGTAAGCATTGGTCACAGTTGGCCGACGTCGGATTGGTCTATCTAGGCCATTAACTGTTTATACCTGGCAGAGGTGCTATACCTGGAGGATTGCTAAAATGCAAATTTAATGGTGGATTTAAAGTTTTGCACAGTATTGTATATACATTGAACAGAAGGTGTATTTATTTGTATTTCAAGTAACCAAGTGACTGTGCATTCCGTCCAATCAGTTGTTTCTCTGCTGTAACATGTTTGCCACTCTACTTTCTTAAAGGAATGTACAAAGGTACTTATACATTACCCAAACAGCACAAAAGAAGATCAGGTATTAGATTCACAAATGTTTCTCTTAATATGAATGACACTGTTACATTGGCTCCATCTGTGGTGACACTCTGTAACAGTTCTCCATCTTTGAGCATTGTAATTTGTCTCTAACGGCCGCCATCGTTAGAAGAGCTGCATGCACTCAGCAGAATGTGTGTCCCGACAAAGATTTGTGTGTGTGCTTGTTCTGGATGCATGTCGTCTCCTTCACTGTCACTCAGCGAGGACCGTTTCTGTGATTCTGATCTGTTCTGATGGTCACTGCTATATAGAAAGAAACAAAGATTTGTTTATTGCAGCTAAGTGCTGTAGCAAAGCTATCCCTTGTGTTACATTGTGTTACTGCAATGTAGGACAGCAGCAATCTAGATTTTGTGTTGAATGTACAATATACACGGTTGTATTGGGCCATCTGGACCATGTTTGTGCACTACATCACAGTCATGCTGGAAGGGAAAAAAGGCCCTTCCTGGAACTGTTCCCACAAAGTTGGTAAACATCTTTGTAAAATGAGTTGAAGGGAACTAAGGAGGCCTAACCCAAACACAGATTTAAAAAAATAAATAAATAAATTATGAGGTCTGTCCCATTACCTCTGTATCTTATACTGCATCCTGTTGTACTCAAAGATCCCATTTGTGACCCAAATGCTCTTTTGGTGAGAAATCATCAAATATTCAGTCATTACTTTATGAAATGAATCTTCTATACTTGGCAAAATTAAATAATCGTATTTGATTGGATGACATAACATAGCCATAAATGTCCAAATGAAGCAGACTGAGCCAGTTCTCAGCAATACAGCAAATTTATAAAGTAGTTGGATTATTTTGATAACTGTCATGTGCTCATGCTCACAAGCTGTTTGTGCTGGGCACTGTGGTGAGTACAGAAGGGTATGTCTTTGAGTGTCCCTGCAGGTTGAAGTGTACCTATATGTGTGCATGCATGCTCATTTTAGGAGGGTTGTTCGTGTGCCCAGCGAAGGACAGTGTGAAATAACTCATATGTCTAATATATCCCTGTCATTGTAGACTATTGGGGAGATTCTAATTACAGTGAAATCCTGGACTTACATCTGGGCGGTATGTATTTACATTCTGTCGCTTAAAGACTAACCTAGTGGCTAACTGAATCTCTCCCCACCCTACCTTTTGTTTTCCTTGGAGCTTTGTACCCATCTACCTCCATTGGCTGGCTGGCTGCCTGGCTGATTGGTTTTAGCATCATTACAAAGCCTCCATTCCGCTTGTCCATATCCTCTGGCCTTCAGGGCATCAGACCAATCAGATCGACTCCAATTTCTATAAACCTAAGATGGATTTTTGAATGCTGTATAGTATAGGCGACACTAATTGTAGTTTTAATTGCAGCACATCATACAGCATATAGCACACAGGTGTTGCTAATATTTTGCTCCCCTCATGTCTAAAGAAGATAACAGTGCATTTCTGCCCCACTGTGAGCTACACCCACAGAAGAAAGATACATAAGATAACAGTATTTGAGCTCCAAAATAGTAGAAGTACTACTGTATGTACAGTAACAAACAAACACAAATCTTGACTTCTTCACTCAATTGTTAATATAAAAAGTAAGGACCAGTACAATAACCGAGATGAAAAAAAAAAATACATTTGGACATTGAAGGTATGACTGGCACTATATGAAATATGAATCCATGAAAAATATCACAATAAGCAACATGATGATGTCGGCGGATTACCTGTATATTATATATCCGCTGTGAAACAAATGAAAGCCCAAAATGTTATCATTTTCATGCTCTCTATAATTGGCACATTCCCTCTTCATGCAAATACGTCACTGCCAGTAAAACCGTTCCCAGCAAACTAAACTTTAACATACACTTTAGTTCTGACAAGTGAAAAGTAAAATATACAGAATGTAAAATATATCGTAAATAGCACATGACTTTGATATAATATTGCGCAGGGATGGGGAAACATTCAGAGCACAGCTTGTGTCCTTCCATTAGAAACAAATATGTTGTTTGTCCCATTAACTGTGTCCCCCCAGTGTAAATAATACCTCCGCCTTGTTAATATCCCTAATAATCCAAGCTTCTCTTATCTGCCGTAGTTGTGTCCCATTATTCTTCCCTGATTTTTTTTTTCTCATACCTGCTCAGTTGTTGCTCCCCAGTATTTATACAGTGTGTGCCAATGTCAAAGCAACCCCTCGACCTGTAATCTTAAGTGTGATTAGTCCATAATCACCATGTTGGACTTGTCATTTTAATTGCAGTCTATGAGGTGAGATTTCGGCCCTTGAATCCACTGTAAAATGGTATCTTTTCAATATAGAAAGGCTCTGCGTTAGTCTGTATGCATCACCACAGTTTTAAGAGGCACATGACTTCTCTGTTTGGCCTTGTAGCTTGTTTACTCACCCACGCCAGGAATTGCTTGGGGTTTGGACATAATAATGAACCCACGGAGCAGAATGACTTTTCCTCCATAGACTCATGTTCCACAAACTTACATGCAAAATCCACGGGGTTCCAATTCAAGAGCTGTATGGAAAAAAATGGTTTGCTTTTTACTAAGGTAGTAATGCTCGGTTTTGACTCTCAAATGGGTAGTCATCAAAGAACGTTTGCTGCTGTGGTTGTGGTTTTGTAGTGGTCAATTGTCTTCAATCTACACACAAAGTCAGATTAGCAGAAAATCATCTCAGTAGGACAGCCATGATGTGAAAGAAGTGTAAGTTTGTATACATACTGTAACTGTTGTATTGCATCTCATGACTGTGCAGACGTCCGCCCTTATTGTTGTGGCTGTGGTTATGAGTGAATTTACCGACTGCTATAGTGTTAGTTACCAACTCTAACATTTTCAAGTTTTAGGGAATATAGGTGTTGTCCCATGTGTGTTGTCTGCCTTGTTCTTTGAAGAATTCCTGGTAGTGAATCCGTCTGTATCATTGGGCTTTTGTATTTTATTTTCTTGACTCTGGCCTGTACTCTCTGCTTCTCTTGCCAATTTTGAATTCATAATTCAGCACTTTGAGTCTCATGTCTATCTTGGTGTAGTTGTTTTGAGTTTTGTAGCCAATAAGTCTATTATATTATGGACAATATGAGTTCATTATCCTGTTAAGAATTGAATATCATAATTACATCAAATGTGCGTTATTAGCCAATGTACAGTACATATTTGCAGTTGTGATAATGAGTAAACCGTCTTTAGCTCGGGCTTAAAATGAGCTCAAAGAATCTCTTCTTTATAACCCTCTAATGTCAAACTGCACATAGGAAAAAGCCAAGCGAATCTATTTCAAATAGTGAAGGAAAAATGTTATTCACTTGATTTGTGCTTTGGGAGATTTCTGACATCCACTCTGATCCTTTTGCTATGTGCATTTTGAACACACAAATATTAATCACACTTCAAAAGTCATCAAACAAGCATCAAATTAAAACAAGAGTTCAAAATACATGCAAGTAGTGTTTATAAGTGGGGTCTGTGGTGTCCTAGGCGAAGAAACAATTGTAGTTAATGATCAGTAAAAGCGTAAACAGAATGGGTGAATCTGCATTATTGACTTAAAGGCTGGATGTGCACTAGGTCCGAGTGCCAATGATGTGACGCCAATTTCCAAATGTTTTGATTGTCTATTTGCATATTCACTTAGTGACACTTATCCAATAAAACAGTATTTACGTGCGCATAAAACCACCCATGTGTGCGGATGCCCAAATTGCAAGTGAATTACTCCACAAGCATCCACACTCTGCACTGACAGCACACAAATTAACGGTAGTACATGAATAATACCGTTCTTGTAATGTAATGGAGTACAAATCATTAATACTCAAGCAAATGTTCACGTCTGTACTTTACTGTATTTATAGGTCTGTAAACTTTTTTTTACTCCAATAGACTTTGCCTACGCAGCAGTAAAGTGAATGGTCGCATAGTGATGGCGTGATCTGAGTCACAACGGCGGTTACGAGGGAGTGTTCACCGAGGAGTTGTGTTGGAAAAAACGGGGCCAGCAGGCTCGCTCCAAAAGAAATAAGTTCCTGAGGTTTTTTGTTTTTTTACCTGAAGAGAAAATATGTAATTACAAATGCCACGGCACAAATGCCATCACTGCCACCAATATACTGTAACGTGCCGCGTAAAAGGCATTTACTAACACTCTTCCATCGTGACGCCATATGTCATCACTGTGTGATCATTCACATTAACGCTTTGTTCTTCACATACGGACAGTCCTGCAGAGTTCCCACACATCCTGGGAAACCTTGAAAATGATTGACTAGTTTTCCAGTCATGGAAAACACATGGAAAATGAGAAAACAGTAAAATATCCTGGTCCTTGTCCTCCCTCTGCTTCTCCCTGCTATGTGGGTGAATAGACATCCGTGTTTATTTTCAGCGGCCTTCAATGGGCAACTTTAAGCTGTAGCACTTTTGTGCTTCATCTCTGCTTCTAGCCAGCACAGGGCCCCATGTGACGCAACCAACCAATCAAATTGCACATTCCCTTAGAACAGTTCTGCTGCCCGGTGTTTCCGTATGACTTTTTGTCGCTAGATTTACAGACTTTTCAGACCCAAGTAAGGATTTAGTTTTTCCAAAGAAGCACCAAAACTAGAGACTTTCAGTTCAATAGTGTTGCTGTAGAGTTGTATATCGAGTGTGAGGTTTCTCTCCTCTGTTGAGTGACAAAGAGCTGTAGTAGGCGTGCCGTTACTTTTGGCTGAAATGAAATACATCTCTGGTGTCAGCAGGGCCGCAGTGACCATGACGACAGCTTCGAGGTACCGACGAGTAACGGGTAGTCTTACTGGGCCACGTTTCACTCAGTACTCATACTTGCTCCATTGTCCAACAGCAGAAAGAAAATATGCGAATGAGAAAAACTTAATTAGTAATTCAGATCTGTTAAAATACTGCGTATGTGCACAGCAGAGGTCCAGCCTGTTATGCCGTTTTTAGTTAGTGTTACGCCCCTGGGCTAGTCAACCTGGCTGTGGTGGTGCCATGGGTGCTAGCATGGGGTGTGGCCTCTCTCCAACCCATCAGCAACTCATTAGTACATCAGATATATGGCATTGTCTTGATTTACTCAGCAATGAAAGTAATTTAGATGCTAAAATCCAAGTGAGATCTTGTGTTAGTGTTGTGAGTCTGTGACGTTCGCAAACGGGTCGTTCTTATGAACGTTTCTTTTGTGGTGAATGATGGAAATCGATTTGTAGCTGTGAGAGAGACGTTTTTTTTTTTTGTTTTTTTTGTGAGTATGGTATTTGGTAGCATTGAAGTAATCTGATTAAATGGACATAATACAAGGTACAATTGTAGGAGGTAGAATGTATTAGTGTGTGTTGTGATAACTTGACTTGTACCGTAGCAGATGAAAAACGTCCTGGAAAAGTCTCGAGGAGTCCCGGAAAAGTCCCGCAAAAGAAAATAATTCCAAGAAAGATTGGGAACCCTGTGCTGGTAAAAAAAAAAAAATCGTCCTCCTCGCCCCCTATTGAATTACGAAAATGACTGATCTGAAGATTCAGTATAAGTGCCGATTCGGACAATTTAATTGGTCCACTGTAATGTGTTTCATAATTTCATTCAGTCAGATGTGACGAGATTATCTGTAAATCTATTGGCAACATGAAGCTTGTTATTAAATATTGATAAATTACCCGTGTCACATTTAAAGGCACAATGTTCAAAGCATGGGGAAAAAATAGTATCCGAAAATGAGGGTAGTACTCATGTTCACATCTACATGGCGGTCAAGAATCGCTGTATTCATCAATTCATAATCGTTATTGGCATAGCATACTGTTGGAATGTTCTGCAGGTCTCGAGGCCATAAGCCCAATTAGCAATTTCCAAAACAACTACTTACACAATGCGTGTTCTTTTTATCTTTCAAGAAAGTATCCAATGAAAATAAAAGACCCACACAAGTCGATTGAATTTTCTCGTCTGTTTTCTTTTCCGTCGGAAGTTCAGGAATCGTACAATGAGCAGATCTGAGCAGGTTAATCGCGAATGCTCTCGAGACGGGCGAGGGCAGAAAAGAGGCACGGTCTAACATGCAGCCCTCACATTTATACTGTCTTCAAAATCTAAACATAATGTGGGCTGGTCTCCTCCCTGGCTGGCCCTGTCAGTAGGGCTAATCCTCTCCAGCTTAGTCAGATCAGGGCACACTGACTCGAACACCTTTAACTGATTATGCGATGTCCGTAAATGTGTAATTGCCATATTGGTTTTTGGTTAACCTGTTGGCTAATGGATAGCCATTCATATTGATTTAGATCATTCAATACTTATAAAATTGCAATCATGGAGAGAAAGTGGAGAAAGTCATCAAATTGAATGGTGGTACTGTAGCATACAGTCTCCTTTTGGAGCAATCGTGACAAAAATATGAAAACATTTTATACTTTAGTACCGCAAATGTCACATACAGTATGTTAAGAATAGAAATAATCTTCGACTGTTATTTTCTTTTGAGATATCTGTACTTCTACTCAGGTGTTACTTTCAGGTTCTTTATGCAAGAATGAAGAATAGTAATATTAAAGTAATTTTATTATTTAGTAGTAATTTTATTAGTAATAATAAAATTAAAATAAAAAAGTTGGACTGAGCTTAACCCTCCCTCAATGATTTGAATGGGGGTGACCTCCCCATTTCCCTGCTGGATGTTCTCAGTAAATTATTTGCTTATTTATTGATGGACACAACTGCATATTTCCAACATGTGGGTCGCCGGCCCACCCGTGGGGGCGATGGCGTTGTGGCCACGGGACATTCACTACATACTGAACAACTTCAAAGCATTCCTGGGCATGTTATATATGGTTAGAAAACTGAGTTTCCGCATATTTGAATGATACCAAACATTAAAAGATTCATTCATATCTGCAGGCTCGGCGAGCATTTTAGTCAAAACAATCGCTAACACACAAAAAATATGGAACTCACCATTTCATCCTCAAATGTCCGACACAATTTCATAATCCATCATCAATGATCATATTACGTCGACAAGGGTCCAGTAAAGGTATTCCAGTAATATAGTTAGCCCACAACAAGTCTGACATCCATAAAGCCACGTTATTAGCTTGCTGCAACTGTTACAGGTTGCATCAGATACGTATACATATTACATATGTACATATTTTCCATCGTAGATTGAGTTAACTTCGACGACGACGACGTTTCAAAACGTAGGCTAGACCTAAGTTTGATTGATAGCTTACTTGATCCAATAAACTGATGTTTCCCATGTCAGAGTTCAACAACAGCCAGTGAACATATTCCATGCGTAAATAGTACCACCCCTGCATATGGATGATTCATCAGTTATGTTTGCAGTCACAACCAAACCGGCTAAGATGGTGATTGACGCATTCAACGGCCAATGAAATTCTTCAAAAAAAACATGGGAACCTTTTGAACAAAAACAAGAACTCATTAGAACTCAGATTGTTGAAGCATTCCACAATAGCAGCCTTTTCCCCTACATACATCAACATGGTTGCAACGTGATTCAATGGGATTCAAATGGCACACTTTTGGGTCGCCTGGACATCCCCTCAGTAAAACTAGTGTAAAATGCTCATTTTCTGTCGTATTATTGTCAAATTTGAAATGTAATTGGAGGAGCCTTTGAGCTGTAATCCTGTTGTGTTATTTTAGTCCACCACCTAATACAACATTTTCCAGGCAGATTTTTAGAAAAGAAAAAAAGTAGGCGGACATAAAAACCGCCTTCTTTTATGTGTTCAAACATCCATAATTCAGTGCCAGTAGCACTTAAAAATACTCCAAATGGTTCAAGTACAGCTTCGGTTTTACTTTGGGTGCACCTTTTTAGGCGTTCAGGTAAAAATACCAGGTGACCTGCATGGGGTTAATAATTTTTATGTTGGCTTTTGTTTAGGTTTACAATGTGTTTTTTAATGTGTTGTTTGAGAGGATGCGGTGAATGCATCACTGACAGGTTTATTGCAATGACGTCAAGCTCGCTTTGACGGTTTATGTCCGATCTGTTGGTTACAGTCGCATTAAAGGTATCGGATAAGTATCCAATTTGTATGCACATTTTGAAGAGGCCTGATTCCCATCTGAGATTACCTTGTACAGTATGATTCCGTGCTTTTTTTCTCTCTTTACCCTCTCAATACATTGGAATTGTCACTTGAACCATACGGCGTAAATCCAGCCTGTTAAGCTTTATGTATGGAAGTGCAAGCCTTTTTATTCAATTGTATCCTCAGATGAAGAATGTGATGGCCTAATGGAAGCGTATAGAAAGCATTACCAGTGCATTATCAGAAAAGCTTTTTCTACTGGGTTGTTTTCCTATTTTTACTCCTACTTTATTCAACCCTCATACCTCAAAGGTGATCACTCCCACCTTCTCCTCCTAGGTGATTTGTCTTCTTCCTGTCTCACTGTTCCTGCCCTCCTTTGATTTTTCTCCTCCATGGTTTTCTCTTCTCATCACACCGTGTCCCCTCACCCTCCCACACCGTGTGTCCTCTACTGCTTCTCTCTGTAACATCTCTGCTTTTCTTCTTCCTCTCTGTCATTTCTACCATCCCTTCTCTATTCCGCATCAATATCCCTGTCTGCATCAGTCCCTCGCTCCCTTTCCCCCTGTCTTGTGGAAGTTGAGCCCTTTGTGGGGATGCACCGTCGGAGAACCCTCCCCTTCTGCCTCTGCTGTTCCCCTGAAGGTAACCTAACCTCGCCTCCTCTGCTTGTTGGGTGTGGCAGGTTACCATGGCAACCACAGGGGTTCTCCAGAACTGGGCTATTTACTTGAACCCTCCCTCATCTTCTTGCTCTTTCCCCCCTCTTTTTCTACACCAGCTCAGTAGATTTTCCCACAATGTTAATTTAAAGGGCAAACTACTCTGCTGTGGTGTCGTTTTGAACCACCTGCATGTTTTGTTTGCAAATTGAGCACGTTGAATAGTTCATTGTCATTATCTTAAAAATATTTTAAGATAATTCATCAGTGTCACGTATCCCCAAAAACACACACACAAAACAATTTTGCTTGCAGGCATAGTTTATGATTCAGGAGTGTGAACCTTGCATGGTGTGAAGTTGTGTTATAAATATTGGAGTCCTACACAAAGCAAGTTTTATAAATTAATGAATCATCTGGTTTGTTCTTATAGCTAACCCCTGCCAATGGAGATTTTGCCTGGGTTTCAAATTGTGAAGTGTGTGAAGACACAAGCTTTTGTTTTCATGTGTTATCTGATTGATTTATGCTTATTTTAAGTTCTCTGATGGCTTTCCTGTGTTTGGTACCTTGGGCTGAGGGCTGGTGGTGGTGGTGGAGATGGTGGAAAGAAATATGTTGAGAACTCATAATTAGGTGCTCTTGGAAAAAAACAACAACAGCAACAGTAACTGAAGCCTCATGTCTTTAGTTATCACTTCACCGCTATCTACAACATGCTCTCACCAACTTCATCTTCTTGTTCGAATATGGCATGCTGCGTTAAAATTTCCTTCAATGCTTCAGTGAAACTTCTTGGATCCTCTACCTACTGTCAAGTAGCAGTTATTTCTTAGCATGCAATAGAGAAATTCAGAATCCCTGCAAACTACACATGACTTCTTTCTTGCCAGACCAAATAGCGCATTGTGAATCTGTCCATCAGAGACGTCTCGCATTTCATCATTCATTTGAAAAAAGCAACACAAACATTGTATTAATTTTGAGGTGAGCATTTACACCACAAACTTCCATCCATCCATCCATCCATTGTCCAATCCTCTCATCCGCACAACAGTCGCGGGTGTGCTGGAGCCTATCCCAGCAGTCCTCGGGCAGCAGGCGGGGTACACCCTGAACTGGTTGCCATCCAATCGCAGGGCACACAGAGACAAAGAAACAATCCCACTCACAATCACACCTAGGGGCAATGTAGACTGTCCAATTAACATACCGTGCATGTTTTTGGAATGTGGGAGAAAACCGGAGTACCCGGAGAAAACCCACGCAGGCACGGAGAGAACATGCAAACTCCACACAGGAAGGCCAGGGATTCAGACCCAGTGGACATGCTAACCAGTCGACTACCGTGCCGCCATGCCGAAAACTTGAGTTTTATTTTTGATTTTTTATGTGTTACAACCAGACGGAATAGCAAATTGAATTTACTCTCAACACAAATTCTTAACAGTTTTGAAATATTTGGCTGAAATATGAGATCATGGTGAGAAAAGCGATGAGGAAACTAAGGTATGATTTTTCACATGCTTCAACTCACCCAATTCAGATAATTTTTTCCTCCCATGTGGCCAGATTTGGATATGTGTCGTGTAAGTGTAAGCAGAAAATTACATTTACATTGCATATCGTCAAATCCGAATGAAGCATCAATCATCAGGAGATTAAATCGGTCAGTATGACTGCAGTGGAAGTGGTCAGGTGGAATTATATACAGTGTTCCCTCAATTTTTGCCGGTGGTACGTTCCATAATCCCCCACAATAGGTGAATTTCCGCATAGTAGAGTTTGCCCTTTGGGGGGTTGGGGGGTGTTAAGTCATTACAAACTCCCCACACAAACGCCCTTCTAAACAATTGTTACACTTAATAGGTTTAACTTTTAAAATGTAAAATGGTGAATAAATACCAGCGCTGTAAATCCTTGTACTTCAGGCAGAAGTTGTTATTCTTCGTCTTCCACTTACAAGACGAAGGAGACGGCCGACGCCATTTTGCATACTACAATCAATGGACCAACTTCACCAATGGAGTCTTCTTGCAACGGCGGCGCTTCATCTGATTGAATGGACTTCACACTATTTCAACTAACATTGAATAGCATTGCAGCCTGGTCATCCTGGAAAGAGGATTCCCCCATCTGCGGCCTATTCTCTAGGTTTCAAATTTTTTCCCCTGATGGGGTATTTTTATTTCCTTGCCCTCCTGGGGGTAAAGATCAGGGTATGTCGTTAATATTTGTGAACTGTGGGTAAGTGAAGCCCTTTGAGACTTATCTGTGATTAAGGGCTTTATAAATAAATTTGACTTTGACGGTAGTCATGGCAACTAGCTTCCGGTCGCCACAACAAGGATTTACAGCGCACAAAGGTACATTAACCTACAAGGATTGTACTTTTAGCTACAATGCGACACAGTATTTCGGGTAAGCTAAGCCATTTGAAACTAAAAAGAAAAACTTTAATGTAGATATGAAACAGACGTTTGTCGTCCTCGTATACTGTCTGAGTAAAGTAGTACGCTCGGAGCATATTTCCAAATCCCACCCATGATGAGGAAATGGGGATTTGGGGGGACAACGAGCTCTAAAGTTCATGGTTTCGGTTTTTGTAAAACATATTTCCCTTCAATAAAAACTATTTTTTGTCTGCTCCAACTTAAAAGAAAAATAGCAAGAAAACACAATAGATGAAGTTTTGGTCATCGTGAGGATAAGCGGTTCTAATGATGGATGGATGGATGGATGAAAACTCCACGATCGACTGAAGCTGCAATAACCGAACCGCGAAGTAGCCAGGGAACACTATTGTCATGCCGGACTTCATTGAAATGCCTCAATTGATAGACTCTCATAGATCCAAACAATACACTGTGGAACTACAGCAAAAGCACATAAATTAACGGAACAAATTCTTTACCAATATTTTCAAACTAACTCATTCACTGCCAGGGACATATTTATTTGTCTTTTCACAGTCCAGTCAGTCCAGGAACTTTTTTTTTTTTTTCAAACATTTTCAAAAGTTAGGGTCAAAGAGGGTCTGAAAATGTCTCGCAGTGAATGAGCAAAGGACGGAGAGTCGGTCCAGTCCAAACTCAATTATATGTGAGGGCTTTAATAATGTACAGTATTAACACACTTTCTTTGTATTGATCTAAGAGGCCATCAAATATCATTAAGATACTTTCAATACCTTCTTCTATGTTATGTTTTGTACGTTCTATAACGTACTTTTGGAACATTTGATGTCCTTAAAGTTGAGCTTTGCGAATTTAGTTTTATTTATTGCACACCTGTGTATCAGGAACAGTTACTGGAAAAGTGTGTGCCATTTTCAATCGTGACATTTGAATAACAAATGGCACTTAAGTTAAAACTTTGGAAACACTTGCCTCGTTTTTTTTTAATATATATATTTTTATAATATTTAAATATTGCAATATGTATCAGATCGCCATCCAAGTATCGGGATCCGTATTGGATCCGGACAAAAGTAGATTGTCCCAGCCATATATACATGCACACACACACACACACACACACACACACAGTATGGTCCAGTGTTTTTGATTCTTAGGGATGTATTTGGCAACTCCAACTACATCCCGCCTACACACACACAAACACACACACACACACACGCCCCTCATCACTTTGTACTCTATTGAACCAAGAAGACTGTATAATAGTTACCCCAAAAGAACAGTCTGATCTGTGTTAAGCAAATGAATCTTTACAACAATTTTTTCTGTCCAACTTTTAAGTGTGTTTGTATGTGTGTTTGAGAGTTATTTCTATGTACTGTACACCTCCCTCAAGTCAAAACCACCACACCATCTTTATGTGACCCTGGGAAGTATGGACCAACTGACCACATTGGTGTCGGATCCATCCTTCCACCTCACCATCCCTCAACAAGGACATCCCACCATGGCTGTGATTGCATTACCCAGTGTCGATCCTTCAATGTCCTTGTGTGCCTTATCTGACGTCTCACATCTCACTGCCATACTCTTTCAACTTTTTTTCTCCAGGCATGGGCAAGAAGGATGATCCCAAGCTGATGCAAGAGTGGTTCAAGTTGGTGCAGGAGAAGAATGCCCTAGTCCGTTATGAATCTGAACTCATGATATTGTAAGTTTACTCATAAACCTTTTATGTTGGATTCTCTTGAACACTCTGTATGAATCACCCAAAGTGGCTGCAACACCCTTTGATATGGTCCACTTCCTGTTTTTGATGCTAGGTTTACATTATGTTCCCGGTGGCCATGGCAGCCCTGTTTTACCGAAATGTAAAGTGACGTGGAATTTGAGCCATTTTCTAGTCCGTATGCAAGTTTTGTTGTAAGGCTTACAAAACTTGAATACAGAATATGAAAAAAAAGTTTTTTCCCCTAACTATATTTCAGTTATGTTACAATACCTACAAAACTTGAATGAGGGGGGGGGGCGTTGCACCACATTTTGAGCCAAATTAAGCTGCTGGGTGAGGGGGAACATACAGTATACTTACTCACTCCCCCCGAACGTGGCAGAACACAACAAAAATTGAATGGACTGTGAGACACTTAGTGTATGCTGCCTGTCTGACTATGAATCGCCTGGTTTTGTTGCAGCCTGTTACTTGTACATACTGTCACGTTTTGTGGCGTTCAAATGACTGACTTGTGTACTCATTCACCCCATGGCCATGGCAATATTTTTTTTTGTCCAGGCCCGGCATCCACAGCAATTACATCCTGTATCGTTTGCCCATCTCATCCCCCTGCGTTGTCACGCCTATTTACTTTGTTCATAGCGGCCTGATTGTGACTGTGATTGTGGACTGAACGTGATTGCTGTGGATGCCGGGAACATAATGTAAATGTGCATAGCATGAGTTGATGAAACGATGTTCTTTTTTATTAAAATGGAAATATTTGCGTGAAAATTCACTTAGGTTAAAAAGTCACCACAGCTGAGACCGATTTTTTAACTAGCACCATAATAATTATGTAGTGTACCATTATTGGCAACCTTTTGTTGGTGGACCTAGCTAGACACTCTTTATTCTGTTGACAGTTAGTTCACAGAGACTTTTCGCTTTTGTGTAACAACATACATGTCATGGGAAGAATCAATAAATAGCTGTATAGTAAAACAACTAAATTACGCTGAACACAGGCTGCTGGATGCACTCCGTTGTTTAATTCAGTGTTTCACAACCACGAGTACGTGTACCCCTAGGGGTACGTGGAAGGAAACTTTTAAAAATGTATTATCAGCAACTTGGGGCAAAGCTGGGGCTGACCTGTTTTCTGAATCTGAGCTGTGATTGGTCGTTGTGAGCAGTTGTGATGTCATTTTCAGTCAACAGAAGACAAAATGGCCGCCCCCAGAGATGGCTAAAGACGAGTGCATTTTGCTGCTTAATTTATATTCCACAAACGCAAAATTAATCAGAATGCCGTGTTCTAACTAGTGGGCCGGCTGGGAACATATTCTTGAAAAAATAAGTTTGGGTTGACTTCCGCTTTAAGTACATTTATTTTATCATAACATTTATTAGGATAAGGCATTCAGGAAAGCTGAAAGTTCAGAGCTTCATAATTGATGAGGGTTGATAGAAGTCCTTCTGTACATTTTCGTTTTTCTTTTAAGTGCTAGAGAACTGGAGCTAGAGGACCGTCAGAGCCGACTGCAGCAGGAACTAAGGGAGCGAATGGCCGTCGAAGGTGAGTTTGTGGCTGATTGCCCAGTCCTCAAGACTGTGAGTAAATATCCTAAACACCTCTCTGTATGAGGCACTGCAAACTAAAACCTCCAACCAGTCATAATGAGAATATGAATATCTCTGACAGTGTCATCAAAGCATCCAAACTGTCCTGCTGTTGAATACATTAAATGGATGATCTGCTTCTATGGCTGCATCCACTGAAGAGATTGTTATACGTGCAAAACAACAGAAAATGGATTCTTGCTGGATAAAATAAAATGGTCGATAGAAAAAAATCAGGAGGACAATCTGACCCGAAATGCAAGGCTTTCTGTAGGTAAAGGATACAGTATTGGTGTTAGATTTGTGCTATAATTACAAGCATGTAAAAGGACATTTTGAGCATAAAATCATGTTTTGAGCGCAGGAGAACAGTTCTCGTCTGCTGACCCGAAGAAGAAGCTGCTGAACCAGCGAAGAAATGTGCGCATGCACGTCGAACCAAAGTGGCTTAAATTTGTTCAAATAAATGACCTCGGTGAAACTCTTGAAATAATAATACAACTAACATTAATAAACACCTCCACATGGACACACGTTGTAGAAGTAAAAGAGTACCCCGTCTTTGCTTGTTCTGGTGTTAGGCGGCTCCCTTGCCAAGCGGCATACTCTATGACCATGCTTTGCTAGTTATACTTGGAACTGCAGAATGATTTTTTTTTTAAAATCCATTGCTCTTTTTCAGACCACCTGAAGACTGAGAAGGAGCTTGCACAGGAAAAGCAGATCTTAAATGAGATGCTCGATGTTGTGGAGCAGCGCGATGCCCTGGTAGCACTCCTGGATGAGCAGAGGCTTCGAGAGAAAGAGGAAGACAAGGACCTGGAGGCTGTAATGCTCTCGAAAGGCTTCAACCTTAATTGGGTTTAACAAGAGTGAACTAAGTGCTCCAACAGGTCCAAGGTTGAAATGAGCTCGAGGGTCTCAGCCTTCCTTGATCAGCATCGTGCAGCGAACATGGAAAACGGCAGTTCGTCTAAATCTGTCACACCTGCAGCAGTGAATGTGTAAAGATTCCCAACAAACACACACTTGCACACAGTTGGCTGCTGATGAAGCAGCCTGAAGCGTTTACACATGCTGAGCCCACAGGCAGCTCTAGTTAATCACTTTTCAGGTTTGTACTGTCACTGTGGGTAAAAAGGCGGTACATTTGCAATTCATCATTACAGCTTTGAAGTGCTGGCACCTTTGGGAGCGTGTTTATAAAGACTTGTTCTCTCCGTAATGACCTAAAGGGAATATTGCAGTCTGGTCCTGCTGATGTAAAGAATTGTGTTTTGTAAATACGTTGTGCAGATGCAGTAACATTTTACTGCAGATCGAGATCCTCCTGCTAACCCTAAGAACAAATCGGAAGGCTTATAATGCTGCCTTCCTCCCCACTGGCATACTGATTTCTTCCTAAAGAACCACAGAGACAAAATAATGTTTCTCCCCTTTTAACATTGCGTTTTGTGGGTCCACACTAAGTCCTTCAAATAGGGTCTTAAATATATTCATGATCTTTTATCAAACATCATTACTTTGCATTCACACGCAAAGGTTTTCATGATGTATGTTGCACTTGTGCGTGAGCCAGCAATTGCAATGTGAGGCTACGTTTACACTACGTTCCCGGTTTCAGGCCAATGGGGATGGAACAAGATTGTTGCGACAACGCAGGGGGATTGCATGGCAAACGTAACAGGTCGACACTGCATCTTTTGCATGTTTTGGTGCAAGAGATGGATTAGCGGATTAGATGTTGACAGAAAACTTATATATCAAAGCTCTATTGAGCGTTCGTATAAATGTTTCCACCCACGCGCTGATGCCTGGCAGGGGAGCTTCAATCGAGTGCCGGGGCAACAAATGTGCTCCACATTTGCACGATGTTCATGTTCCATATGTCGAAAGCCTTCAACGCAAATGATGAGGGACCCCATCAGAATGTGAGCACCTGGGAGGGAATTTACTGGCATCTATGGTAAACCGTGGGCCAAAACATAGTGCACCTTTGAGCCTCCGGGACTCCCCCACAGCCCATCGTGTATAGATCGTAAGAAAACCTAAGACCTGAATACGGAGAAAAAAATGGCCACAAATCTCATGATGGGCCATGTTCTGGGCAAACGGGGCTGCAGTCGGAACGTAGTGTAAACGTAGCCTAACCAGTGAAGACTGCAGCCATGATGGCTATCGCTGTTATTTTGTTCTGACTGCAAGAACCAGGACAAGAATACAGTCAAAGCTCATTTGCCACTTTATTTGGTACACAGTAGAGAAGCGTAATAATTCACCATCCTCAAATTGCCTTTTTATTTGTGTCTGCTATTTATTGTCACTAAAAAAGCAAATTTAATGCATTCAACTCATCTTGGAGAGGGAGTGGTCACTTAGGAAAGGAAAGAGCTCACAGAACCCGGGGAGAACATGCCACCCCAAAATCCCAAAGACAGGTGTTGAGAGTCAACAGTACGTCTTATTTATTTTGAAGCCCCTCAGATGGCTGGTCTCGCTTCTATTTTAGCATAAATGACACAATTGATTATGTATGCAATGGAATCAAAGGTTTTATTTAGTTACGTGTCAAGGTTGCAAGATATCACAGCTTTCAGCTGATTTCCTCAGTTATTAATTCACTTCAGTACATGAAGTTGTATGGCATTTTTTTCATCGATTCACTAGTCTTTATGGTTTGTTTGCAAGCTCCCAATTGCATTGAAATACAAGGATGTGTGTGTGTATATACAAGGATGAAAAATACAAGGATGTGTGGGTGTGCGTGTGAGGGGCTGTCAAAGTTAAGCATGAACTGTGGAGATTAATTTAAATTTTATAATGCATTAAAAAAATTAACTCGGTTAACTCAGTTTTATTTACTTCCTGTGACAGGTGATCTCTGCTTACTTTGCAGCAAAACTTAGAGGAGAGTCACTGTCGCAAAGACAGACTTTTACGTAGTTTCACTTTAAAAAGTTGCTCGACGGCTCATTGGAGAAATCCAAAATAATTTGTGCACATTGCAAAGCCAAATTCAATTAGTTGTACGTCTTTGGTGTATCGTTGTTGTATTTTACAGGAAAATAATATTATTCAAGGATAATTTTTTTCCCCACATTACTTCCAAGACTTTCCTCAAGTAAATGTCGTTTCCAAGCTTTGTAAAAAAAATTGTAATTGAAAAATATGATCGCGATCAATTACGAAAAAATTTGCGATTAATAGTTAAAAAATTGTAATTTCTTGACAGCACTAATTAATATACATATATATACATATATATACATGCACGTATAAAATTAGGGATGTAACAATTCACTCAAGCCCCGATTTTATTTGTTATTTAGTTACCGATTGATTTTTTAAAAAATCGCTAGCATCCTTGTCTTTGTGTAGTCTCTGTCTAGTGTGGTGCTGAAGCCATTCACAAACGCAATACGCAACAATGGTTGGTGCACATAATTTGATCTACACGTTAAAAATTCATTCTGCAAATTAAATGGAAAAAATTTAAAGACATCATTTTTCGACAAATTTAATTTAAATATATATATATATAGATGTGTGTGTGTGTGTGTATATATATATATATATATATATATATATATATATATATATATATAGATAGATGTGTGTGTGTGTATATATATATATAGATGTGTATATATATATATATATATATGTATATATATATATATATATATATGTATATATAGATGTATATATGTATATATACTTTTGATGAGACCCCAAAAATGGCAAGTTTGTTCAACCATTAGCATTTCACCGTGAAAGAGAGCAAGGCTTTTTTATCCCTTTAGATTGGTCCATAATGTGTAAAAATAACACTCACACGTGTGGAATTTGGGAAAAATATTAAATTTACCAAAATGCGACCATATATTGCCAGCGATATATATATATATATATATATATATATATATATATATATATATATATATATATATATATATATATATAATACACACAAACACAATGTCTGACACTGTGCTTACTTCGTAGTTACACTGCTTTTCTCCAATACAGTAGTTGTGATTAACAAGTGATCAGTCCAGGGTTTCCAGAGAGCTGGGAGTGGCTCTAGTTTCCTAGTGACCTTGAAAAAGCTAAGAACTGTGTAGTAAATGATTGAAAGGATGATTTCAGGGATGTTACGCTGTTTTACATTTATTCATATGTACCTAATAAAATGTCAAGACAAATTAAGCGTTTCATTTCATCAACAGTGAAGAGCCCCCTTCTTGATTTCAAATTCACTGTATATCACACTCATAGCTAATGTTTACAAATACTTGTCCATATCATGTCTTATATTTGATGTCTCCTACAGTAACATACAAGGAGATTCACACACTTCAGCAAGTGGCAGTGTTCTTACATACAGATGCCTTTTTAAAAAAATATATATTCTTTTGCCTGAGTTTGTGTTTCAGTGGATGTTGTTTTAAGGGTCTCTAAAAATAATTTGAGTTTCTGGAGTAATGCAAATGCTGTGAATATTTTGCATCAAATTGGAACATCAATGACATACTTTTGGCCACTGTTTTACACCACATAGAGTACACGTTATATATGTATGTACTATGAGTTGAAACAAAGTTACACAATTCTTCAGTTTGTAGATTGTGAGTGTGATAAGTGTGACATGATTGTACTGATATTTATTAACGTGTGAAAACTGTATTATATGTAAAGAATAAGAATCCTGATTTTTAAAACTTCTGTTGACAGGACTTATGTCAATGCTTTGTGTAGCTACTTATGTGTGTTGGACGTATGCTGCAAACAGCAATAAAACAATGCAGTTTTCTTTCTCACTTTTTCATGTAATGGTCACTTTTTTTGGTTTGGACGTTACAGGAAAACATTCAGAGAAATTGCCATTTTGCCATTTTTGTGGACATTTTGTTATGTTTGATCTCTTAAGTGAAAAGACGTGAACTTTGTGGCAGTAGTTGTGTTACTGTAAACACTTACACTGATCTGTCGGTAAACTATAAAGAACTTTAGACTTATGAAAATGTGAATTTTATTTATCATAAAATACAACTGTTGTAGTGTGAAATTAATGACAAACTGATTGTTCAAATATGCAAAAATATTTGGCATGTAAAATAAAATGGTTTTATTTGCTAGAATATTGCTTGATGGAGTTCCATCTTGAATAATATCCAGATGTAAATTTAGCAAATAACTGCTATACGGCATTTTCTTTGCAGCAGACGAACACTTAATTTCTAGCAACAAACCTGATTGGAGTTTTTGATACAGTGTGTCCTTGTGGAAAGTGTAGCCTACTGCATTTTCCACAATACAATTGGGCAAAAATAATGAGATGCTGAACGTCACGTCACGAGGTGTTCTCAAAACGCTGCATTTTCTTTAAACTCAAGTTTGTTATCGTTGCTAAATTTAGCAATATGTTTACTGTATTGTGTAGTGGAGTAGAGGTCATATCTGAGGATTTTCCCCTTTGTAGTTTGTAAATAAAAGGCAAACCAAATTAGATCAGTGTGCACTGCAAACTACAACCACAAGAAAAACATTCAACAATTACTACTACTCCAACTTTATTATTATTAATAATGTATCTTCGGTTTCTAAATGCTATCGTAGTTCTGTATCTTATAATAAGCATCTAAAAAGCCTTTTTGATCCTTGTAAGTTCGTTTTAGTGCTAAAGCAGACTGTATATCGTCAATGCAGGAGGTGTACCTAATATAGTGTCTGTGTCTGGTGAGTGGTTATTTTGCGCTTAGTTTTAGTGCACTTAGATTGAAAGGTTGTGCTTCCGGAGGGGTTTCCTTTCCGCTGCTCTCTTTTTTAACCTGACTCAGGGAAGTGTGGCAAGGGAGTCAAAAGTTGCCGTCTGTAGTTATACTTCACATCCTTCCATACAGTAACCTGAAAATGGATCCTTTGAGCTACAGGGACTGTGAGGTAAGTGTTGGAAAAGAGGTCATTTTGGAACAAGTCGGAAAATGAACTTTTGGGTTTTTTGTCGTGGGTGGTAGAATTCAGACGTGGCGTATGCTGCTAAGTGAGTGTTTTATGTGGCACCGTATTACATAGGCGATTTACAGATTATATATGAATAAATCGAACATAGTTGATTTTAACGTCTTGAATTTATAACATGTAAACCAATTTAAATGTATGTAAATAAAGTTTAAAATAATATATATAATTTAAAGTATAAACATGACAAACCTAGTAGAGGCATGTGTTCTTCTCTGCATAAAATGCATATATGTTTAAAATTTCAATGATTCACATGACACCAGCATTAGCAAGCAGTTCATAAACAATTCCAGTGACATGTATCATTTTCCAGAGACAAATATTAAAGTTCGGACTAAACGTTTTGCAGTTTCCCGACTTTAATGAATGTCAAACAAATAATTGCCTACTGACCACTCCAAACCCCGATTACCTCCAGACCTGGTGAGTCAAGAAATCACTTCAATAGAACAATCAGAGCTGGGCAGTCCGTCCCTGGGGCCGGACCGGCCGGACCGGTCGGACCCTCCGGCCCGGCCGGATGCCCATTTTTGGGGCGGAGTGGTGGGGGGTGACAAATTTAAAAAAATGTCTGGACGTGGATTTTAGTCTGGCCCACTAATCGGCCCTCTTGCGTGTGACGTGCTCGCGAGGCGGCCAAATTTCATCTCAGCCTACTCTGTGAAAGGCTTCTTTTTAGGCTTCTTTCAAAACAACTTGTGGACAATAAGTAACTTGTTGAATGCTTGCAGACTTGTTGTCTGCTGGACCCAAATAATTATACAATAGGACAAAACCAACCCCAGGGCTCGCAATGGAAGTTAGTACACGCAGCTGGGTAAATACGTGAGTAAGTGGCGCATTTGAAGCGTGTCCACAGCGGGTTTGAATAGTAAGTTAGCCAGCTAATTGTCTTTGAATAAACCTTTTCCGTTAGCATCTCTCCCGTGGGTTTTTTTTTTTTTTTTTTTTTTGGTTGGCTGGCGAACGAGGCGGCGGCCAACAATGTTTATGAATATGGCCGGGGGGGGGGTCACTGCTGGAAGAGTACCCAGGTCAAGGGTGGAGGGTCGCGGCCGGACGGGCAAAAAAGGGTCAAGTGCCCAGCTCTGAGAACAATATAACCTGTCTGACAAAATGAAGTCAGCCAACTGATCTCAAAAAGCGGTTGTCACAATCGCCCCCCCCCCCAACTTTCGCATTCCTTTGCCAACATATGGAGAAAACATGGAAGAGTGGTGAACACTCCCAGGAGTGAAAGTCCAGCCTGCTTAAATTACCCCAAGATCACAGTGTTGGCTCATTTAAGAGGTCACAGAGGACCCCAGGACATCTAAAGAACTGAAAGCCTCTCTAGCCTCAGTTAAAGAAACGGTCCAGGGAAGATGGCCCATTTTTCGCTCAAGAAACTTCTTTATAAATTTTTTGACCAGCGACAATATATTAGCTTGCATTTTCAATTTTATCAATTTGTTTTGTAGAAATCAGTAAATAACCACTCAAAACTCGAAACACCACTTTTTCCTCTGCAATATGGCCACACCTCCCTCCCTCTTCCCATTTCTTGGTGGGAGTCAGCAGAGGAACCTTGACAATTTGTTCATTCAAAATCATTGTACGATCAAGTACATCGCTAATGTCCAAAAATGTTGACCAATTGGCACTAAAATGTATGTGGACATCTGTACTTATGCCCACTTCACCCTCTGAAAATATCACAATGAGTGAATTAGCCTCACCATGGCTAACTTCTGAGAGAGTGAGGAAATGAGCAGCTCGGCTGCGTTTCTCTCACCCTCAGCAATTTAATGTGAATTCCGAACAGTTTCGTCATTACCGTATGTCCTGTGTTTAAAAGTTGCACTTTGGACCATTTTATTGATAGAGCTGCACTGACTAGACACTTTTTCCCCCCAGGCTTGGAGAGCTGAGGGCCTTCCATTATCCACCACCAGTAATGAGGCGTGCAAACTTTATGATGCTATTCTCACTCAGGTAGATAATTTACACACACACAATGTACAACGACTGAAGTGAACTCATGTTCACACTTATCTTAGGCAGGAAAAGTGAGAAAATTGCTGAGTTGTCTTCATTGTGTCCATTTTGTTTTCCCCTTAGTATGTGAAATGGCGCAACATTGACAGTGTTGGAGGAATTGAGGGATGCATGACTCGTATCAAGGAGGCCGATCCGGATTTTGGTAACGAGGAATTTTATTGAAATATTTAAACAGACATCTACAAATATTTGCTAGGCAGCTGGATGAATTTCAAAAGGATTGCATGACCCATATCAAGTAGATTGATCGGGATTTTGGTGTCAGGTTGCAAAAAGAATTTCAAAAAGGAGAATAGGGCTGAATAGAAATCTAATATTAGAAATATCAATAGAGGCCCATTTTCGTTGACAGGTGGCCTTGCGCTTGGCATATAAAAACGAGTGCAACCTGATTTTTGTGCTGGAGCAAGTCTAGTTTACTGTGTTTGGGGCAGGGCTGGACTGATAATTCAATATCAATATGTGTCACGGTTGACACCTGATCTATATCAATAGAACATGCCTTCGATAAAACGTTGGATGGAAAAACATTAGAAAACAAACCCGATCGCGGCATGAAGTGTGATGTAGGCAGCACGCATCCGCCTCCAAAACACAAAGAAGCTGCTGCTAAACCAACAAAGAAAAAGCAGATAAACCAACACAGCATGCGTGCGGGCCAGATGGCAGTGCGGTATATTCGCGTCGAGCGAGCGAGCCGCGTAACTTAAATGACCAGTCGACTCAGTACAACTCTTACAATAAAATGATATTATGCATGATAACCCGATTAAACACCTCCGAATGAAGGCATGGTGTACAAGTAAAGGAGTTCCCTGCCTTTGACATGCTAGTGCCAGTTAGCCATATCCGACCCTCTGCATCGCACTCAAGTTAAAATCAAGCAAGTAAAACATGAATTAATTATTAATTATGAATTATTAGTGAGTCCGCTAAAAGAGAAAGTAGTCCTAATATGGTTGGTCAACGATAAGCCAGTGAAGGGAGGCCAGAATTGGTGTTATGTACTCCCTCTTCGGAGCTCCAGTTAGTAGGCGGGCAGCAGCATTTTGGACCAACTGGAGACGTTTGAGAGAGGACTGGCTGACTCCAAAATAAAGTGCATTACAGTATTCTAGCTGATATGTGACAAAGGCATGGATGACTGTTTCTAAGTGCTGATATTGACCAGTTTACTTCACTCTTTCATAGGTAGGTTGACCTCTTATTAAAGGTTATGTATTATGTTAAAATGACCTAAATTAATTTTTCTCCGGGTCATTATTTTCAATAGTTAATTAAGGGAAAAAAAATCAATATATATTGATATCAAAAAATATCAAACACTTATATCGTGATATACTTTTCAGTCATATCGCCCAACCCTAGTTTGGGACCACGTTCGGCATTCCAGTGTACGTAGCTGACGAAACCTGACAATTTGGTCATAGAAAGTAGAATGTACTTTGCATAAAAACGGGCGCATCTTAATTTTCATTCCACGGCAGGTCAAGTTTAGCTTGTTTGTGATTTTGTTGTGACAGTGCTGCGCGTCGCTAGGCTTTCTGGCAGATTTGTTATACTACCCTGGTGTCATCTGCCAATTTGGTGAGAAAAGTAGACAACATTTAGATTCAAGTGTATTTATTCGAGGCACAGGCAGACAGATTCGGTGCTCCGATGAGTTGTGGTGGATGTTATTGTATTTCATTCTTACTGTAAATATAACAACAGCGTGGGACAAATCCTGTGAATCATTGTAGAAATCAATTCATTAAATTATTAGCATTATCATCTTAAAATGGCGGCACGGTGATCAACTGGTTAGCATGTCCACCTCACAGTTCAGAGGTCGTGGGTTCAAATCCGGCCCCGGCCTTCCTGTGTGGAGTTTGCAAATTCCCCCCATGCCTGCATGGGTTTTCTCCGGGTACTCTGGTTTCCTCCCACGTTCCAAAAACATGCATGGTAGGTTGATTTGACGCTCTAAATTGCCCCTAGGTGTGATTGTCAGTGTGAATGTTTGTTTTTCTATGTGTGCCCAGTGATTGGCTGGCAACCAGTTCAGGGTGTACCCTGCCTACTGCCCAAAGACGGCTGGGATAGGCTCCAGCATGCCCACGACCCTCGTGGGGATAAGCGGATTGGATAATGGATGGATGGATGGATCTTTAAAATATTCTAAAAGCACCCCCCTGACCGCGCAGCAAAACTATTTGGGGTGCAAGGCGCGATCAACTCCATCATCCTCAAGGGTAGATCTTGCAGTTTACCTGTACAAACGCTTGCCAATCTCATCTGCCGGACCCAAGCGAATCAAACTCTGCTTCAGCAATGTCAAGGATGTGTGTGTTTCCACTGCCATGATTTTATTGAGAATGATGGGAGCCGCTTCGATTGGCCGGGTGTCGGCTATGTTCCATCCCACAACGGCGCAAACACCCTTTTACACCCAGTTCTATCTATGCAAAGTCTAGGAAAATACCTAAAAAAGAATGAAAATTCTACCCATGCTCACAGTTAGACTAGACTTTGCGCTAGACCTCGGCTAGGCACGGAAATAGGGCCCTTTTAAGAATAATAATGTATATAATGATTTGTGTGTTATATTATTATTACTAGGCTTGTTAGCTTTATTAGCTTTGTATGTTTAGCTTTATATTGTATAAAAACAGGGGGGAATGTAAGAATAATAATGTATATTATGATTCATGTGTTAGATTATTATTATTAGGCTTGCTAGCTTTATTAGCTTGTGGGTTTAGCTTTAGATTTTTCTACAAAAATGTCTACAAAAAAGTCTACAAAAATGTGGTCTGGTTGTTAAACCCCCCAGGCAAACAATCTTGAAGAAAACATAGGGTGGTACCTTGACCTATAAATGGCCAGGCTTACTGTATGTGTTTTTCAAGGTAGATTTTTTTTTTTTTTGCTTTGATTTGAGAGCAAAAATGTGATATATGAGTGATAACAGAGATTGTCTAAAAACTGTAAAATTGTGAATTTTAACTTTTAAAATGTACTTTTCTAATAATGAAAATGCAGCATAATTAACATATTAAACTTTAGATTGTTGCTGCCCTGTTATTTAAGAGGAGAAATATTTACCGTTTTAAGATTACTTTTAATGTGCCATCACAAACTACAAGAATGTAAAAAAAACCATACAGTTTCCCTTGCTTAAGGTGCTTAGTTGGTGATATTGTGGAATTTGCTTGCACGGATGGTCTTGTGTGGGTGGCTTAAGTGTTGAAATGATTGACAGGTTCTCCTTGGAGGTAGGTGACAGCCATACCTTTCTGCTTATGCGACTCATGGGCCGAGCTCGGGGCGCAATGGAACAAGGATATTTGGTGTTGTAGGTATTTTCAACCAAGGACAAAGGTTCAAGCCTTTAAAGACCTTAGATTAGAAAGCCTGGACATTAGCAAGTTACTTTAGACATTGACTGGACCCTATTGGTACAAAGTGCCATTGTGTCAAACAATCGGCTTCTCGAGGATATCCAAATGGGCCATGTCACTTGTATCATTGGGGAAGGCTAATTAAATATTCGGGTACCTGAACACTGAAATGAAACAGAATAGATTAGCAGCCATTGCTGGTGGTTGGGGCATCCCCTGGCATTTTGGCATGTGGGTGATGCAACACGTTCTCCCCGAACTGACCTGAGGTCATTGTTTAAACTTACATGAGCTGAATAAGAATGCATACTTGTAAAAGCTTGTTTGAACTACATAAATATTAAAATAGCGGTTGACCTCATTGCAGTCTTGTTGAAATGTCTCTCTGCTTTTTCAGAGCACTTTTACTTGATTAAAATTGTGGTTTTGTTTGGAACTTTAATGTTTATTAATCGAGTAACTCTTTGAATATTTCAAGAAAGCATGTTTGTCTAAGAAGAATAAATACAATACAGAATACACCAGAAGCAGAGTTTTGAGGGACCTAATTTCAAGAATAAAGCAGCTTAGAGTCTTCGTGTGCAGTGAGAAAGTCGAATAAGTAGTGAATGTTATAATGACGTTTCCTGCAGTGATGGGCCATGTGGTGAGCACGGCCTTAGAGCTGCTGGGAACAGCGACTTCCCCCCGCCTGGACCAACGTCTGGCCAGCGCTGTGAAGAAAACCGTGGAGCTGGCCAGCAGTCAAAACATCACTCCGAGAGAGAGGCTCCACGTCAAGGCCTTGGAGTTCTTCTCACATGGGTGAGCTTTCGAAAGGTCAGGAGATAAGGATCAGGCTGGCTGTGTGGGGATTTAGGAATGCTGCAAGTTAGCAAAAATGTGTTGTGGTAAAATTAGCTGTGCTATGAATCAGTCAGGATTGTTGTATTTGTAGGGGTTATGTACTTTATATTAAGGGTCCATAAAGGACACCCTTAAACACAATGGAATGCAACCTCCAAGGGTAAACCAGGTTCAATATACACACAGTATAAATACATTGTTTTATTGTACCTAAAAAACTCAGTATCCCCCCAAAAAATGGTGCAACCACTGAGCAGGTTTGCAAGGCAGAGTAAGAGTCTGTGTGAGAGAGACAAAGTCCTCGCTGCAAGTGTTTTTGCCTTCAGCAGACCAACACACATGAACAGGAATGAGCTGCAAACCAGCAACTATTTACTGATATGGCAACAAAACTACCGTATTGGCCCAAATATAAGACGGCCCTGATTATAAGAAGACCCCCTCTTTTTCAAGACTCAAGTTTGAAAAAAGTTTTTTGGAATACCAAATTAATTTTTATACAGAAAATAATTACAGTACATCTGAAACAAATGATTATAACAATATATCTGAGAGAAAAGGCATGTTATTTTGCCTCATTCATATCTTAATATCTCAACATTTAAATATGTAAACTAAAGTGCAATCACATTCGTAAATGAATGGCTTCTGTTTTTTAAATGTAAATAAACCAATCTATTGTGATCAAACAACAAAATTGCAATAACTGCATTAACCATCAAAGTGAAGTCTAACTGTAACTGTAGTCTTGAAACAAATCTGAATAAGGAAAAACATTGCAGTAAAATAATGCAAACTGGTTTAACTTGAGAGTAGCTGAGATCTGTCATGATGGAACATTACTCCTCACATTACTCCTGGCGCCATCAAGCGTTGTGAATGGGTATAATGTCTAGACCCCGAATATAAGACTACCCCCACTTTTTCAGTCTTATATCAATGCAAAAAACACCGTCTTATATTCGGGCCAATACGGCAATTGGGATCGCGAAGTCAATGCAACACAAAGTGCTATACAGAAATAAAAAATGAATTGAAAGGAAAAAAAACAAATACACGGGGTCAACCACCCTTCCTATCCTCACGTGTAAACACATACACACCCATAAGAATACACCTTCCCACATGTACACAGAAACATATACACAACGCATGTTTAGAGACAGCACTGAGGATCCAGGCGATGAAAACATTATGTGGGAGCAATCCACGCCAAGAGGTGCCGCAGTCCACAACCACAGAGGATGCCGCCACAGAGACACTCCTTACAATGTGGGGATCCCCCCAACCCCCCCGCATCCAGGGAGTCCAAAATGTCATCACTGCGAGCAGATTTAACACACCTCCCGGTATGGAGGCTCCTATGAAGCAACACTGGAGTTAAAACGTCTAAAAATCTTTGAACTTAAAAAGACTATAAGTTTGTAAGAAAAGATCAGGTAAAAAAAAAAAAAAACAATGAAGGAAAATAAGAGAATCAGTAAAATAATATGATTTAAAAGTATTCGACTGATAAATGAATCAATAGGTGAGTAGATAAAAAGGAATAATAATTAGATAAAGAGGTAAATGTATGATTAAGTGAACAGATCAAATATTTTTTTTTTAAATCTGTTATAAACTAAAGTAAATAGGTAAGTCTTGAGCCTCCTTTAAAAGATCTGAATGGTCTCTGCGGTCCTGATGTCCTCTGGCAGACTGTTCCAGAGGCACAGACCATAATAGCTGAATGCTATTGAATGCTCTGTAGGTTTTTGTTCTGACCCTGGGAACAACTAAGAGGCCTGTTCCTGCGGATCTCAGAGCCCATGATTGATTGATTGATTGATATACTAGCACTGGATGAAGTATGCCAGAGTACACTCTTATACATTCTTAAGCATAAAATAAACCAAAAATATTTGGTTTTATTTGTCTCTCTGGGGTTTTAATCCTTGAGTCATTTATTATCTTGGGGGGAAATCTCTTTATCCAAGAACAACACTGTTGCCTGTCCTTGCACTGACTCGTGTTTCTTGCAGGAATTTCCCCAAAGCCAGTGACATTTGGGAAGATATCCTGGTTGATCATCCCACAGACTTGCTTGCCCTCAAGTTTGCCCATGATAGCTATTTCTACATGGGAGCCCAAACCCAGATGAGGGATTCGGTTGCTCGAGTGCTGCCACACTGGAAGCCTGATATCCCTTTGTCCAGGTACGGTAGATCACATGCATTCTAAGATGCATTTACACTCGTTACCAAGACAAATGGCGTACCTCATCAGGGAGAACTCTGAGGAATGGGTTGCTCCATGGGATTTGAAATCAACCCATAGCCTCATCATCTGCCATGTTCATAGGTGTTCATAAGGTTTCACAACACTCATCGGATTCTGTTTGTAAAATTTCACTGGTTATTTTCTCACTGCCCAAGCAGGATTTGTATTTGTTTTGGATCTGCAAAAGTTGAAAAGACACAGCTGGACTCAACTGCATTTTCAAAGACATGACACAAGATGGCTAAGGAAGAATCAGATCAATATGTACTGTTTTTTGGGAGTTCTCTGCTGGTGAGCATATTTTGATATTTTATCTATTCAAAGAGAGGAGTCAACCGAGACATTTTTTTCAAGCATATGTTCTATGCAGGCCCACTAGTTGAATCAAAGCATTCTGGTAAATATTGCGTTCGCGGAGTAAGAGTTAACCCACCCGTTTTTAGCCATCTCTCGGGGTGGCCGTTTTGTCACTTCTGTCGACTAAAAATGACATCACAGTTGATCAGAGCTCAGATAACGACCAATCATGGCTCGGTTTCAGAAAACAGGTAAGCTGTGATTGGTCGTTACCTGAGCCCTGACCATCTGTGATGTCATTTTCAGTCGACAGAAGTGACAAAATGTCCGCCCCCGAGATAGCTAAAAACAGGTGGATTTTACTGCTTAACTCCTATTCCACAAACGCAATATAAATCAGAATGCCGTTTTTCAACTTGTGGGCCTGCATAGAACATATTCTTGAAAAAGGTATGTTTGGGTTGGCTTCCGCCTTAAGTACAAGCCACCTTTTGATTTTGAAGAGCATACTGTATAACAAAAGATGGTAGTGGTAACTGAGGCCAATATTATAATTAGTCGTCAGCCATCCATCACACACAATTTGTCACTAATCCTAAAACTTTCAAGGATAGTCTAGATCAAAGCATGAGCTCTGATGATTTTGATAATCTCAGATACACAACAGGTGAGGTGGCTGAAAATGAGGTCAAATAGCGCTTTTTTAAATTTGAGACTTTTAGTCACAGATTTCCCTCAGTCTTAAAAATCTTCAGATATTATTTTCCATACTAAAGAAATAACCCATCCAAGAACCTGAATCCAAGATGGCAGGCAAGGCCAAAATCAGTTGATTTATCTTTAAATTTATCTTTAAATCTACTGAGCCCTTGAATAGTCATGATTTTCCACCAAACTAAAAAAAAAAAAAAAAAAATTAAAACCATGGTTACTTCTCCCTCCTGATTTTCAGTCCATAATAGTCAAACTGTTACACGTTTCTTGTTCTTAACCATCTCCCTTTCTCATGCTGCTCATCAATGATGTTTTTGTGAAACAAGACAAATTGTTGATTGTAAGACTCTTTTTTTCATGCTAGTTTTAGATTCAGCAAGGGGAAATGTGATGCGAGTAGTTGGTGACTCATCACAAGGCAAGTGTATCTCACAGCCTAGGGAAGTGTTTACACGTGTGTAATGGCCACAAGTTCACTTAAACAGGTTTTCGTAAGAGAACATGAGAGCTTTTTACCGTCTAAGGTAGGAAGAGGAGGTTATCTGGGGATGGGGATAGAAAATGAGGTAGCGCAATTCATATCTGTTGCTTTTAACTCAGTGTGACACTAGCCTGTAGCAAGTGTATTTGAACATAAGTGTAGGTTCTGATGATGACAGTCTAAGTCATGAAAACAGCCATAAGCGCGGAGGATGTCACTCTGCAACAATAAGTCGATACCTGTTTTTCCAACTCGTGTGGTTTTCAACCAAGGGACATTATTAGAATCAAGCGTACGTACCCTCAACCAGTAATTACCACTGGCATCATATTGGCTTCGGTTTTACTGTACAAATGGCCAGATGTGCAACTTTTTCCCATATAATATATTCAAGTGAAGTCAGTGTGGGCTGATTTCAAATGAGTAATTCATTCTGTGCTGTCATGATCTTCATTGTGGAAAATCAAATAATGTAACGATGAATTGAACTTTTCTATTCATGCATATATTTTCAGGTATCTGAAAGGGTTGTATTCTTTTGGTCTGCTGGAGACGCATTTCTATGATCAGGCTGAGAAAGTAGCAATGGAGGTGAGACAGTCTTCGTGTTTCTTGTGTGATTTAGCTCATCAATGATGCAGACTGTGTCTCTGTTGAGCATGTCACTTTGATTCACAATTAATTTATATTTGATGTCCATTAATGAGCCGCTCATTCCAGGCCTCAGGAGTCACAATCGACTCTTTTAAATAATGCAGAGCAAGTACAGTGAAACATCGAAGGTTGAACACAGTCTGTTCCAGGACGCTGATTGAAAAAGAAAATCCATCAGGAATAAAGTCCATTCTCGAGTCAAACTGAGCAATTTTAAGTGGTTTTTTATTTCTTAACTTTCCTAAATGTGTAAAACTAAGTTCACCACTGTTAATATTAAGAAATACAAACAATATACAGGAGTATGAATAGTAGGCCGGGGACAATACACTTTTGTCCCAATCCGATACGGATTGCGAACAAGTAGCCACCAAGGACCACATTAGCCCACATGCCTGTTCTACAAATAGCTCACCAGTGATGGGACATTGTGATTACCTAGGAATGTTGTAGATGTCCATCCATCCATTTCCTATAAGACCCATGGTATAATACATACTTTATATTCTAGTCTATGATGACTACATTCTTCATCTCCTTGTGTCGTCTGAATGTCCGTCATTAAGTCTGGTCCAGGTAAAGTTGCAAAAAAGCTTTTGAAAGCCACTGAGTCTTGTGGGACTTCAGATGTGAGGAGAATCGGAGGTTATTTTTTCTTGATTTTTTTTGGGGGGGTAAAATGTTAACGTTTACATCGTTTCAACTTTCTCTAGTTGTAAAACACAATACATTAGATGAGTTGTCATCAATTCCAGATTTCTCAGCCGTTGTTGTCATTTTATTCATGTGAAGGGCCTGACACTGGTTCCTGATGACGCATGGGCCGTCCACTCTGTTGCCCATGTCTATGAGATGAAAGCGGAGGTGGACAAAGGCTTGAAGTTCATGGAAGGGAGGGAGAAATACTGGCAGGTATAAACATTGACTTACTAGGCAATATGTTCCTCTGATGAATCATGTTCAAGTAAGTTTGTACAGTTGTGCTCTCATCAGAATCCATTGATTGAAACAGTCTTGGGAAATGTTCATTTCAATAAGTGTTATGTCACTGCAGGTATCTGATATGCTGGCCTCTCACAACTATTGGCACTGGGCACTGTACTTCATTGAGAAGGTAAAGATGACTGCATGTATAATGAGTTTTCTCAGTCAAGCGCAAAGTTGGCAGCCAAATAGTTTTTGGAACTTCTATTTGTGATATGTTTTCTCCGGGGTAATTTCAAATCCACATTTGATTATACTGCTAGATTAATTTGTGTTTGCATATGTGCTGTGCAATCTTACTAAGCAAGCATATCTCAAGTCTGACGTTATTTCAATTTGTCGTTGTCACCTCCCTCCCCACAGGGGCAATATGAAGCTGCGCTGCAAATATTCGATTCTCAGGTCAGTTATTTCCATTCCATTGTTAAGCAAATGTTGCTGTGAGAATGCATGCTGATTGCATGTGCCAGTACACCGCATGATAATTTTTCCCATGGAGTTTAGGTAACGAAGGTAACAGAAAAAACTCTGTGCAGTTCTCCACTAGATCATAATTATACTGTCACAGTTATGCCTCTCGGACAGTGTCAATCAATATTTTGTTTATTTTTTGACTTCCCTGTTATATAATTTTGATACACCGCTTGTATTAAAGCTCATAAACATCTGTAGGTGTATCTAATGTTACGGCTACTATTGTAGCAACTGACGTCATCTACCCAAGATGATGATTATTTCATGAAAACATTCAGAATGTAGAGGATACAAATGTCACGCTCTTTAAAGTCCTGTCACTGAAGCAAGAACATTTCACAATGTTACTTCATGTTGCAGTAGGTTTGAAAACAACAGCCGTTTTTTTTTTTTTTTTTTATGAGCTGACAGCCTTACACTCATGAATGCTTTTAGACTCACACAAGAGGGTTCCAGCAGGAACTCCTGTTTTGCCTCTGTTATATAATTGTGTAAAATCTGTGCCATGTTACATATTTCAAGCAAAGGTGTGCCCTGCTTTTCTGAAAGATATTCAAACGTTCTAAAGGCAAGGGATCCATGTTGGACATGGTAGATGCCAGCTCCCTGCTCACCAGACTGGAGATGGAGGGTAAGAGGCATGCTGCTCCGTATTCAATATTCATTTTCAAATTCATTTTTAAGAAATCCTCAAAATTTGTTCTTTTGCAGTCATAACATTTCAATTACGTTAAGTTGAGGTTTTAAGTACCGTAATATTTTTGACATGAAGCTGTAAAAGGAATCAGGCATTAAAATAATGAAATGTGGAGCGAAACATTAACAATTTTCCTCTTTGGGTTTTGGGGTCTCATGAACATAACCTACCTAAAAGCCACACAAATTTAAAAGGCTGATACCAAGCTGCTTTGTCTTTTCTTAGCTTGTTTTTGGTTTGACTTTTAGACAATATTTTGCTTGAAATTTAAGGTCGACTTCCAAATTGTTGGACCACCAGCAATGCATGAGCTCTGATGGTCTACTCTAGTCTGTATCAGCAGAGTGTAATTATTATTTCAGTATGGTCTGCTATATTTCATTGCAAATCTTTTCTGTACCATGTTGAAAGCCCAACCATTTGCAAAACAGTACGTAAAGGTATACTGTTGGTTCCCATATGTGAATGAAAAAACCTATACATTTATATTTTACAAATTTGTTTTGAATGACTTGGAGAAAAACAATTTTTTTCAACACATCCTCAGTTAGCGAATATGGCTCCTTGTTTTTCTATTTCTATCTTGCACACGTAATACTCAAAATTAAAAAAGAAAATAATACTAAAATTAACGAAAACTAAAATAAAACTGTTTTTGAAAACAACGAACACTAATGCAATCCAACAAAGCTGCTCTGAAAACTAATCCAAACTAACTAAAATGTAAAAAAACAAAACTCAAAACAAAATAAAAAATAACTATCATGAAAATTCCAAAATTACAATATCCTTGGCGTGAAGTGATGCTGCATTCCAGAAAAACGGGAAGTCGGAGATTTCCCACCTCTAACTAGGAAAAGTGCCCTGGAACTGTATTTGTTTTCAGACATCATGCAACTTTCATGAACAATATTTGTGTGCATGTTAGGTGTGTTTGTGAAGGACCGCTACCGGGAGCTGCTCCAGTTGACGCTGCCTCACACTGATGACCACGTGACTCTATTTAATGACCTCCACTTCCTCATGGTGTCCGTGGGAGCGGGAGAGTGTGGCGCTTCGAAGCGTCTGCTGGAAGGCCTCCAGGAATTGGCTAAGTAATTTCCGCGCCATTTCCTCTCTCCGCCGCTCACCTCGACACTATCACCCTTACATAAGAACCACTGGGGCCTTATGTAAAACTGAGACAGGAGCAATGTTGGGTGTAGGATGAAGGGCGTGTGCAGTCAGAACTGAGGGCAGCAGTCCAATTCACAAAGCAGAGACCAGCAATTGCTTCTCCCTTGGGGTTTTGTGGTTATAATCTGTTTGGGCAGCCTGACCACAGAGAGTCATTTCCCATTTTGTTCTGCAGATAACCCACGAAAAGCTGCTATCTACTACCACTTCTTGATATTGTCATGTCTTTCACTGTTGCATAAGTCGCAGGAGTTACTTCTGGGGAATTTGCGTGGGTGGCAGCTCTTGAAGAAGTCAATTCCGAGGTGAGAGATGGATGCTCTCTTCTCTGTATTAGTCATCGAGCAGGATGGCAGGATATGAGTTAAGATTTGCATTTATTTAGTTATGGCACTGGTGTTTAAATGGTTCAATTTCACATAATCCGGATTTTGGAGTAACGCAGTGCTACAAATCAAAGGCTGTGATTTGTAAGCATAATCCAAGAAAGCCAATGCCAAAATGGAATCATCTTTGTGGACTCTTCTGAAGTGAGGTGAATGCCACAGTCTTTTACAAGAGGAAAAAAAAATATGTCACATCATTTGGCATTCATTTTCCCAATAAGAAATTGAATGGAATGGAATGGAATGGAATGAAATCAAAATACCATCCTCAATGTGCAATAAAAACAGTAAATAATATAATAGTACAAAATATCAAGTATCGGAAATAGAGATACAACTAATAATATAACAGTTGAATCATGGCATTCTGATAAATATTGTTTATGGAATATGAGTTAAGAAGCAAAATGCACCCCTTTTTAGCCATCTCAGGGGGCGGCCATTTTGTCACTTCTGTCAAGTGAAAATGACATCACAACTGCTCAGGGCTCAGGTAACGAACAATCATGGCTGAGCTTCAGAAAACAGGACAGCCGTGATTAGTCGTTACCTGAGCCCTGAGCAGTTGTAATGTCACTTTCAGTCAACAGAAGTGCCAAAATGGCCGCACCCGGAGATGGCTAAAAACGGGTGGATTAACTCTTATTCCACAAACCCAATATTTATCGGAATGCCCTGTTTCAACTAGTGGACTTGCATAGAACATTTTTGTTTTTAAAATATGTTTGGGTTGACTACTTCTTTAAGAACAGGCTAATAGTTGTACAAGTGACTGTTAATTACAGTAAGAGTACAAATGTATTTTGGTTTGTTTTGTTTTTTAGAAAATAGTGTGTTTTTTGTTGTTGTGCCTGTTTTATGGAAGTCTGTCTATGTTGGACAATCATTCATGTGTCACATTGGTACACTTTTGGTACCATAACAATACACAGTTGTAAAGTAATAGACTACAGCAGATCAGTTTGCTTTGGTGGGCTTTGACAAATAAAACTAATATAAACACAAAAAAGACAGAAACAAATTGTGGTGTAGTTTGGCCTCTCCCACTTTATGCTATTGTCGAGATCAAGGGAGATTGCTTGGCTTTTGATTGTCACACCCTCAGATTCAAAGTAACATCCTTTACATTTATTATGTTATGTTGCAAATCAACACAGTGGAATATTACAACTCTTGCGCTTCCTTCAACAACCCCTCCAAAGTACCTGCTAGCACACAGTAGTGAGTTGTCAAACAAAATGAAAATGAAAAAACACTGCTTTTTTAAAATTGTCACTCCATAAAAGGATTAAGATTAATTCATCTAAGGTTAACTTGTTTATCACATCACTTACGCATACCCTACCTGCTTGCTCACATAGAAGAGAATAGAAACTCATCGAAACGTCTTAGTCTGTCAGTGTGAAAGGCAGCCGCAGCAATCGGTTTCACGCCTTCAAATCCACTGGTCAGAATCTTAAGATGACTCCATTCTTCTTCTACACTTTCTTCTGCAGTAGCTACTTCTGTGGGCTTCTAAATTGTTGACTGCAATGCTGTCAATGCTGCAAACATATTGACTGTAAAATTCAAATGTCTCGCTTCAGGACTGGGACTGACCTTTGGCAGAGCAATGTGGTCGCTCATGAAAATGGGCTAGTGGATTATTTATCCAGCTGCCTGTGTGTTCAACTACTCAGCAGCATTTTAAGAGTTTTAGTGTTGTGCTATTACCAAGTTAGGAATGTGCCGTATCTCATCTTAAGGCCAAGGGTGAGAAATTTATTTTACTTTAGCACTGCGGACTATTGTTTTCACTAGCTTTTGAAAAAGAAAAGTGCCATTATGTTCTGTAAGCTTTGCAAGTTTTGTGTGTCATTGTGTCTTTATCAGAAATATTTGTGTCTTTACAGAACACCGGGTGACAACTACCATCACAAGCTGGCTGGACCCATAGGGGTGCCCATGTGTCAAGCCTTGATGGAATATGACGACGGAAACTACGATCAAACTGTGGAGTTACTTTACCCTTTGCGCTACAATACGGCGCAGATAGGGGGCAGTGATGCACAGGTAAGAAAACAAGAAAGGACGACGTTATGGTTATTTATTTTCTTCAGAAACGTATTCGGCCTTGAGGCCTCACCTTTTTGGCTAACAGCATGTTGATCATGTTGAATTTTCTCTCTTGAGTTAAAAACAAATCCCTGTTGTTGTTATGAAAGTGGGCCAAAGGTAAAGAATGCCCTGCCGAAGAGCTGCAGCTTTTCAGTCCATGAATATATTGCGCTGGGTTGTGTGAGAATGTTGAGCACAGTGCCCGCATGAATAATGAATCTCTGTGATGGATGCTGATGGACTTCATGCACTGTGGCCCAGAGGTGCGACAGTGTACATACAGTGTAACTCCAAACAGTACGAAGCCAATATGTAATGGAGAAATACAGTCGTTCTTTTGTTTACTAATGGCTTTGTCCACTGTTGCTTGCAGAGAGATGTCTTCAATCAACTGCTTATTCATGCAGCCTTGAAATCGGAGAATAAGCGCCACCAGAGACTTGGCAGGTAATGAATGCACATTTGGGAGCTCCACATCGGATGCTGCAGTCCTTTCTTGTTTTAGCACTGTGTGCCATGGTTTTTTTCTGTGGGACTGCTGAGATATCATGTAGTGATAATATAAAAGTAAACCATGAACATGACACGGTGGTCTGGGCGCATTATGTTATCTGCTGACTTTCCATGTGCGTACTGATCAAGATTCATTCTGAGTTTACGTAACAGATCTGTGTTGTGCTGTCCTTATTATGTTATCTTGTCAGATTGGATTCTGTCTGAATCTGTTCATCCCTACAGTATACACTGTATGTGTTGTGTTGAATTCCAATAGATGTCTTCTGGTGGAGCGAGAAGCAGCGAGGCCAAACTCTCCTCTGACTGATCGTCTGATGCAGAAAGCCATGGCCCTTCACTACTAGACCGATTGCAAAAAGCACAGAGCACCACGTAATCTGATGTTCCCATGTATGATTTCAGGACACCCTCGGACTGACTGTCAAAGGGGCGACTTTTTTTGAGGAACTAAATCCTTCTGAATGTGGATATTTCATGTGGAGCTCT